>NW_020954592.1:12711050-12776294 GCF_900497805.2 Vombatus ursinus
TGTGTGTGTGTGTGTGTGTGTGTGTGTGTGTGTGTGTGTGTGTGTGTGTGTGTGTGTGTATGGGAGGGCTTTTTTTGCTAGGGCTACAATACATCTATCACCCTTTCATTTTTTTTCTTCTTTTGGTGCTGATTATACCAGAGTGAATAAAAAAGGACAAAATTAAATCACACCGATGCTTTTTATATTTGTTTGGTTTTTTTTTAAAACTGCATTACTCGGTGTATATCAGTTTCTTGCTCCCTTCCCCCAAATCACTGGCACATCCACATTTCCTACACTTTGTTAACAGCATGTGGTTTTTTTTTTCGGTGGGGAGTGGGGAGTTGGGGAAGGAAACTTATTAAAGTTTCATCTTTGAGACAGCCATCTTTCTTTTCCATTGTCTGCTTAAGGGCTTGCAGAGGTTCCCTTCTGCTACTCTTCATTGCAGAACACTTAACTATCTTGAATTGTGAAAATAGTCCAATTATTTTAGTTCCTTCACTCAAATCCAGATATCAAGGTCTTCTTATGTCCCACGAAGAACTGCTGACTCAGTTCTTAGGTACTGATGTTGCTATGTTCCCATGGGACGTACCTCTTCGGTATTAAACTTATTTGGCAGCTGAGCTGGGTATGGATTTCTGAGGTGGGAAAGCAAAATATTTCTAGACAACTAGGAATACCTGTCATCATCCTTATTTATCATTCTTTTTGCTGAAGCTTCAAACAATAAGAAACTTGAAAATCTCCTCTATTCTTTTCCTTACTCTCTTACCTCAAACATTTATCATTTCCCACCCAGTTACACTCCTTTGAACTAGACTCCATCATGTCCCAAGAACTCCATCATCAGGAAGCTCATCATCCTTCAGATTGTATCAGCTTTGGTACCCACATCTCATCAATATCGTCTGCTCCTGTTATTGAGAGTTTGAAGTAGGAGTAAAGAAATTCTCCCAAATCCCTCCATTTAAAGAGGGTTCCCAGGCCAGACATCTCTTCCTTTTCTACCTGGCTGTCTCTTTTGTACTGGACTCCAACCTCTCTCTCCACCTATTCTTCCCACACCTTTCCCCCACTTTCCAGTTTCCTTTTCCAGGTTGTCTTCTTCCATCAGATTCCTTGACAGCAGGGACTATCTTTTTTCATATTTGTATCCCCAGTGTTTAATATAGTAACTGGCACACAGTAAGTGCTTAATAAATGTTTATTAACTGTGCTGGTCATACATGGGGTCAGATGATTGAGTGCTCAGTACAAATCCACAACTACTAGAAAAGAAAGTCCATCTGAGCATTGGCAGGTCATGTCATTTGCAAACACAAAATAAAATATAATGCTTCCTATTCAGTCCCTCCCAGATGATGGAAGACCCATTCCAATGCCATTCTGGCATTGTAGGACTACTAAAATTTCCAGCTGGAGTTATATTGTTTGGATAGAGAATAGTGAATGAAGAGGTCTTCATGGTCTAAAAGATAATGTACCCTCTCATCCTGGCTTTCAAGTGATTCACGATTGGACTTCAAACTGTATTTTCTTTCTCATCTCCCATTGCTCTTCAGTATGAACTTATTGGCCAACTCAGGCTGGCATACTCACAGTTCCCTAAACAAATCTTGTTCATTACCATTCCTGGGCCTTTGCTCACATTATTCTTCTGATGCCTTCCCTTCTACTTTCCTAAATTCCCAAACCTACCTATCTTACAGGGTCCAACTTAGATCTGACCATTATGAAACCTTCTCTGACTACCCCAGCCTACAGTTATTCCTATCTCCTCCGAGGTTTTACAGCATTAACAATGTTGCAGGTGGTGTAGTGGATAGAGTGGTGGGCCTGCAGTCTGGAAGAATTGAGTTCAAATCCAGCCCCAGATACTTACTAGCTGTGTGACCCTAGGCAAGTCACTGTTTGCCTCAGTTTCCTCAACCATAAAATGAAGATAATAATAGCATATACCTCTCAGCTTGTTGTGAGGATCAAGTGAGAAATCATAAAGCACTTGGCACTGTGCCTGGCACATAAGTAGGTGCTATCAATACAAGTGATTTGTTGTTGTTTGTCTTTAGAAGATTAAAAGGAGTTGTAGAATTAGCACTGGCTTGGGATCAAGGAGATCTAAGTTCTAATCCTGGCTCTGACGTTAAAGAACTATGTGACCTCAGGCAAATCACTTAACTTCTCTTGGCCTCAGTTTCCTCATTGGTAAAATAACATGATTGAGACAGATAATCTTTAAGTCCCTTCAGGCTCTGAAATTCTCTGCTATTCTTATTCCTAACAAGATCTTAAATTCCTTGAGGATACAGACTATATATTCCCTATTGTGTATAGCATAGTACATTTATTTAATTGATTTTTTTTAAATTTGGGAAATAAAGAAAATGCAATGAAAGCTATATCCAGTTCAAAAACTTTTAAGCCTGTATCTGGACAATGATTTCATAAGTTTGGAGAATTTCCAATGAAAAATGCTATTATGCTACTCTGATGGTCAGAGATGGTTGTCTGGGGCATGGAGAAATTATATATCTTACCTAGAATCACATTTAAACCCGTCTTCTTAATTCTGAAGCTGGCTAGTTCTCTGTTTACTATGTTGTGCTATCAGCCAGTGTTTGATTTTGTTAAATAAGGAATTTTGAAAAGATCGTAGAACATTTTTTGTTGTTGTTGAGACATTTCATTCGTGTCTGACTCTTCATGACCTTATATGAAATTTTCTTGGCAAAGATACTAGAGTAGTTTGCCATTTCCTTCTCCAGATCATTTCATAGATGAGGAAACTGAGGCAAATGGGGTTAAGTGACTTGTTCAGGGTCACAAATATCTGAGGCCATATTTGAACTCAGGAGGATGAGCCTTCTTGACTCTAGGGCTGCACCATCTAGCTGTCTTAGTGCCTAAGAGAACTCAGACTCCAAAAAATTGAGACTTCTAAGGATTAGTTTGGATAATAGTCAAGACTCTGCTATCCTAGTAAGCATTTGTGTATTTGGTAAATATTTATAGTTCCTTTTGAAAAGTCATCTGGTCCATCCCCCTGCCATTAGTCATTCAGGAAAGTAAACAGGAGGTTCCAGGCTGATGAAGTAAAAATGATCCATCTATTTAGGAAGGATGAATTCCAGCTCTTCCTTTGGTGGTAACATTCATCTTAGAAATGTTTTGTGTCCAAATTAGATTTGCCCAATGCAGGAGCTAGGTAGAATGTTTGTGCTTTTAGGAATTTTTCTGATATAAGGAGAGGAGACAAATGAAAGTGCTAAGTGTCTGACAGGGACTCTTCTCCTGAAAGTACCAGCTGGCCCCCCAGGGGTGACTCTGGGGGAGGAAGTGACTGCAAAGGGAATGAGTCATTTTGTAACTGTCCCACAAGATGTTCTCAACCTTTTCCCAGGGATGAGAACTAGACTGACATAAGTGATAGTTTGGGATAACTCCTCTGCACTGCTTTGCATTGCATTCACATAGATAGGCATCTGTCTGTTCTCTTCCTAAACATTTACACCCAAGAAAATAATGTGGTTTTCTGAACAGTTGTTGAGTCTTTGTTCTTCTCCTCAACCAGGTCTTCTCCTCTAGTTTCATACTATCTTTTGACAATCCCTCCCCCGAGTTGATCTCCTAGGGCATGGTTTTATTGGATATCATTTACCTCTCTTTAGGGAAGATATTGAGCACTGTGACTGAGTTAATACTCTCAGCCAACAAGCTAACCTACCCAGTGTGTGGCAATCAGTCGTGCACATCTGGACATTTCTAAGATTTATTTTTTCTTGTGTTTTCATGTGCTTATCCAATCTCTCCCACAAATTATGTTTTTCAAAGGCATGATTCTTTTTTAAATGTTTTGTTTATTTTATTTTTAATTTATGGAATAAAACAAGCATTTCCATAATATAGTATAACAAAAAAGATGATTGTGTATGAAACTGCAAATCTATTATGTACAACTCTTAAATATATAATAAAGTTATTATGTAAATTTATTTTTTCCCTTTTTTCTTCCCTCCACCTGTCCTAGAGATGGCTACCATTTGACACAGATATGTATATATATGTAAAAATATGTTATAGATAATAAAATAAAATATATTTTATATAAATATATTATATATATATAAAATCATTCCACATATATTTCTATTTATCAGTTCTCTCTCTGGGTACAGATAGTATCTTCCTTCCTATATCCTTTGTAGTTAATTTGGGTATTTATAATAGTCAAAATTACTAGCTGTGTGACCCTGGGCAAGTCACTTAACCCTGATTGCCTCACCAAAAAGCAAAAAAAAAAAAAGAATTAAAAAATTAAAAAAAAAATATTGATAGACTTAACCCTTCTCAGCAATACCAGGATCTAAGACATCTCCAAAGACTTCGTGATGGAAAATGCTATCCACATCCAAAGAAAGAATTATGGAGTTTAAATGCAGATCGAAGCATACTATTTGCTATTTTTTTTCTTCTGCTGTATTTTGTCTCCTTTTTCTGGTGGTTCCACCTATTGGTTCTAATTCTTCCTTACAACATGACTAACGTGAAAATATGTTTAATAGGAATGTATATGTATAGCCTATATCAGATTGTGAGCCATCTTGGGGAAGGAAGTGGGGAGGGGGGGAAGAAAAATTTAAAACTCAAAAGCTTATGAAAGTGATTGTTGATAATTCAAAATAAATTAATAATTTAAAAGTTTTTTAAAAAAATTAAGTGCTCAAGACCAGGAAAAAAAATAACAGTCAAAATGGCTTATTTGCTCAAAGTTGTTCTTAAAACAATATTGCTGTTATTGTATACAATGTGCTCTTGGTTCTGATCATTTTGCTCTTCGTTATTTCATGCAAGTCTATCCATGTTTTTCTAAGATCATCGAGCTCATCATTTCTTATAGCACAGTAGTATTCTATTACAATCATATACCACAACCTGTTCATCCATTCCCCAATTGATGAGCATCCCTGCAACTTCCAGTTTTTTAACACCACAAAGAGAGCTGCTATAAATATTTTAGAACATAGTTTCTTTTCCTTTTCCCCTAATCATCTTGGGAAATAGACTTAGTAGTGGTATTGCTGGGTCAAAGGTATAGGCAGTTTAAGAATATGTCATGATTGGGGCAGCTAAGTGGCACAGTGGATAGAGAACCTGAGTTAAAATCTGGGTTCAGACCAGACACTTGACACTTACTAGCTGTGTGACCCTGGGCAAGTCACTTAACTCCAATTGCCTTGCAAAAAAAATAAAAGAATATGTCATGATTCTTATGTCTTACTTCCTTTGTGATTACTGGCTGTATATTTGGCTCCATGCTCGGCATACAACAGGTGGTCAGAAAATTTGGTGGACTAACAGACTTTACTCCTTGGCAAGGCAATGGTCTGCCAGATCTTGCTACTGTGTGTAGCTGACCTTGAAGTTATTAAACCTTCAGCTTGATGAGGGACCACTTTGTATGGGAGAAAATGTAATCTAATTGGAGTCTGATATTCATTAGTTGTGTGACCTTAGGCAAATGTGATGCTTCTGAACCTCAGTTTTTCATGGGTAAAATGAGGATAACAAAATGTCCATTGAACTGCTAAGAGAATAAAATGTATGCAGAGCATTAAATGAATAAATACTCTTCTTCTTATGGCTCTTTAGGCAGCTGGTACTTCAGTGGTACTAATATCCTAATGAGTGACCCCTCCCAGCTGACTGAAGTTGAGTCTCTCCAAACATCTTCTCCCCACTCTCAGCCTCTAGTGTGTGACCTGTTTTTTGAGCCTTATTAATGTTAATTTCTGGGGGTGGAATGGGGGAGGGGTGGCATTAGCACAGTTAGGAATGCAGTGTAAATGAACCAAGTGTTCCCAGGCTTCAGCCCAGACAACATGGCACCATAGGGTGGCAGTGGATGGGTGGTGGCTTCTAAAGGGAAAGGCAAAATTCCCTTGGCAAGTTACACCTTGGGGCCATGGCAGCGATTTATCCAACTACTCTAAGTGTACTATCTCATTCGTCCCTATCTTTACCCAATGAAAAATGAGGGAAATGCCAGCCTATGAGACAAATACACTATGATAGTCAAAAACAAAGGAGAAATAAAAAATATTTGTAGTTCAGAAGATGTGACTTTGACTCCATGGACAAGGCTTAAATGTAATAGTTTTGGGGGGGGGGGGAATGTTGGTGGGAGGAGATAAACAAAATCCCTTGTAGATATACAGTAGGAACCAGAAAGGCAGAGGTGGTGTAGTGGATAAAGCCTTGGATTTGTTATTAGGAAGACCTAAGTAGTATCACACCTTAGAGAATTATTAGCTGTCTGACCCTAGGTAAATGACTAAACTGCTTTGGGTCTCAGTTTCCTTATCTGTCAAAAGAGGGGATTTGATTCTAGGACCCCTGAGGTATCTTCTAGTACTGAGTCTATGATCCTTCAAAGTATCTTGGTACAGTGGCAAGAGTATTGGATGAAAACTCAGAAAAACTGAGTTTCAGTCCCAACTTTGTCATCACTAGCCACATCAATTGCCTCATAGAATCTCTAGTTTCCTTCAAGGCTCAGTTTAAATGTTACCTTGTATAGAAGACCTGATCTGATTCCTCAGTTGCTAATACCTCTTTATCCACTCTGTGAAATTATTTTGTTTTTACTCATCTCTGTTTCCCCACAATAGAATATAAGCTCCTTCAAGGCCAAGACTATCTTTTTTTTTTTTTTTGTCTTCGCATCCCTAGAGTCCCTGGTACGTAGTAGGTGAATGAATGTTATGTAATAAATGAATGAATGAATTAGCCTGGAGAAGAGAAAACTCTTCAAGGTACTTCATAGTTGTCTTCACACATCTAAGTATTTAAAGAATTGTCCCATTTGATTCTAGAGGTGAAGGGAAAGGATAAGCACTTAATAAGTATTTCCTGTGTGCCAAGCACTGTGCTAAGTATTTTATATTACCTCAGAACTAAGAGCAATGGATAGTAGTCATAAAAAAGCAATTTAGGCTAGAAGTCAGGAAAAAAATTCTTAACAATTAGATATGTCCAAAAATGGATTAGGCTGAGTATTCCCTTCTCATCACTCCCTTGGAGGTCTTTAAGCAGAGGCTGGATGTTCCCTTGGTGGGTATATTATAGTGGAGGTTCCTTTCATGTGTGGTTTGGATTAGATAGCTATTCAGATCCCTTTTAACCCTCAAATTATATGATTCTGTGATATCACTGAACCTTAGTTTCCTTAACTATGAAATGGAGATAATGATATCTAACCTACCTACCCCACAGGGTTGCTGTGAGGGCCAAATGTGATATTCAATTTGATAATTCTTTTTTGGAAACTATAAAGAGCTGTCTAAAGGTAAGTCATTATTATTATTATTATTATGTCTTTGTTTTCTCTCTTCTCCCGCTATTGTGTCACATGATTCCTAGTCAGTTCTTGCATTCCATACTTTCACACTATTGCATCCAAATGCACATCAACCTGGCACAAAGTAAATGCCTAATAAATGTTTGCTAATTGATTGATTAGAATTTCTGGTAATATGAAGGCTGTAAATTTTACTAGACTGTCCAAAGGGATGCAAGTTCTTTATTTCTTCTTCTCTTATTTCCCTTTTGGAGAAAATTCCCCTTATCCAATCTGAGCTTGTTCAGTCTTGCCCCCGTATTACCCCAATTTGTCTGGGCTGCCACCCAGGTTCCCTCACCTCAGAAGAAAGTCACAAAGAAAAGGAAGTCAGGGTCTCAGTCACAGAACCCAGCCTGCCTGTGACCTAGAAGAAGATCTGAACATATGAAACACTATGGATCTCAAGTCTGGCTGGAGGTCTTGGACCAGCTTTCACTCATGGACACCAAAATCTAATGGGCTAGTATGAAGGACTCTCAGATCATCGTAACTGATCGGAGTGGAACAAGGCAAATGATCATGGACTATCTTATCTTTGAAAGGCCTCAGAAAGTCAGGGACTTTTCTTAGAAGCAGCCATCCAGATGGAGCTCTTCTTGGTTCTGGGGCTATCTCTGTTGAGATCATCTTGATTCTTTGCCCATACCTGATATTGTCTTTTCCCTGGCCTTTTATTCCTTAAAGGAATGGATCAATTAAGCCAGCTCTTCACCGTCACACAGTCAGAGCTATAATGGAAGGCTGAGAATTGGGAGACCTGGGCTAGAATCCTGCCCCTGACACTTGAATGACCATGGACAAGCCATACCATTTCTCAGAGCCTTAGTTCCTTCATTTGTAAAAATCAGTATGATAATACTTGTCCACTCTCACTGAGTTATTAGGGGTGGAGGAATCTGTGAACCTTAAAGTTCATGTGTATATGTGAGCTCTTATTACTAACAATGTATGTGAGAGCTAGGATTCTAACTCCAGATCTTCTGGCTTACCAGTGTAGCCTTAGGCAAATTATTTAGGCAAGTCTGGACTTTCCTCATATATAAAATTAATATCTGGACTCAATGGCATTAAAGATCTCTTCTGAGTCTAACTCTGTGATGTTATAACTAGTGGATTTCTAAATTCTCTTTTAGCTCTAAATCTTACTGTCCTATAATTCCACTTCCAGTGTTCCTTCTACCAGTGTATCCTACTGCCTGGTCCTTTACTACCATCATTAACTCTGGGTTCTACAGGCTGTCTGACCTTGGGACTTTCTCATCTACTTTGCCCTCCCTAGCACAGCAGCCAGAACTTTTAGCCAAAGGCAGAATCACCCAACCTTGCCCTTCATTCTCTGGCTGTACTCTACTTCCAGGGAAGGGAAGGAGACAAACATTAGTTAGATCATATCCCCATTAGATTGTAAGCTTCATGACAGTTGTCTTTCTTTTTCTTATTTGTATTCCCAGTACTTATAACAATGCCTGACACATAGTAAGCCCTTAATAAGTGTTTATCGAATTGAATTTCTTGAATTATTAAGCACTTACTATGTGCCAGGCACTGTGCTAAGTGCTTTTCATATATTATCTCATTTAAGGGACAGCTAGGTGGATAGAGCTCCAGCCTTGGAGTCAGGAGGACCTGAGTTCAAATCCGACCTCAGACACATGACACTTACTGGCTATGTGACCCTGGGCAAGCCACTTAACCCCAATTGCCTCACCAAAAAAAAAACAAACCCAAAATATTATCTCATTTGATCCTTACAATGACCCTGGGAGGTAGGTGCTAATATTATGCCCATTTTGCAGTTGAGGAAACTGAGACAGATAGAGGTGAAGCAACTTGCCCAAGGTCACACAGCTAATAAGCAGTCAGATCTTCCTGACTAAAAATAAAGATCATTACAGAAGCAAAACGTGGTTTTATCTTAATTTAGAGGGTAGAAACTTGTGCCCCTGAAACAGAATTATGAATTTAAAATAAACAAGGTGGCTTTAGCCTAGGCCCATATCATATAAAAGTCTAAGTCATGTTCTAGAAGTCATTTCTTAATTGCTAAGGATATGAGGATCAGGATGGTGGGTGATTTCAATGATTACTAGAGTCAAGGGAGGATGGAAAATCATAGAATGTTGAAGCTAGAAAGGACATAAGAGATCATGTATGGTTGAGAGGGAGCATGGTTTAGACCAGTAGTTCTTGAAGTGTGCTCTGGCAATTCCTGGGGAGGTTCCTGAAGCCATTTCAGGGGGTCTAGAAAGTGAAAACTATTTTCGTAATCCTAAAGTGCTTTAATATTTGATATGAAAAATATCAATAGCTATCCAGTGATATACTGGAGTTCTTGGCTTAAAGGAGCTAATTGTTAAATTTTCAGTGTGATTATTTAAACCTCAGAAATCAGCAAATGTTACAAATCAGGACTTGATTTGTTGTTTTGTTGATTGTTTAGACCTACAACAGTGATAGAAAAATGTTAATAATGCAGATTAAAAAATATGTCATGTGCACAATTTTTCTAGCAGAGAACTGATTGTTAAACATTTGCCAGCACACCCCTGACATAATTTACATGTTGAGGACATCTTAAGGGATCTTCAATGATTTTTAAGAGTGAAAAGGGGTCCCAAGACCAAAAAGTTTGAGAACCATTGATTTAGGCAGCAGAAGGCACATTGGCTGTAGAGTTGGGGGCCCTGAGTTCCAGTCCTAGCTATGCTATTTGCTACCTGTGAGACTTTGGACAAGCCACTTAATCCCTCCAGTTCTCACTTTCCTCGAGCATGGGGTGTAACTAGATAGCCTTTAAAGTTTCTATTTTAAATCTGTGATCCTATGGTTGTACATTATAGTTTAATCATTTGATAGACAAGAAAACCAATACCAAAATAAATGATGACTTAAACCATAGATCATAGAATGTTAATCTTGAAATGGAGCTTAGTGACCATCTGGGTGAACTCCTTAATTTACAAATAGGGAAATAAAGGTCCATAGAGTAAGAATGTCTTTCCCAAGGTCACACCAGTATTCAGTAAAAAGAGCTGGGGTTCAAATGAAGGTCTTTTTGAGCTCCAGGACAAAATTGTTGTTATTTAGTCGTTTCAGTTGTATCTGACTCTTTGTGACACCATTTGGGGTTTTTTTTTTTTTGACAGATACTTGGAGTAGTTTGCCATTTTTATCTCCAGCTCAACTTACAGATGAGGAAACTGAGGCAAATAGGGTTAAGTGACTTGCCCAGGGTCACATACCTAGTAAGTGTCTGAAGCCAGATTTGAACTCAGAAAGATGAGTCTTCCTGATTCCAGGCCTAGCACTCTATGTACTGTGTCACCTAGCTACCCTAAAGACAATGTTGCAATCAATCAATTTTGTGGCTTCCTATGAAATAGAATAAGAGGTGAGCCTAGAAAAAGATGAAAACTATTGGCTGAAATTTGAGATTTGTGGATTTATTCTTTGTTGTTAATAGTATTGCCCTCCTTCTCCACTACTAGCAATCATATAGTTCTATTTGTTACTGGTCCAATCAAATAAGAGGCATCATTTTCACTGGTAAGTCTTTTGTTCATAATAATACCTAAATATTTGTTGATATCAGTGGGGACAGTGCTAACACCTAATTGTCCTTATTCATTAACAATCTGCTCAGAAAAGCTATGCAAAAAAAGGGAAAGTGATGAGAGAAATTTCTTTCTAAATTAGCTCCTCCCTCCTGTGTGCCTTTTATGTAGCCCTTTTTACAGATAGTGCATCCGAAAACCTTAATGTGCCCAAGATTCCCAGTGACACTCTTTTCAGGTGGTTTCAAGCACAGATTAGTGACTCTAGGTGACTCAATCCCACATTATCCCCACAATCAGGATTCATTCCTGAAGCCATCTTGCCTCACCCAAATCATTCTACTCACTCTGAGTGAAATGGGGAATGATAAACTTCCTTCCAAATATTGTTTTGACTGGCGATCTGATTCCCTTCCAAACTCAAAGTGACCACAACCACAGACTAGCTGTCGACGCCTCAAGACAACAGAAAACAGGCCTGGGCCTGTTAAGCCTCTTCATTACTGTTTCCTTAAACTATAATTACATAACATGAGAGGGTTCTTCTCTTGCCAACAGACAGAGTTAATACACTCAGTCTTAGGTAATAATTTGAAGTCTGCTGAAGTGGAACTGTAAACAGGATATAGCCTTTTTGTGTATTTTTTTATACAAGGAAAATATTTCATCAAACAAAATCAAGTGAAATTTTAGGGGAAGGTAATGAGATAATGAGGTCTTTTTCTCTTATCCTTGTTACTAGCCTGAATTCATGACATTTTAAGTTTAACAGTTTTCCTCATTTTTTTCAAGTTATAATTTAAATTTTTACCAAGTAGTTATCTCATATAGGAATATGTTTTGCCTAGGGAAAACCTGCTTAAATTTCCTCATTTCCTTGAAAATATAATAGTTCATGTTTCCTGAATTTTTTTCCCATGTGGAGAAATAACAAATGATTTTGTTGTTAAAATGAAGCTGGTTATTTGATCAGCTTTAAAGTAAACCAGTGGTTGCCTCAGTATACAGATGATTTAGATGAGGGCTGCCTGGAATGTCCCAGGTGTCAAAGTAAGTTCAATGGTCTTAGTTTCACTATCAAAGCACATTTCAGTCTGTATGTCATAGAATCATAGATTAAGAGCTGGACAGGATCTTAGAAACCATCCAGTCTACCCCCCTCCTTTTACAAATAGAAAAACTGAGACCTAGGGAAGTTAAGAGATGTGCCCAAGCTCCCACATAGTACAAAGTTTTCAGAACACTGTCTCATATGAAGATCTCCTGGTCACTATATCATGTCCAAGACACACTGCTTGTGTGGATAAATAGTTAATTTAAAATGTAGTTTGGCGCAGGGCAAGGTCAAGATGATAGAGTAAGAAGAAGACATAGAGCAGTGGGGTTGGTTCCCCACTATGCTTTTTCCACAACAATCTAGAAAATGCACCAGACCAAATTCTGATTGGAGGAGGTAAGAAAAAGTCACAGTGAGCCATTTTTTCATGCCAGGGAAGCTTAGGGAGACAGGAAGGTCTGTGAACATTGGGTATAAGATCTGTCTAGGAGAACATGTAGCATTCCAGAGCTCAGAGACTAAATGGGATCTTGAGACAATGCAACAGAGCAAGAAGCACTGGGGCAGAAAGAGATTCAAAGGGATCCTTGAACTAGCACTGGATGCAGGAACAGGTACCATCTGGCAATTCTGTTGCCCACTGCCCAATTCTGGGTCACAGATCTAGGTTGGAGAGGAGCAATCAGGGAACAATGGTCCTAAATAGCTTGTGGCTTTAATCCCTGGAGAAGAGTGACAACTATCAGTTCTAGCCTATAGCCCATGATGTAAACCTGTAAGCCCTATAACCAGGGCAGGAATTCTAGACCAAAGAGGAACAAGCAGTTCAGTAGCTCTGAACCTACAGAGCCTCCCAGTGGGCTAACGCTGACTAAGTCCAGTAGCAGTCTGCTCAAAGTCAAACCAAGAACAAATTCAAACTTGGGTCAGGAACTTAGAGAGCTTAGACCAGTAAACAGTACTTCACCCTGGATCACAATACCTTGGGTGCACTAAAAGCTTGTAGACCTCCCTCCAGCAGAGGACATAAAAGGACATAAACTCAGGCCAAACATTCCCACCCCCCTAAGAATTGTGCAGAGTCCAGCACTAACATAAAGTCAAACATCAAGAAGTAGGCCAGAAAAAATGAGGAAATAAAAAGAGAATGCTGCCATTGAGAGTTATTATGATGAGAAGGAAGCTCAAGATACAAACATAAAAGAGAATAACTAGAAAAATTTATAAGCAAAGCTTAAAAAAAAGTCAGCTTGAACACAAGTCCAACAAGAATTCCTAGAAGAGTTAAAATAAGAAGTTTTCCTTTTTAAAGTTAAAATGATTTTAAATAACCAAATGAGATGGGTAGAGGGGAAAAATGGGAAAAAGAAGTGACAGCTAGGGAAGAAAGATGTGAAAAGAAAATTAACAGCTTGGAAAAAGAGGCATGAAACCTTACTAAGGAAAATAACTCCTTGGAAATTAGAATTGGCCAAATGAAAGCTAATGACTTCATGTGACACCAAGAAATAATAAAATAGTCAAAATTCTGAAAAAATAGAAGCAAAGGTGACATATCTGATAAGAAAAACAACTGACCTGAAAAACAAATTCAGGAGAGATAATTTCAGAATCATTGGACTATCTGAAAGCCATGAACAAAAAAAAACCAACACAAATCTCAAGTTTTAACAAATCACAAAAGAAAACTTTCCAGATATTTTAGAACCAGAAGACAAAGTAGAAATTGAAAGACCTCCTGAAAGAAACCCTAAAATGAGAATTCCCAGGAATATTATAGCCAAAATCCAGAGCTCCCATGTTAGGAAAAGAAATATTGCAAGTAGCCAGAAAGAAAGAATTCAAGTACTATAGAGTAATAGTCAGGATTAAAAAAGATTTAACAAGTCGAACTATAAAGGAGTAAAGAACTTGGAATATTATATTCTTGAAGCTAAAGGTTTTATCTAGGCTTGCAACCAGGAATAACCTATTCAGCAAAATTGAGTATATTCCTATAGGTGGAAAAACAGACCTCTAACAAAATAGAGAACTTCCAAGTATTCCTGATGAAAAGACCAGAGCTGAATAGAAAATTTAACACACAAACACAGGAGTCAGGAGAAGCATAAAAAGGTAAACATGAAGAAGAAATTATCAGAGACTACATTTTTTAAAATATTTAAACATTTAAAATGTTTACATTCTTATACAGGGGGATTATACATGTATCCCTTCAGAACTTTATTATCTCTAGGGGTCATAGAGGAAATCTAATTAGACAGAAGGCCTCAGTATTATTCTGTTAAATTTGAATGATGTCAAAAAAAGAATGGAAAGGTAGGGAAGAGGAATGCCCTGGGAGAGGCAGAGAGGAAGGGGAAGAATGGGGAAAATTATCTCACAAAAATGGCCCGGGCAAAGAGGAGTTATGTAACCAGGAAGAGATACTGGGGCAAGTGGATAACACTTGAACCTCACTCATCTTACAGGAAGAGTGTACATATACATAGTTGGGCACAGAAATATATCTTACCCAATAAGGAAATAGGAGGGGAAAAGGTTAGAGGAAGGGGAAGAATAAGATGTAGGATAGATTGCAATTGTCAGAAGCAAAACAGACTCCTAAAGAAGTGGCAGGAAAAAAGATGAAGGAGAAGTATAAGAGAATCAGATGGTAGGAAATACATAGTTAGCAATTAAAACTGTGACTTTGAATAGGATAAACTCACCCATAAAACAGAATGAAATCAGACTCCAACAGTATCTTTTTTTTTTTTAAAAAAAAAAACATACTTTAAACAGAAAGGTACACATAGAGTTAAAATAAGGAGTAGAAGCAGAAACTATTATGCTTCAGTTGAAGTAAAAAAAAAAAGGCAGGGATAACAATCATGGTCTCAGACAAAGCAAGGCCAAAAATAGATCTATTCAAAGGAGATTTAACAGGGAAACTACATTTTGCTAAAAGTAACCATGGACAGGGAAGCAGAATTATTTAATAAATCTTTTATTGACCATAATGTGATAAAATTACATTTAATAAATGGGAAGAAAGGATTAAAAATTAATTGGAAACTAAACACTTAATCCTTAAAAATGGGTGGCTAAAAGAAAAGAATAAAAATCATCAGTAATTTCACTAAAGATAATGACAACAATAAGACAGTATACATAAATTGTGGAATGCAGCCAAAGCAGTAATAAGGAATTTTTTTTAATCTCTAGATGCTTTTATTAATAAAAGAGAGAAAGAGCAGATCAACAAATGGAGTATAGGACTAAAAAAAAAGTAGAAAAGCAAACAACTAAAACTTCTCAAAATAGAAATCCTAAAAATCAAAGGAGAGATTAACAAAATTCAAAATAAAACCAGAACAAAGCAAAACATATAACTAATATGAACTAATAAAACCAGGAACTAGTTTTTTGAAAAACAAAAAACCTCCAATAAAATAGAGAATTGTTAGCTAATTTGATTTTTTAAAAAAGAAGAAAAACAAACTAAGCATCAAAAAGGAAAGAAATGAATTCACAACCAATGAAGAAGAAATAAAAGTGAGTATAAGATGCTACTTCACCCAATTATATGCTGATAAAATTGTTAATCTAAATAAAATAGATGCATATATACAAAAATAATTAAATAATTAAAGTGACTAAATGATTTTAAAATGTCCAGATTAACAGAACCAGAAATAGAATACTTAAATAACTCTATCTCTGAAAAAGAAAATGAATAAGCTATAAATGAATTCCCAAAGAAGAAACAACCCAGGATCAGGTGGATTTATAAGCAAATTCTACTAAATGTTTAAAGAAAAATTAATTCTAATACTATACAAACTATTTGAAAAATTAAGTAAGTGAAATTCTTTCTATGACACAAATATGGTCTTGATAACTAGACTAGGGAGAGTAAAAATAGAGAAATAGAACAATTTCTCTAATTAGTACTGATGCAAACATTTTAAATAAAATAGCTGGAGACTGCAGCAATACATCACAAAGATCACATGGTGTAACCAGGCTGGATTTATACTAGCAATGCAGGCTGATTTAATATTAGAAAAACAATAAATGTAATTGACCATATTAATAACAAAAATCATATGATTATTTTCAGAGATGCAAAAAAGCTTTAGACAAAATACAGTATCCATTCCTATTAAAACACTAGAAGACAAAGAAAAAAACAAAGCTTTCCTTAAAATAATATGTAGTATTTCTCTAAAGCCAAGAGTCAATATTATTTGTAATGAGGACAAGTGAGAAGCCTTTCCAATAAGATCGGGGGTGAAGTAAGGATATCCATTATCACTATTATTATTCAATATTATACTTGAAGTGCTACCTGTAATGATAAGACAAGAAAAAAAAACATTAAAGGAAAAAGCATAGGCAAAGAGGAAACAATATTATCACTCTTTTTGTGGATGATATAATGGTTTACTTAGATAACCCTAGAGAGTCAACTAAAAAACCAATTGAAACAACAAACAACTTCAGTAAAGTTGCAGGATATAAAATAAACTCATATTAATTATCCACATTTTTTGTATGTTACCAACCATTTCCAACAGGAAGCAATAGAAAAAGAAATTCTATTTAAGGGAACTACAGACTGTATAAATACTTGGGAGTCTACCTGCACAGGAACTATGTGATCATAACTACAAACTAAGAAAAGATGCAAAAGAACTGGATGAAGGGATAAAAGAAGGTTCTTCTCAACATCCCCCTCCCCTTGCCCATCCCCATACATACCACTCTATCTTATTGCTAGCATTCACGAATATCAGAGGGTCTAGACTAAGTGGATAAGGCCTGGTGACTAATGTATTATTTCCCATCATCAACTACAAATTTCTGTGCTCACTATAGCAGAAGAATTTTAGCCCAGATCTACCGATTTTAAATGGCTTGAAGAATTTTTTTGCATAATCCAATTTTTATTTTTTTATATTCAAAAAAGTAAATTAATTACTTGAAATTTCTAGATATGCAAGCAATTATGGCGAAAATAGTTCAAATGTTACAGTTTTCAGAATATAATCTAATGTGCATCTTTATGATAGCTGCCATTTAGGTAGTGCTTTAAGGTCATTCTTTTGATTCTCACAACAACCGTGGGAGATAGATACCACAGATATTATTATCCCAAATTTTATAGAGGAGAAAACTGACTTTCAGAGGGTTTGTACTTTGCCCAGGGGAGCCACGCAAGAACAAAAGTTGTCCCTCTTGGGGAGGGGTAAGAGTGTGTTTGACAACCTGGTCCTCACTGAGAGTTGGGGTTAACAAAGCCTTGGCAGGTGCTTGGAATTGGAATTGGCTTCATCATTTGGCCCTTTGCCAGCACATTAACTGATTTATATCACTAATAACAGCTCTTTTGGAAAAAAAGCTTTATTAATAATTTTTGTTTTTATATCACATTTTCATTTCTGGATATCTGGATCTCTCCTCCAGATAATCCCTCCCTTCTAAAAAAAGAAAACTGGGTTAGCAAAAGTCTAACTATTTAGTAAACAAGTTGGATAGTATATGCAACATTTCACATCTATAATCTCTTCTTTCTCTACCCAAACGAGAGAAATGCTTCTTCATTGGTGCTTACGGGCCAAGTTTAGTCATTATAATTTTTCTGCATTTGACTTCATTTTTGTGTTCTTTTTATCTATATTGCTGTAGCCATTGTGTATATTGTCCTTCAGGATATCAATTCATAGAAGTATTCCTGTGTTTCTCTGAATTTCTCATATTCTTTACTTCTTATGGCATAATAATGTTCCATTACAGCCGGTGTACTGTTTTTTGTTCAGTCTTTCCTCAATCAATGGGCATCCACTTGTTTCTAGATTTATAGAGCAGTTTACAGCTTTGAAAATAAACTTGAGTGTTAGGTATTACAGGTTGGTTTGGTTATTATCTTCATTTTACAGATTACTTGCCTAAGGTGAGGAAGGGAACAAGAGAAAGGAATAAGCATTTATTCAGAATCTACTATGTGTTATTATTGTTCAATCATTCAATCATTTGTGCAACTCTTCATGGCCCCATTTGGGATTTTCTTGGCAAAGATACTGGAGTGGTCTGCCATTTTCTTCTCCAGCTCATTTTACAGATGAAGAAATGGAGGTAAACAGGGTTAAGTGACTTGCCCAGGGTCACACAATTAGTAAGTGTCTGAGGCCAGATTTGAATTCAGAAAAATGAGTCTTCCTGAATTCAAGCCCTGCCCTCTACCCACTATGCCACCTAGCGCATCTACTATGTACCACTATGGATAGAGCACTAGGCCTGGATTCAAGAAGACTTGAGTTCAAATCTGGCCTCAGATACTTAATAGCTGTGTGATCCTAGGCAAGTCACTCAACCTCAGTTTGCCTTAATCTACTGGAGAAGGAAATGGCAACCCACTGCGATATCTTTGCCAAGAAAACCTCATGGACAGCATTGGCATAGTATGGTCCATGGGGTCATGAAGAGTCAGACCTGACTAAATGACTGAACGACAACATATACCACACACTGTACTAAGCACTTTGCAAATATTATTTCATTTGATCCTCACAACAACCAAGAGAGGTAGGATCCCAGATCACAGTGGCAGCTATTGGGGGGGGGGAGACTCTTCTTCTAGTGGATTCTTTGCTCTTGAAATGTGGAAAAGATCTGTCAAATCTTTTGCTGTTCCCAGAATGGACAAATGGTGAAGAGGCCTTTTATCATGGCAACCTCTTCCACCAC
The DNA here is from genome assembly GCF_900497805.2 of Vombatus ursinus. NCBI lineage: Eukaryota > Metazoa > Chordata > Mammalia > Diprotodontia > Vombatidae > Vombatus > Vombatus ursinus. The sequence goes on from NW_020954592.1 coordinate 12,729,781, forward strand.
CACAAAGCTTGACATTCACACTTTGAATCAGGGCCACATGGTTCCATTCACCCTATCCCCCCTCCCATACCCAATAGAGTCTGGCAATAATTAACAATCATTTCACTTCAAGCCAAATTATAACTGACTCAGTGATATTGACCTAATGTGAATTAAGATAAGTTCCTAAGACTTAGAAGATCATTTAAGAGCTGTTACTGTTGTTGCTGATTCTTTGTTTTCAAAGAGGACCAATGACATCATGGGTGATGTCTTGACTTGCACATGAATTGGATTTAAGTGAGGCAGAGCTGCACAAAGTCATCAGCCTCATTCTCTCTTCCAGAGTCATTGAAGTCCAGTGGCAAGACAAAAGTCAAGACTGCTGGTGATGGCCCGGGATTCAGTGGATCACCTTGGCATCTTTGATGTCTGACCAAGCTCTAAGTGCTCCACAGTGCCTGTCTGCTTCATTCTCCTATGTGGCTGTTGGAACAAATTGTTCTCATCCACCTATTCACATGCTTGGAGTAGATATCCCCTTAACTCCTTGATGGGGTTGAGGCCTGTGGGTTATCCTCAACCTGGTTTGGCCTATCTGTTGAGGCAGTTTTACCAGGCTGTGCCTGCTGCACATGCTACACTTTTTGGAGTCACGGGGAGAGTTCAGGAAAGAACTTTTTTAAAAGCAATAGAACACCTAAATATGTAAGAACAACTTCCTCATCTGAAAAGCAGAAAAAAACATAACATTTAGTTGAGAATTTTTGACCTGATGGCTTACTGCTGGATCTTGGATTAGCATTAAGTTGATTTAGGCCTTAGTTGAGAGACATATTTTATAATTATTAAAATTGCTTTTTTATGTATGCCTTTTGTTTTTATATCACAGTTACCTGACTGCCCCCAACACACACACACACTCCTTCTCTTTTAAGAAAGAGAAGCAAACAAAACAAATTGAGTGACCCTGCCTGACAATGTATGCAACATTCTGCACACATAGCCTCCTACTGTTCTACCAATAGGAGGGAAATACTCCCTCTTCTTTTTTCAGGGGCCAAGTTTATGTTTATTTCCCTCTACATCAGTACTTACAAGTCTTCCCATGTTTTTCTGAATTCCTCATATTCTTCATTTCCTATGGTACACTATTCCATTACATTCATATACCACATTTTTTCACATCCACTCCCTAGTTGATGAACAACCACTTTCTTGTCATTATCTTTTTCTTTTTTGTCTTTGGTATCACAAAAGGTAACATTCCTATTTTAAAGAGAACTGAACTACTATTGGTGATGGTGCAAAATATAAGGTAGTAATATCTGTAAGTAACGAGGCAAGAAGCCACCAGAGTCCTACCCTACTACCTAGAAGACTAGATTGTGTAGAGGATAGAAAGCATGGAACAAAAGTCAGAAAGACTTGCATTCAAATCTCATCTCAGGAACTTACCAGTGGGATAACACCGGGAAAGTCACATCACCTCTGTCTGCCTCAGTTTCCTCCTCTGTAAAATGAGTGCCTCTCAGGGTTGTTTTGAGGATCAAATAAAATATCTGTAAAGTACTTTGTAAACCTTAAAACGTTAGCTATTGTTGTTGTTGTTGGTGGTGTTATCCCCTCTGCAGGAAGAGGTGACCTTTGGTTCTCCAAAGCTCAGATGTTAGACTATTTATTGCCTAAGGATCAGGCTAGATAAAGTTTCAAAAGAATTGTCACCAGGATAACGAATTTTTCAGGTATAGGACATTTTAAAAACTTTTTACTGAGTTATAGAAGGGTTGAAATCTGTCCTGGGAGAGAAAATAACTACAGTGGTAAAATTCTAGACACTTTAAATATCAAAGTAGTTTGTCAAAAAGAACTTCAGATGCTTGGAAGAAAGAATATATCTAGATGTCTTTTTATTTTATTTTAATTTGTTTATTTTTTGTTTTTATTATAATAACCTTATAACAAATATAAGGTTACATTAATTTATATTGTTAATTATTGATATCTTTTTACATATGTTCATTTTCAAATGTACTCCTCTTGCTCCCATCCATTGAGCCACATGGGTGGCAGTAAAACATTTTACTTATAACAATAAAACAATAAAACAATGATAGAAAAAAGTGGATCAATAAACCTAGCCAACAAGTAAGCTTGACACAATGAGCCTGACAGTTTTGTTATAGTCTTCCTCCTCTGCAAAGAAAGCAGAGAAGTACATTTTCTCATCTCCTCACTACGGGTGACCATTATAATTCACACAGCATTTAAATTTCTTTTTTGGTTGTTACCATTGTTACTGTTTCCATTTACATTGTTGTTATATATTGGTTTTTTTGGTTCTGCTTACTTCATTGTAAATCAATTCATAGTCACATTTCTGTGAATTCTTCATAGTCATCATTTCTTATAGCATACTATATTCCATTATATCCATGTACCATAATTTTTTTAAGCCATTTCCTAATCAATGAATATCTATTTTTCCCCCCAGTTCTTTATGACTCTAAAAAGTATTCCCATGAATATTTTGGTGTATCTGAGACCTTTCTCTATGAATATGACCTTCTTAGGGTATATGCCTAACATTGGGATCCTTGACTCAAAATGTATGAATATTTTAGTCACTTTCTTATTATATTTTCACATTTCTTTCCCAAATAGCAGGAATAATTCACGCCTTCACCAACAGTATATCAGTGTGTCTGTCTTCCAGTAGACCTTCCAACATTGAATCTTCCTTTCTTTTATCATCTTTGCCAACTTTCTGGTTATGAGGTAAGAACTCAATTATTTTGATGTGCCTCTCTTTTACTATTGGTGATTTGTAACTTTTTTTCCTAGGATTGTTAATAGTGTATAATTCTTTAGAGAAATATTATTTATGTTCTTTGACCACCTTATCTATGGAGAAATGGTTCTTGGTCTTACATTATATTTGAGTTAATCCCCTATACATGTTGGATATTAATCCTTAGCAGATATATTTGATGCAAAGATTTTCTACTAATGATCAACATCTTCTCTTGTTATCCTATTTGTATTGATTAGGTTAATGCAAAAGCTTTTCAATTTCATGTAATCTAAATGATCTGTTTTATCTTTTGCATACTTTTCTATACCTTATTTGGTTAAGAAATGTTCTCCCTCATCATAGCTATGAAGGTACCTGACCTGACTCATTTCTTATTTTTTAAATGCAGTGACTTTCAGTATGTAACTCAAATATCCATTTTGAGCTCATGATATTTGGTATAAAATGCTGGTCTAATCATAATTTTTGCCAAAGAGCTTTGCCATTTTCCTAGCAGTTCTTATTAAATAGGGAGTTCTTTCTCATTTATATTTTGGGGTTTGTCAAATTGTGGTGTATTGAGTTAAATAATTTTAGATTCTTCCTTGTCTAGTTGGTCCTACTGATCCACACTGCTATTTTAAACCATTACCAAATAATTTTAATGATTAGTGCTTTATAATATGAGTTCTACGTATGCTGTTGTTCTTTCTTCATTCCTATTATTTCTTCTTTTGCTCCTCCAAATGAAAACGATTATTATTTTGTTGGCCTCCATAAAGTACTCTTGTGGTGGTATGATTTATTTTTCAATGCTATGGGTTTTATTTTTGCTTTCCATTTTATCAATTTCTCCTTTAATTTTTAAGATTTATTCTTCTGTGCTTATTCTTGGTTTATTTCTTGATTTTCCAATTTGTGTAACTACATACTCAATTCATTAGTCCTCTATTTTTTCTATTTTGTTAATATTTATTTTCAGAGATATAATGCTTCCTTTAAGGACTGCCTTAAGTGCACTCTTTATATCTTGGTACATGGCTTCCTCCCTCCCTGTCTTTCTTACCACCCCCCCCCACCCCCCCACCCCCGCTCCTCACCCCATTAGCTTACCATTTAGGAACACTCTTTATAGATTGTATTTCACAGTTAAACTTCTCAGTAGTGATAAGGAAGCCAGACTCAGGATCACATTATGGACATAATATTGTTCAGTTGATCAGACTAGATATGGCTCATCATGGTTTCTTTTTACCTCCTGTGGATGGTCTTTCCAGGTCATACCCCAGCGAAAGAGACAATAGCAGACAATAGCTCTGCTGATTCTTCCAGATTCCTGGAGTAGATCATTACCTGCAGGATACTATTCCCTGCAGCTAAGTAGCTGAATAACTCTCTGCTGTTTTAGCCAGTTGCTGTCGTTGAGTCTCAGAATAAAATCTGCTTAACCAAATGCTCCTCAGAAAAGCCTGCTCATCCTTCCTGCTGAGGGATCAGGTTGTAGGAGGGAGACATTTGGCTTGCATCAACTCTGTGAAGGAAGGACCAGGAAGAGCTAGGTCACAAGTCATTTACCAAGAACAACTCTAATAAGGAAATGAAAGATTAACACCAACACCAGAGCAAAATCCACAGAAGGAATCACGTTGTCTGGTTAAGTTCTTAATGGTGATGATGATGATGATGTTGATGATGATGATAATAAATAACAACAGCAACAATAGCATTTATATGTCACTTTAATCTTCAAAACGAACCTGACAGGTAGGTACTATTATTATCCCAATTTTTAATTTGAGAAAACTGAGGCAAACAGAGATTAAGTAATTTGCCAAGGATCATACAGCTAATAAGTATCTGAGGTGGGATTTGAACTCAGGTCTTCCTGAGTCAGGGTCCAACATTCTATCTACTACCTCACTGATGAGCGGGAGAGATAAATAAAATGCCCACAGCACCCTGGGCTCTCTGCCTTTTTTTTTTTAGAAGAAAGAGGTGCTTCTTGTTTGGATGGGTAACAAGTGAAAGGGTAACATTTGTTCTTCATGATTCCCTGAGCCAAAAGCTGTGATTTTATGAGCATGGCATATTCCCAGTATGGAAACTCCCTCCTCTGAAGCAAATCTACTATATATATATATATATATATATATATACACACACACACACACATACATACACATATATATGTGTATATATATACATACATATATATTGTGTGTATAGTGTACATAGTGTATATATAATATATATATATATAGTCTTAGACAGTTGCAGAATTTGACCTCAGTTTTTTCAGCTCCCAAAGACTGCCCTCTCTCCACTACCATACAGTGCTTCTCAAAGAAGACATACACAAATAAACCAAACAAATCAATTGTGCAAGTGATTCATGCTGATAAACTATGGGGGTGTGTAAATATATATGTATTTATATGTGTGTATGTGTGCGTTCACATAGAGAGACAAATTGATTGATAAAATTATATATTGCAGCAATATCTAAACAATGCCCTAAAATAAATTCCTATGATTGTAGGTACTTCACAAAGTAGATTAAATGATTCTGTATTTCCAGGTAGCAGGGTCCACTCAAGGTCAAACTATGCCAGGTCAGGCCACACAGATATACCTTTGTCTTCTCAGACAAGGGCCAGCAAGTATCTTCTCATTTGGTTATTTGGTGGGGCAGGGAATGCTGGGACACAGACATTACTCAGAATTCCCCAAGATTCTAAAACTTTTGACCTTGGGAGAACAAAATTCACATGGATGAGAAGCAAAGAACTACTAGGAGATGGAAGAGGCATGGATTTCCCATTCTTATTACTCCTAGCTGGCAGGGAATGGGGACGGGAGATGGGTGCTGCCATTCTAATAGAAAGCAGGGAAAACAAGCAAAACTGAGACCTCATGTTATGGGAGGGAGAAGAGTAGGGCTCGCCTTGCCAGGGAACTGGCAAGTAGAACAGATCATGCCTAACTAGCAGACCTAAATTGGTAAGACTTTCAAGAATTTAGTTCACCACACCTGTTTTTTCCCTTGGGCAGAACTCCAGGGAAGCTCTGCCCTTCCTCCACACCCACTCCTCCATTTACTCACGTGATCACTTTCTTCCTGATTGGTGGGGAAGGGAAGAGATTCAAACCCCTGTTCTGCTCATGTCATTATTGCAGCATGCTGTTTAATGCTCATTTGTGTTCAATGTTATTTGAAATTGCTATTAAAGTATTTGGTCATTCACCAAGATTTAATCCCATCCTGTTAGTACAGAGGGGAAGCTAACTCACACAGGAGAGGAGATTCTCCCCAGCTAAAGGTGGGAGTGGGGAAGAGAGGAGTTGACTAGAGAGATAATTTTGGTAATTTTAGCAATATCCCAGAGACTATTCAAATCCTAGACTACTTTTGAATCCAGAGAGAGATGATAAGGAGATGAACTAGTAATAACCAGGGAGAGGGGCAGGTTGGTGTATTTATTTAGAGTAGACATTCACATATCCTGCACCCTACATTTAGCACCTACACCTGGCTATACCTAAATAATTGATGCTGATTGTTCAATTCAACTCAATGAACATGTATTAAGTGCCTACTGTTAACAAGACTACAGCTTCTAGAGACTGGAGAAGCAAAGATAAAAACAAAAAGTTTCTTCCCTCAGGAACTACTGCTTCCATTAATGTACCCAACAATGGAAACTTTCCTCTATCAACCACTGCAAAATGAATGGAGTCTCTTGAGGCAAAATATACTAAAGAAATTGGAGAATGTACATCTATTCTGCACCCCAACACTCTTTCTCTGGGATGATTTGCATAATCCTACCCATTTGCCTCAGAGATATTCTTTAGTTTTTGACCTGTCATCTGTCGTCTAGACTTTTGTCTTGCCTCTGGACTCTGATGACTCTGGAAGAGAGTGAGGCTGATGCCTTTGTACAACAGTGCCTTGCTTAAATCCAATTCACCAGCAAGTTAAAATATCACCTGTGATGTCATGAAACAAGTGATGAACAACAACAATTCTTCAGTAAAGTGGGAGATAACTCAATTTATTGGGGTGCTTTATTGGCTCCCGAACAAGTGACAAGTGCTTCCTCGAGTGACGGCATCTCTTCCCAAATGTCAAAGAGATTTTCTCAATCTCAATCTCAAAGAGTATTCACCATATCAAATCTTGGAACTGGTGATAAGGACTCACTTGAAGTTGAAGTCCAACAGGATCTTACTAACTGGGTAACCTTGGACAAGTAAGTCACTTACCTTCTGCCTCAGTTTTCTCAGAGTTCCTTCTTCCCAGGGTCATCATAGGGATAAAAGGAGATATTTGTAGGGCACTTTGCAAACCTTAAAGCACTATATAAATACTAGCTATTATTGTTGTTGTTATTGTTTTATTTCCTGGGCAAGATGATGTAGGAGTAGGAGAAAAGGGGAATGGCCTTAATGAGGTGAAAGGGAGTCCCTAGTCCTTCACTAATAGTGACTCGGGGTGGACTACATTTAGCTTCAGGCAGGTAAAACTCTGGAGGCCTTTCTCTCTGTCAGGGCAGAAACTGAGTGAGCTTCAGCAGAGGGTTTGGGCTTTGGCAAGGCTGGGTGCTGCCCACTGGGAATGACACAGATGGGCAAGAGAAGGCACAGAGAAAACAAAACACAAGTTGGTAGAACCATAGGAGAAGCACACAAGGTGACAGCTGCTGTCAGCAGCAGGCGGAGGAAACTGACAATTCTGGACTGGACTCTAGGGGACTGAGAGAAGTCTGCTCATTGGAGGATGGACTGAGAGAAGTCTGCTCATTGGTGGGGGTCTGTTATCCAAGGGTTCTATTGTGGATTTGAACTGTTTTTTTTTTTTTAATTAATTAATTTATTTTAGTTTTCAACATTCACTTCCACAAGATTTTGAGTTCCAAATTTTCTCCCCATCTTGTCCCTCCCTCCATCCCAAGATGGTATGCATTCTGAATACCCCTTCCCCTAATCTGTCCTCCCTTCTATCTCCCCGCTCTTCTCTTATCCCCTTCCCCTTCTATTTTCCTATAGGGCAGGATAGATTTCTATACCCCATTGCCTATATATCTTATTTCCCAGCTGCATGTGAAAACAATTTTTAACATTTGTTTTTAAAACTGTGAGTTCCAAATTCTCTCCCTTCCTCCCTCCCCACCCACCCTCATTGAAAAGGTGAGCAACTCGATACAGGTTATACATGTGTAGTCATGTAAAACACTTCCATAGTAGTCATGTTGTGGAAAACTAACTATATTTCCCTTCATTCTATCCTGTCCCCCCATTTATTCCATTCTCTTTCTTGACCCTGTCCCTCCTCAGAAGTGTTTGCTTCTGATTACCCTCTCCCCCAATCTGACCTCCCCTCTATCATCCCCCTGCTCTCTTATCCCCTTCCCCCCATATTTTCCTGTAGGGTAAGATAGCTTTCCATACTCAATTGAGTGTGTATGATATTCCTTCCTTGAGCCAAATCTGATGAGAATAAGATTCACTCATTCCCTCTCACCTTCCCCCACTTCTCCTCCACTATAAAAGCTGAGAGCTCTGGAAGCAGCCACTGCCCCGGAGCTGCACTGGGACTGGGCCTGGGACTGAGCTTCTCTCTCACCTCAGGCACAGACCTTTCCTACTGACCTTCTAAGTTGTCTTTGGTGTTTGTGGGTTGAGAAGTCTGGAAACCCCCACAGCTGGCCATGATTCAGTTCCCTGAGGCCTGCCCCAGGTTTGCTGAGGCCTGGTCTTTGCCTACTTGCCCGCGCTGAACTGCGTTCCTCTCCCAGCCTGGTGTGATAGACCTTTCCAATCAACCATCCAGGTTGTCTTGGGCTGGAAATTTGTTTCACTCTGTCTTTTTGTGGGTTCTGCTGCTCTAGAATTTGTTTAGAGCCATTTTTTATACGTATTTGGAGGGGTTTGGGGGAGAGCTCAAGCAAGTCACTGCTTTTATTCTGCCATCTTGGCTCTGCCTGAACTGTTTTCTTCAACCTTTCAATTAAACCTTTTAAAAAAAAACTTGTGAATAGCAAAATTCCTCACCTTTCCCTGCCCTTGCCCTCTCAGCTGAGAACCTTACCCCATATTTTACTGAAAAATTGAGGCCATTAGCTAAGAGCTCCCTCATCTCCCCTCAGCCTCATATCATCCAAATGCCTTCTGCTACCATCTCTTCCATTACTCCTGCCTCCATATCTATAGTATTCTTGAAGAAGTCATTTGATCCACCCATCTCCAATAATTATTGTTCCATATTTGTAGGGTTCCTATTGGGAAAAAGTCATAAAATATGGTAATAAGTGAAAAGCCATAAAAACCTAAACTCTGTGAGAAGTGGAAGCCTGAACATGATTATCTGTTAAAAAATCATAACTTAGATACTGAATCATATTTTAGAAACCAAGTCATAACTGAAGATACTATGACCTATGAAAGCAAAAAACAAGAATATTGTGGCCCATATGTGAGTGAATGGTACATGATCAATACAGAAACTTATGTCTGGACATAACATTTACTTAATGCCCAAGCTAAGCAGAAAACCAAAAATATCCACCAATCAGTGGTGATGCATTCTCTAACTCCTCCTCCCTTTTCTGTGTTCTATAATTATCACTGGGATTTTTGGGGTTCTTTGCAAGAATCCACTGAACTGTCTGGCAAATGCCTCAGATTGCCCTTGTTTTGTAAGTATTCATAATGATTGATTAAACTACTATCTATAATAAATATGGAGATATTTGACCTCTTTCTTTGATATCAAAAGAACACCCTATAGTTATGGTTTTTGTGGCTAAACAACTTGAGAAGGCTGTGGATGTAGGTGCATCCATTGCCTTTCCTCTCACTATCTTCTTAACTTTCTGACTGGTTTCCACAAAAACTGCTCTCTCCAAAGTTACTAATGATCTCTTAATCGCCAAATCCAGTGACCTTTTCTCAATCTTTATTCTTCATGACCACTTTACTGCCTTTGACACTGTCAATCACCCTTTTCTCCTGGATATTATCTTTTCTCTAGATTTTCATGACACCATTCTCTCCAGGTTCTTCTCCTATTTGACTGCTCCTTCTCAGTTTTCTTTGCTGGATATTCAGTAAAATCATGCCTGCTAACTGTGAATGTCCTACAAGTTTCTGTCCTGGGTCCTCTTCTCTTGCTCTATACTATTTCACTTGGTGATCTCCTCAGTTCCCATGGATTTGATTATTATCTCTATGGTGATGATTCTGAAATCTACTTATCGAGTTCTAATGTCTCTGCTGACATCCAGTCTTGCATCTCCAACTGCTTATTGGACATTTTGAGCTGAATGTCTTGTAGATATCTTAAACTCAACTTCTCAAAAACTGAACTCATTATCTCCCCCACCCCAACCCTCCCCCTTTCAAACTTCCTTATTACTGTTGAGGGCACCATTATCCTTCTAAGTCATTCAGGTTCACCACCTAAACATCATGCCCAACTCTTTGCTCTTTCTCACCCTCCCCCATCCCCATATCCAGTCTGTTGCCAAGACCTATTGACTTTACCTTCCTAACATCTCTCATACATGCCCTCTTCTCTCCTTGGACACTGTTATCACCTTAATGCAAGCCCACATCACCTCATACCAGACTATTGCAATAAACTCACCAGTTGATCTCCCTGCCATAAGTGTCTTCCCACTCTAGTCTATCCTCCATTCAGTTGTCAAAATGATCTTCTTAAAATATGAGTCTATGTCATTCCCCTACTCAATAAATTCCATGGCTCCCTGTCTGTCTTCTGTTTGGCATTCAAAACCATTTATAACCTTCCACCTGCCCTCTCCTCCCACTAATACCTTTCTAATCTTCTTATATCTTACACCTCCCCTCCTACTCTGTGATCCAGTGACACTGGCCTCCTGGCTGTTTCATGAACAAGACCCTCCATCTCTTAGCTCTGGGCATTTTCTCTGGTTATTTTTCATGACTGGAATGCTCTCCCTCCTCATGTCTACTTCCTGGCTTCCCAGGCTTCCTTCAAATTCCAGCTAAAATCTTATATTCTCCACATAATTCTGGTGCCTTCCCTCTGTGCATTATCTCCAATTTACGCCATGTGTAGCTTGTTTGTACATAGGTGTTTGCATATTATCTCCCCCATTAGACTGTAAGTTCCTTGAGGGCAGGGACTGTCTTTTACCCTTCTTTGTATCTGCTTAGTACAGTGCCTGACACTAGGTACTTAATAAAATGTTTATTGATGGGATTTGCAAGGGGAGTTAATATCAGCACAGCACTGGAAACTCTGCAAAGTTCTCCCATGAGTATTATTTCATGTGAGCCTCACATCAGCATTTCAGATCTTATCCCCATTTTGCAGTTGAAGAAACCAGCTCAGAGAAAAATCAAGTGACTCTTTGAGTTAACACCATTAATATATGTCAGAGGTAGTATTTGAATATACATCCTTCTGACTCCAAATCCAGCACTATCTATTAAATTGGGGGAGGGGGGAAGGCGGGGAAGAGGAGGGGGTAGAGAGGGTGTTGGAGTCAGCTCTATCCAGCTTGGGCTGATTGTTAAACTTTCATTGTTTCATTTATACCTCAGAAATAGACAAACTCTACAAATCAGGACTTGATTTATTGTTTTGCTGATTGTCTAGACTTTTTGGAGTCTAAACAATCAATAAAAGGATGGTGAAAATGTTGAAAATGCAGATTAAACTTAAAAGTGTATGTGCATACATTCTCCTTCCCCACCACCCACCTTGTTCTTAAACATTTACTAGCACACCCCTCTGTTGTTGTTCAGTCCTTTTTGACTCTTCATGACCCTATTTGAGCATCTTGGCAAAGATGCTAGAGTGGTTTGACATTTCCTTCTCCAGCTCATTTTACAGATAAGGAACTGAGGCAAACAAGATTAAGTCACATAGGTAATAAGTGTCTGAAACCAGATTTGAACTCAGGTCTTCCTGACTCCAGACCCCCGGTCCTTTATCCACTGTACCACCTAGCATACTCCTCTATTGTTCTATAAAGCATTGTGTGAATACAGCAGGAATGTAGCAGAAGGCTTTAGGGAATGAAGTCATCATCAGGCTAGAGGCCTGGAGACTGTAGGCTAAGAATAATAATAATAACTGGCATTTATATAGCACTTTAAGGTTTGCAGAGTACTTTACATCAATTCTCTCACTTGAGATTCACAACACTCCTGATTATGGGACTCTGTCTCTCAGTTAATTCTCCAGATTTTCTGGATGGAGACCATTAGCTGGAGAAATGGATAGGCTCCCAAAGTGAACCGAGGTCCTTAGTGTTGAGTCAGCTTCTGACATAAGGGTTACATTAACAAAAGACTTGCAATGGAAAAAGCATGTCCTCAGTTAGGTATGGTGAGAAGCACCTGGGGAGAAAAGTGCAGAGGATTTGTGTTTTAGGAAGAGTAAGTTCACTAATGTTTATGTGTATTATGCCTAGTACAATGTACAACATGGAATCAGAGCTCTGTAGAGCAGGAAGGGGCTACACAGGCCATTTAGTACAACTCCTTATTTTTTACTTATCCTCGTCTCAGTTTTCTCATCTTTAAAATGAGATAATAATCACAATAGCCCCACAGAGTTGTGAGGATCAAATGAGATAACGTATGTATGGTTCTTTGCTATTATTATTATTATTATTATTACTACTACTACTACTAATACTACTATTAGGGCAGGTAGGTGGCTCAATGGATAGAGTGCTAGGCCTGGAGTCAGGAATACTTTTCATGAGTTCAAATCTGTCCTTAGAAACTTACTAGCTGTGTGACCCTGTTTGTCTCAATTTCCCTATCTGTAAAATGAGCTGAAAAAAGAAATGGCAAACCATCCCAGCATCTTTTCCAAGAAAACCCCAAATAGGAACATGAAGAGTTAGACACAACTGAAAAAGGACCAAACAAATTATTATTAATAATATTATTATTACAGATAAGGACACTGAGGCCTAGCTCTCTAGCATATTAGTTGATACGCTCCCTTGTTTCTTTTGACACTGCCACCGCTTTAGCACAGGCCCTCATCATCTCAACCCTGGAATCTATGAGTGAATGATGATTTTCCTTTTGGGGGCATATTTTTTGTTTGTTTGTTTGTTTTTGCTACACTGTGACAATCAGTGATTTATCAGCCATTTTCTTAATGGTCATACCTTCATTCTTGATTTTCCTTCTCAGTATGATACTGGTAAAAACGAAATACAATCCCTATCACATTCCTTGCATTTTTCTGCATTTCATTTCAAACATAGTAACTGATCACCCAGAAGGGGGAAAAAACCCCACATTTAGCCTCCATAATTTTTTTGGGAAACAACAATTTTTAAAAGCTTACATTCATATAATGTGGCATAGTAGAATGTTTACAAGGTACTTTATTCATAATGACATTAATAATCCGTGTACATGGTACAGGGATTATTAATTATCCTTTGTATAGAATCTAGTATAGTACTTTTGACCATCTCAATCACTGATGCCTAACTCTAGTCTTGCAAAGATTTTTATGTTGTTGTTGTTCAGTCATGTCTGATTCTTTGTGGCCTCATGGACCATATTGTCCATGGGGTTTTCTTGGCAAAGACACTAGAGTGGTTTGCCATTTCCTTTTCCAGTTCATTTTACAGATGAGGAAACTGATGCAAACAGGGTTAAGTGACTTGCCCAGGGTCACACAGCTAATAAGTATCTAAGGCTGGATTTGAATCCTAATTCCAGGCCCAGTGCCCTATCCATTGAGCCACCTAGCGGCCTCTTTATTTTCCTCTACTTATCTCCACAAGTGTCAAAAAGTCTTGAAATAAATTAATTTGAATTCTTTTGGAAGTTGAATAAAACGAATAAATGCCATGGGGATTGGGAGGGGGAGTGGGTGGTGCAGGGACATGTCACAAAATACCGCAAGTATCCACACATAGGATATCAGGAGTCAAATAGATTTAAAATCCTTGGTCTAAATGACTGACAGGGTGATCATTGATCACAGCAACTCTATAGTGTTATGACTAAAATCTGCTGAGTGTCTTTTTTTTTTTGATTCTATACACATGGCTATAGTGTGCTCATATTTGCTATTTGGCAATGAACACATATACATATATATATAGTGTCATGGGCATATATCTACTACAAGGTATAAAGTCCTCAGTAAAATGAAGTCATCACTAGAGGGCTGGAGACTGTAGGCTAAGAAAAACAATGATTAATAATATTTTAATTAATAATTAATGATATTTTGTCATTCTTGGCTACTAAAATCATCCTTTTCAGCATTAATTAAAAATAATTATGAATTTTACTTTGTCTTATTATTCTAAAAGGTGAGCAAAATATTAAATTCAATAAATATTTTTAACCTAAAAATTAACCTTTTGTATAGGTGAGTAAATTTAAGCTTGGAGTTAAATAATTTATCCAAGGCCACATAGGTAGCAAATGCTAGAACCAGGACACTTCCTCAGGCCTTCTGAGATGTTCAAAAATAGAATAAGCTGCCTCAATAGATTTCCTATCGCTAGAAGTCTTCAAACAGAGGCTGGATGCTTCAGGTGGGGATTGAATCAGGTGATTCTAAGGTCTCTTTAAATTTTGTGACTGAATGGATGAGTGTTATATTTCTCATAGGATTTAGCACAGTGCCTTACACCTAGTAGATATTCAATATATTATTATTGATTTAACACATTGGCTCAAGCTTGGGAGACCTAAAGTCTTCCTCAATTTGACTCCATACTTAGAGCAGGTCATAGTCAGGAATCAATCTGCATAAGTAGTAAGGTTTTGACGACCCTAAGCCATTCACCCTTTGAGGTTTCTGAGTTTCCTTAAGGAATTGGGACTTAGGTAGGTTTGGGGATGGTGAGACTCAGACCCTGTACTCTTTTGGCCAAAGTTTGATTCAATCAAAAATCTTAGAGGGGCAGCTCGGGATAGGGTCTCCAGCCTTCCATGGGTCCTTTGACCTTTGGGGTCACCTGGAGCAAAACTTCCAGAGCTTACTGGAATCTCTGGGTTGCATGCCAAGGCCTTCTACAGCTGTCTTACCATTTGACCAACTCATACCACTTGGGATTTGTCACATGTAAGTCTCAAGTCAGAAACTCTGAGTGCACTTTGAGAAGGTTTACCCCTCAATCTTTGGCTTCTAACTCCAATTAAAAAAATATGAGACCGCCCAATATGTGGCCACTAACTCCCCTCACAAGCACACAATTCTGTATATTAAAGATGAAGAGCTTTAAAATAACGAGAAAAAAATCCAAAACTGAACCTTTGGAAGATGAGCAATCCAGTAAATTTCCAGTCACATCCTATCCCAAGTACCGTCAGATCATGGATGTAGAACTAGGAGGTACATTAGAGCTCATCTAACCCAACCCACTTAATTTATAGATGAAAAATCTAAGAGGTGATGAATGACTTACCCAAAGTTACATGGGTAGGTAGTGGATAGGAGAGTCAAGACTTGAACTCAGGTCCGCTAGTTCCAAATCCATTGAGATGTAGGTTCTCTTTTTTTTTTTAAACATGTATTTTTAAAACTTTGGGTTCCAAATTTTCTCCCTTCCTACCTCCCCACCCACCCTCATTGATGAAGCAAGCAACTAAATATAGGTTATATATGTGCAGTTATGCAAAACACTTCCATAGTAGACATGCTGTGAAAAACTAACTCTATTTCCCTTAATCCTATCCCACCCACCCATTTATTCTATTCTTTCTTTTGACCCTGTCCCTCCTCAGAAGTATTTGCTTCTAATTATTCCCTTTCCCAATCTGCCCTCCTCTCTATCATTCCCCTACTCTCTTGTCCCCTTTCCCCCCTATTGTCCTGTAGGGTAAGACAGATTTCCATGCCCAATTGAGTGTGTATGTTATTCCCTCCTTAAGTCAAATCCTATGAGAATAAGATTCACTCATTCCCTCTCACCTTCCCCCATGTCCCCTCCACTGTAAGAGCCTTTTCTTTTCTGTTTTTTTTTGAGAGATAATTTACCCCATTCTACCTCTCCCTTTCTCATTCTCCTAGTATATTCCTCTCTCACTTAATTTTATTCTCCAGATATGACCCCTTCATTTTCAACTCACCCTGTGCCCTCTATCTATCTATCTATCTCTCTATCTATCTATCTATCTATCTATCTATCTATATCTATATATACATACATATATTTTTTTCCCCTCCAACTACCCTAATACTGACAAAGGTCTCATGAGTTACAAATATAATCTTTCCATGCAGGAATGTAAACAGTTCAGCCTTAATAAGTCTCTTATGATTTTCTCTTTCCTGTTTACCTCTTCATGTTCCATTTGAGTCTTGTATTTGAAAATCAGATTTTCTATTCAACTCTGGTCTTTCATCAAGAATGCTTGAAAGTCCTGTATATCACTGAATGACCATTTTTTCCCCTGAAGGATTATACTCAGTTTTGCTGGGTAGGTGATTCTTGGTTGTAATCCTATCTCCTTTGCCCTCCGGAATATTACATTCCATGCCCTGTGATCCCTTAATGTAGAAGCAGCTAAATCTTGTGTTATTCTGATTGTGTTTCCACAATACTTGAATTGTTTCTTTCTGGCTGCTTGTAATATTTTCTCCTTGACCTGGGAACTCTGGAATTTGGCCACAATATTCCTAGGAGTTTTCCTTTGGGGATCTCTTTCAGGAGGAGATTGGTGGATTCTTTCAATTTCTGTTTTGCCCTCTGGTTCTAAAATACCAGGGTAGTTTTCCTTGATCATTTCTTGAAAGATGATGTCTAGGCTCTTTTTTTGATCATGGCTTTCAGATAGTCCAATAATTTTTAAATTCTCTCTCCTGGATCTATTTTCCAGGTCAGTTGTTTTTCCAATGAGATATTTCACATTGTTTTCTAATTTTTCATGCTTTTGGATTTGTTTTACAGTGTCTTGATTTCTCATAAAATCACTAGCTTCCAATTGCTCTATTCTAATTTTTAAGGAAGTATTTTCTTCAGTAAGCTTTTGGACTTCCTTTTCCATTTGGCTAATTTTGCTTTTTAGGGCATTCTCCTCATTAGCTTTTTGGACCTCTTTTGCCATTTGGGTTAGGCTATTTTTTAAGGTGTTATTTTCTTCAACGTTTTTTTGGGTCTCCTTTAGCAAACTGCTGACTTGTTTTTCATGATTTTCTTGCATCACTCTCAGTTTTTCCTCTACTTCTCTTACTTGCTTCTCAAAATCCCTTTTGAGCTCTTCCAAGGCCTGGGACTGATTCACATTTTTCTTGGAGGCTTTGGATGTAGGAGCTTTGGCTTAGTTGTCTTCTTCTGGTTGTATGTTTTGGTCTTCTTTGTCACCAAAGTAAGATAATATAGTCTGACTCTTTTTGTGCTGCTTACTCATGATCCCAACCAATTACTTGAGTTTTAAACTCTTTGTTAAGGTAAAAGTCTGCTTCCAATGTGAAGAGTGTACTGTCCCAAGCTTTGGGGGTTTGTATAGCTGTTTTCAGAGGTACTTCTAGGGACCTGTAAATTTTCAGTTCTTCCAAGGTGATATGATACGGGGCGAGGTGTTTTCTCTCCACCACCACAACAAGCTCCACCACACCAGCGCTTCTCCTCGCCCCAAGACCACCCCTCAGAACTGCGACCCAGATCCAAGCACTGGCAAAGCAAGAGATTCCTGCCTCAGCACTGGCAAAGAGATCCCTGGAATCCCCCTCTGATCAGCCACTGCCTTCCCCCTCAGTCTGTGGGCTGGAAGCTCAGGAAAAAGCCGCGGCTCCGGGCCACACTCCAGACTTGTGGCTGACACCTAGCTCCTCTCTCACCGCAGTCACAGACTTTTCCCACTGACCTTCTAGGTTGTCTTCGGTGTTCAGGGGTTAAGAAGTCTGGAAACTGCCACAGCTGCCCGAAATTCAGTCCTCTGAGGCCTGCTCCAGATTTGCTGCAGCCTGCGCACCCACGCCGCACTGCACTCCTCTCCCCACCCGGCGCGATATACCTTTCCAATCAACCATCTAGGCTGTCTTTGGCTGGAAATTTGTTTCACTCTGTCTTTTTGTGGGTTCTGCTGCTTTAGAGTTTGTTTAGAGCCATTTCCCTCTGCCATCTTGGCCTGTAGGTTCCCTTTACTGCATTTCCTTTAGATGGTTCTGGGAGGTGCCTTCAGCAGATTTCTGTGGTCCATCTACTAGCTCTCTCCTGATGACAAGGCTCCTTCGTGGTTCTTTTTTGTTCCCAGCAGGTGGCACCAAATGCCCTCCCTTCTGGCTACTTCAGCAATGCTCCATTGCTCCCTGAAGAGGGCGCCATATACAGCCCTCCTTTGGCTTTATTGTCATCTTTTGGGGCATTCAAGGCCAAAACACCTGTCTTAAGGCAATTTGTTCTCTGCCTTTGAGTTCAGTCCTTACCATCAGGAAGACAAAGGATAAGAGTTCTTGTAGTCCACCACCTCTCCAGAAGAGGCAGCGTAGTACAGCAGATGGGTAGCTAGATGGCTCAGCGGATAGAGTGCAGAGCCTGAACGCAGGAAGATTCATCTTCCTGAGTTCAAATCCAGCCTCAGACATTTACTAGCTGTGTGACCTGGCAAGTCACTTCACCCTGTTTGCCTCAGTTTCCTCATCTGCAAAATGAGCTGGAGAAGGAAATAGCAAACCACTCTAGTATCTTTGTAAAGAACACCCCAAATTGGGTCATGAAGAATCAGACACACTGAAGAAAAACAGCACAACACTCAGTCTTGGTGTCCTTTTCTCTGCTGACACTTGGGAGGAATGTCTTCCACCTCTCAATTGTTTATGAACCAGTAAAACATTCCAGGCCTCCTTAGTTTTCTGAAGCATCTGGGTGCCACTGGTTATCAAAATGATCTGATAGATACCAGCACACTAAGGAGTATGGAGGAGGTTGGGTTGGAGCAATAAAAATTTAGGGAATAATAATAATAATAGCTATCATTTATGCAATGCTTTACATATATAAAATAATGATTAATATATAATACTTTAAGATTTGCAAAGCATTTTACATATATTAGCTTATTTGATCCTCACAACAAATCCTGTGGGGTAGGTACTATTATGACCCCCATTTTATAGATGAGGAAACTGAGGCTGAAAGAAGTTAGGTGACTTGCCCAGGGTCACACAGTTAACAAGTGTCTGAAGAAAGATGCAAAGTCAGGTGTTCCTTACTCTTAAGTCCGGAGTTATACCCACTACACCATCTAGCTGCCTTTAAGTTTTCTACTTCTTCCATTCCTCAGATAAGCCTGCACTCTGGAAGATGCCATTGGGAAAAAGATCACAGGATGAAAGATTTGGAGCCAGAAAGGTCCTTAAGGATAATCTGTTTC
Source organism: Vombatus ursinus (assembly GCF_900497805.2). Lineage (NCBI taxonomy): Eukaryota > Metazoa > Chordata > Mammalia > Diprotodontia > Vombatidae > Vombatus > Vombatus ursinus. The sequence continues at coordinate 12,748,916 of NW_020954592.1, forward strand.
AACTTTCTCATTTTACAGATGAGGAAATTGAGAGCTTTGCCCCAGATTACAGAGACAGTAAATTGTAGATTTGTGATTTGAACCTGGGTCATTTTGCTCTAAATCTCGTGCTCTTGGCATTGAATCATGCTGTTGTTTCCTGAATCTCTTATGTACATATAGACACAATAGCTCAGCTCTTAAAGGGCTTGATTTATTTTTTTAATTGAGCTTTTGTTTTTTTCATGACCTTTATTTCCAAATATATCTCTCCTCTCCCCCTACTCAGTGAGCCATTTTTGGTAAGAAAGACTTTTTTAAAAGAGAGAAACACTGATGTATAATATTTGTACCTGTGTGATAGAGAAGTGACTTCTCCAGATAGTTGGAGGACTTTGGGAGAAACCTCTACAAGAGAAAACTCAAACTTTTGCATGTCTCGTGGGAGTTATCTGGGGAGTCTATCCCAACAGATTCTTTGACTTATAGCACTTGCAATCTCAGAGACTGCTAAAAGCATGAATGAAATGAAAAGCATGAAAGCATGAATGAAATGAAATTGTTCTCTCTTGATTTGAGCTGAGTATTTATGTTGCTCCCAGTCAAAGAGTCCAGTTACTTTTGGGTATTCTTTGATCTATCCTAATTTGTCTAACTTCCCTAACTTCTATTTACTATTGACTTTGATTTAAAAAAGATGAATGCTAGCTTTCTGTGATTTTTTTTTATGTAGCTGTATTTGGTAGAAAGAAGTTAAGCTAATGATTATAAAATAAAATATTACCCTTCCCTTGACAGTACCCAGAGAAAGTGGCATTGATCTTGGGGCGCCCAAAGTATTATACTTCTAGACGACAGTATTTGAGGTGTGGATTAAAATAATTCTAGCCCATTGTCCCCCTTGGAGATAGATGGGGGAAGGAGCAAAGGTCCTCTTCCTGGTTCCCCACAAAGGTGGAAATCACAGTCTCCCTTGGACACTGGTGGGTAAGATGCTGGATCAGATGGTTAGCTTGCTATCTTTGCCACACATGAGCTATCTTTATATTTAAACAGCTATCAACCACATGTATCTTATTACCCTGGTGTCATTTTATCCCCCTCCACCTCCACCCCTTTACATTGTTGTAGTATTGTGTATATTATTCTCTTGATTCTGCCTCTCTCTCTTTCTGTACATATATATATACGTATGTATACATAGCTATATCTATCTATCTATCTAACTTCTCATGCTTCTTTGAAGTCTTTGTAGCCATCATTTCTATACCCAGAGAAGCAGCATGGATAGAGATGTGGCCCTGAAGCCAAGAAAGCTTGGGTTCAAGACCCATCTCTGAAATATACTAGATGCATTTCTCAAATTGCTTAACCTCTCAGTGCCCCTCAACTTTGTAAGACTATAAGTTGTAGAGAAAGTACCATTCTGCACTGGCAGAGGAAATTCCTCATCAGGAACTTCCTATACTAATTAAATCACGGACCCATTCTCTATCTCATCAATTCTTATGACACAATAATATCCTGTTACATTCATGTACCACAATTTATTTAGTCATTCCTAAATTGATAGATATCTATTTTCTTTATAATTTTTTGCTACAATGGAAAGTGATGTTATGAATAGCTTACTGTATTATGTAATCTTTCAGTTTTTGCCTTGCTTTGTGTATAGCAGTGGGGGGGGGGTCTGTGAATCAAAGGATGTGAACATTTTACTCTCTCTTTTCTTCTCTTCTTCTCTCTGTCTATGTCTGTCTCTCTGTCTTTGTCTCTGTCTCTCTGTCTCTGTCTCTGTCTCTCTCTGTCTCTTTGTCTCTGTCTCTGTCTCTGTCTCTATCTCTGTCTCTGTGTCTCTCTGTCTCTCTCTCATATTGCAAGTGACTTTCCTGAATGATTGGACCAATTCACAACTGCTTCAAAGTATGCCTGCCTTCCAGCGGACTCTTCAAAATCAACCTGATCACCTTAACAAGTGTAAAATAAGATCTCATAGTTGTGTGTGTGTGTGTGTGTGTGTTTAATTTTAAAGCCTTATTTTAAAAGTTTTAATTAAAACCAATGATAGACTGACATGATGTAGCACAGTCTCAAACTTTGAGCTTTGGGATAACTTTTTTGCGATATTTTTAAACACAGCCAGGAGTTTTTAATTCTTGGCATATTTACCCTTCCTCATCCTAGAAACTCAAACATTATCTTCTTAAAGCTCTCCTTGGCTAATGGAGGAAGCAAGCTTGTATAACAAGTTCATGTGCTTGCTTCCAATTCCTAACTGCCACACGCTAATCAGAAATTGAGACCAAATCGTGTTAGCCCTAGGAAGTTTAGGCAGCAAGATGGCACAGTGCTTTTAGGATATTAAACTTGGAATCAGGAAGACCTGATTTTGAATCCTGTCTTAGACTGTTACTAGCTTTGTAACCCTGGGCCAGTCACTTACCTCTCTCAGCCTTGGTTTCCTCTCCTTTAAAATGAGGAGAATAATAGTTGAGAGGCTCAAATAAGATAACATATGTAAAGTCCTCCACAAACCTTAAAGTGCTATATAAATGCTAGTGATAGTTATAGAACATATAGGTTTTGAAAACACTGTGTGGTTATAGGAACTTATTTCTCTGAACTTCAATGTCTTCCTATATAAATAAGAATAATAATATTTACCCTACTTATCTCATAGAGTTGTTTTGAGAGGAGCATTTTATAAGCTTTAGTAAACTATAGACATTTATTACTGATATTGCCAATAATAAAATTATTTATTTCTATAGAATGTCAATATAGTTTAATGTCATATAATAACTTGTAATTTAATATTCTATATATACATATACATATACACACATACATACACATATATACATATACATACATATATATGTATGTACACACACACACACACACACATATATGGAAGAGAATGTAGGTAGATTACAATATATCACCAGTGAAGAATTATACTGGAGAAGATCATCAAAGTCACCATCAGTAATGTATGACTAGAAAAGGAGATAGGCTGATTGATTGTGCAGCAATAAAAAGGGAAGACTGTGTACTCCATTGGCATCCATCTGTAATGGAGGACTGGTATGTGCAGAGAACCTCTGATGCTATTCCTCATGTGAAGGGATCTGGGGATCCTGCTTCTGGGAGAGTTGAGATGACATGCAATAAAAGTATCTTGGAGAGACTTTGTAGCATACACAGATATTCTGAAACTGATTATGGTCTACTAACCATGTAGTAGATAGCAGATTCTTTGATTGGCTGGACTTTTGGAACTGGAACTGAGAAGTTGTTTCAAAAAAATAAAAAGAAACCTTAAGACAACCTCAGCCCATTCTCTTTCTGGGTTTGACTCCTTCAAACCCAGAGGCATTAGTGGGTGACAATGCCATGAGGGGAAATGTCTTGGGTCCTCTGTCTCCAAGACCAACATATAGCCCTCTGAATATGAGCCTTGATTCTTTTCCTGCTTGGCATTTGCTCTTTCATTTTAGGTGAAAGTTTGGAATCTATGACCATGTAAATTTCAAAAGGTCAGGAAAGTGAGCCATTGAGCTGTCCAGGAGTCAGGGAGTTGAGTTCAGGCCAAGTTTTGTAGTCAGATCAACACTGATGTCCCAAGGAGCAAAGAGTGACCTTTGGGAACTAGCTAAGCTACCTGCTGAGATAAGATGTCATCTGGCAGTGATGCCACATTTGATCATGAAATCAGGGGGAACCAACCCTATATAGAAACTCTGCTTAATATGAGCTACTTTGCCCAAAGACTAAAGTAGTATAGGGGAGAGTGTACCCCTGAGGTGTGGATGGGAAATGTTTGTACTTTTATTCTTGCTATATCTTCATAGTAAATATCTGCCCCCTTTTTAAAGCTAATTGAAGTTAAGTTGTTGAATGGAATTTGGGTACCAGTCAGTCAATGGTAGCTAATAGTGTGGGCTTGAGTCAATGACATTAGTGAAGGGACACCCAATCCCTAAGGGTATTCCTAGAATTCTGAGGGGGAAATTATAATCTAGCTGGTTCTGGGATAGTGAGCCAGACTGCATTTGCTACATGTAGGACATTATCCAGTATAAAATTTTATCCTTCACATTTTTAATGAGGCCTCCAGAGATTCTACATGTGTGACTTTTGCTTTTGGATGCTCTAGTTTTTGGGGTCCTAAGGAACTCCTTCAATATGCAATGCCAAGAGATCTAGGGGAAGAATGATCCATCCTCTGTAGAGGACTTACATGGACAGGTGGACAAGAGTTGTACAGGATAAGAAGGCATGGGTGGCTTTATTCATTGGCGAGATGAAGCACAATGGATATGAAATATTACATATGCTGTCAGTTGGTTTTATTTAACTAGTTTTTTTCCCCTTTTTCTTACAAGAGAAGGCTCACTTGGAAGGGAGTAAAAGCTATTGCAAAAATGACTATAATGTAAAATCAAAAGACATAAATAAACTAACAAAAAAACCCCCCAAATATGTGTAACTTGTGATTTTTACCATCAGAAGAAGTGCTCACATAAATGAGAGCATAGATGCATCAAAACATCAGGGCAATAAAAATGAGAACAGTATTTTAACACATACTGGTTTATCAGATTCTACCTTTTTTCTTTAAATTATTTTAAATAATGTCTTGTTTATTTGAAGATTTCATGCTGCTGATTTTGTTCTGTATCCATGACTGGAGCTTAAAAGGCTGCTGTGTGAGAGATAATAGGTCTTTACATGCTAGCAATCTGTGTTGTCTGTCTGTCACATGGTGGAATATAGATTCATTTTAGGTGGAGGTTTGGAATCTGCGATCTTGTGAATTTCAAAAAAACTCAGGAAAGTGAGCCATTGAGGTGTCCAGGAGTCAAGGAGTTGAGTTCAGGCCAAGTTTTGTAATCAGCCCAGCATTGATGTCCCAAAGAGCAAAGAGTGATTATCTTTTAATTTCATAGACTGTGTGACATCTTGGCTCCAAATGAGCTTCTCTACCACCAACTGACACAGATGTGGTAGATTCAGTTTGCTTGAACTATTTAACTTCCCTTCAGCTATGTGGAGCAATGGGCCTGGAGTCAGGAAGAACTTAGTTCAAATGCAACCTGAGATAGGTTACTAGATGTGAGGTCAAGGGCAAGTCACTTAACCTCATCTGTAAAATGGATATAATAATAGAACCTACCTCCTAGGGTTATTGTGAGGAACAAATGAGACATTTGTAAAGGGCTTAGTATCATTCTTGGCATGTAGTAGGAGTTTAATAAATGCTTGTTTTTTCCCTTCCCTCCCAAACACTCAGAAGTCAGGGATAAATCTTCTGATCCTTTTGGGCCATCATCTCTGTCTTAGCCACATTGCCCATTTTAGTTTATATTAGAACAACAATGGTTCAGGTGCCCTTTCTCTCTGTTTGGCCAGCTCTACATGACAGCAGAAGCAGATGGGACTTTTACATAAACATATATTATGATTCCAATAATTTTGTCTTCATTCCTCTTTGCCACTGACTTTGGAATATTGCTTTGGTGCATATTCTCATAGCTTAGGGCTACTCAGGACAAATATAGTCAAAGTCTCCATAAAGCAGTGCTGTAATTTCAGAAAGTCTCAGAGGGAGAAGAGATTGAATGAGAAACAAAGTCCAAAGGTGGGTGAACTCAACAAAGGGCAGCTCTGATAATGAGAACAATAATATCTCCTGTATACACAGTACTTTCCTTTCATTGCAACAGCTCTTTGAGGTAGGTAGTATAGAAAATATTATCCCCATTCTAAAGATGAACAAATTGAGACTGACTTAATGGCTTATACGTTCTCCTAGAGCTGCTCTTGGAGCTGAGACTAGAACCCAAACTTTTGGACTCCTTATCTAGGACCCTTTCTGCTATAGTACCGTGGTCAATAGGTATCATGTGGATCTTCTATATAACTTTTACTCAAGCTGTTATAGACTAGTACTTTTTAAGAGTTTTCAGTTCAATATCTGCTTTTAATTACATTACATTAGATTTTGGGCTGCCAGAACACCCCTGAGGCACACACATTCCTAGGATCAAATTGGAATGGGGAAAAACATGGCAGAAATATAGCCCTTCAGGGAGAGACTCTAGAAAATTTCCAAAGAGGAGAGACATCAGGCAGATTCCTTTTCACTCTGTATTCTATGAGGCAGTGTGACTCTTGGTAGCATCTGGAGGCATGCTGGTAAATGTTTAACAACCAATTCTCGGGGGGGGGGTCAGGGGGGAATGTACACAAAACACACTTTTAAGTTTAATCTATATTATTAATATTTTCTCAATCCCTTACTTAAGTCTAGACAATCAACAATATAATAAATCAAGCCTTGATATGTAGTTTGCCACTGTCCAAGGTGTACATGCTCACACTGAAAATTTAAAGATCAGTTCTCATAAGCTCATTTTAGCTGACCCCAGCACACCCCTAAATTAAAGTTAAGTAGGTTTTAATAAACTTGTGAAACTAGATGAGATATAGAGATCATCAAGTTCAAACTATTCATTTTTACAAATGAAGAAAAAAATGAGCCCCAGAGAGGTAAAGTGATTTACACTTTAGACACAGATAGTTGGTGATAGAACCCAAGACTAGAACTCAGCTCTCTTCATTCCTAGCCTAGTGTTTTTGTTCATTATGCTAAAGTGTCTTAGAGGGAATATTAAGAAAAAAACCCCAAAATATTTGTTCTGAATTAATTTAATCGAATTCATTAAATTCAATGAACTCATTTATCAGAGAGGTTATACCCTTTGGATCAATCTGAAGTATCAATAGAGGTTCTGGGTTGCAAAAGAGAACATTAGACTGTTGTAGGGCTGGATAACCATGTAGCTCCATTCTTTTTTTTTTTTTTGAGGCAAATTGGGGTTAAGTGACTTGCCCAGGTCCCACAGCTAGTAAGTATCTGAGGCCAGACCTGAACTCAGGTCATCTTGACTCCAAGGCCAGTCCTGACTCTATCTACTGCACCACCTAGCTGCCCCTATCCTGTGGCTCCATTCTTAACTTGATGGTCTAGCATGGCTAAGAATACTTCCTATAGGTGAATTGGCTCATCTATCTATCTATTAAATAGCAAACTAAGTCGAAGGGTAAGAGAAGTCTTAGTGCTCCGCTGGTATCCATGCAATGTCAAGAGATTTAGAGAAACTATGCTCTCTTTCTCTTGTAGAGGATATATAGGGATGTATGGACATGAGTTGCACAGGATAAAGAAGGCATAGGTGGTTTATTGGAGAGGTGGGGGACTATGGGTATGAAATGTTTCGTAAGTTGTCAATCAGTCTTGCTTAATTTTTTTTAATCTTTTGCAAGAGAAGGTTCACTGGGGGATAAAGAGACTTGGGGGGTAGGAGGAGAAGGAGTATATCCAGAAATGACTGTGATGTAAAACCAAAAATGCAAATTAACTTTTTCACTTTTAAAAAAGTTTGTCAGGGGGTAGGTTAATGACTAACTGTCTAAAACAAGCAAAGTTATATTCATAACTAAAGTGTTCACTTTAGTGACAATGGAATAGCAAAGGAAGGAGCAATATACAAGTGCCAGCTCCAGGAAGTGATATCTGAGGATCAGCCAAAACTACTTACCCCTGGTCGAAGGTCTCTAGGGTTTTGAAACTGGCTAGTTCCATTTGGCAGCAAGAGGGTGAAGTATAATACAGTTAAGACTCGATTTACTGGTGAGGTCATAGAGGTCCTTGGGGTGCCTGGTTTCCCTTCCTTCTGTGTAAATTTTCTCTGGATCTCTGAGGGTTCTGGTTGACTTGAAAGGATGCAAGAGCAAGCATCTCAGAGACAAACAAGGCTGTGTAAACACAGCTGTCAGGATCCCTCTACTAGCTGGGTGGTACAGTGGATAGAGTGCAGGATCTGGAGACAGGAAGACCTGACTTCAAATCCAGCCTCAGACACTTACTAGCTAGCTAAGTGTGACCAGGGGCAAGTCACTTAACCTTTGTTTACCTCAGTTTCCTCATCTGTAAAATAGGAGTAATAATAACACCTACCTCTCAAGGTTGTTGTAAGAATCAAATGAGATAATAATTATAAACCTCTTAGCACAGTGCCTGGCACATAGCAAGCACTATATAGATGTTAGCTATTATTACTATTGTTATCTCAGAAATGTCAGCCTTGACTGGTGATGTACTGGTAATGTTCAACACCTAGCTCTTGGGGGTGGGATGGCGGCAAAGCGTATTCAACACACTTTTAAGTTTACTCTGCATTATTAACATTTTAACAATAGATTAAGCCCTGATTTGTAACATTTAAAAATTTCCAAGGTGTAAATGCTCAGATTGAAAATTTAACAATAACTCAGAGCACTTTGCACATAGTAGGCATTCAGCTAATATTTGCTAAATTGAACTAGATAAATATAACTTTAGGAAGGGAGAAAACAAATCTAAATACTTGAGGCGACAGAGTAGTGTTGTGGAATGGGTAAAGATCTGAGTTAAAATCCTGTCTCTGTTGCTTACTAGTTGCCTCTTGGTTTTGGCCAGTTGTCTTGACTTAAGTCTTGCCACTGGACTCCAATGACTCTGGAGGAGAGTGAGGCTGATGACTTTGCACAGCTCTGCCTCACTTATATCTAATTCACTTGCAAGTCGAGATGCCATTGCAAGTCCTGATGTCATTGGTCCTCTTCAACAACGAAGGATGAACAACACCTATTGACTTCGGTTTCCTGACTTGCAAAACATAAGGGTTGGTTCATTAAGATGATTTCTGAGGTCTCTTCAGGTTTTAAATTTATGATCAATCCTCTGAGCAGAGCTATGGTCTTCAAAGTGTGGTCTTGAGACTTCCAGCTGACTATGAGACAAAGTCTTTGGGTAGCCAAAGTTGTTGTTTTTTGTGCTGGAAGAGGACCAAAATGACATTGCTATGTCAGGGTCAAGGTACAGTGTGTCCAACTGTGGCAGATCAGACCAATATGAGCTTGGAAGGCTCTACCACAAGTCAGGAACAATTAGTGGTACAGTTGAAAGAGTGCCAAATTCATCTCTAATCCTAGCTGTGTCTCTTTCTGCCTGTTGGACCTTGGGCAAGTCATTTAACTTCTCTGTGTCTCAGTTTCCTAATTCATTAAAGGAGGGGATTGGATTAGATGACCTCTAAGGTCCCTTCCATCTCTGATCCTATAACCTATAGACTGGTCTCCTACATCACTAATGTTTATTTAATCAGAGGCTCAATTCCATTTTGCATGACTTTCATCATTGGTGGAGATTGGTTACTCAATGTTCTTAATGGTCTCCTTCCAGGGATGTCTCCCTGAAGAGAACCTAGAACCTCATGTGTCTTCTTTCCCAAAGATGGAAGCCAGAAAGCCAAGAAAAACCACCAAACAAGAAATTATGAGATGACTGCCCTGAGCCTTCTCCTTGAATGGAGGATCTGGGAGGACCTCTCCAATGAGAGATAAAGAGTGAGAGTTTTTTTTAAAGCCTGCCAAATTCAAATGATAAAGTTCAGAGTATTACATACTCAGTATACATATTTAACAAAATAATACTGTAAGTTTAGGACATTATGTGTTTGTACATTAAAATATAACTTTTATTACAATAATAAATACATCCAAAATAATTTTAGTAGGAAGAAACGCTAACTGGGAGGAATAAGGAAAGGCCTCCTGTAGATGGTAGCATCTGAGATGTGTTGTGATAATAGTGGCTGACATTAATAAAGTGCTTTATAAAGCACTTTGTATCTATTATCTCATTTGAGATCCACAACAGCTTGGCACAATTGTTAGTGCATCAGGAAATCAGTGCTAATGGAGATTCAGCAATTAATGCAAAGTCACACAGCTACAAGTGGCAAAGTTTGGTAGCCTGTCTCTAACTCCAGTGTTCTTTCCTCTAGCCTACAGCTACTTGGTCACATGCTCATTTGTCCCACAAAATGGTCCTGGATGGAAAACAAATGTGAGTACCATTGGACTAGAGCTTTCTTTCATTTCTTTTCTGTTCATACAAAGGATGCCCATGAAAAACAGAAATAAGAAGGGAGATTCTGGCTCCCTACTATTAACCAGTAACACATTCCAGGCTGAGTCCTCTTCCAGTTCAATGTAATTCATCAAATGTTTATTGAATGCTATGAAGTTTATGATACTTTATTAGATACTTCCTACATTACTCATAACCAATGAAGTTACAGGTCTAATACCTAACCCCTATCCCAAGAAATTTAAATTATAAGTACAGGAGGCAGGGGTATTGGTAGTGGGTTAGGGTTAGTATAGATCTTGAACTAGAAAGGCCATAGGCAACTTGCTCATTTTCCAGACTTGGAATTCTGACTTGGCCACTTATTACTAGTGTGACATTGGAAGAGTTGCAGCCTCCCTGGGGAGGATGGGGTGCTCAGGGAGGACTAGCACTTTCTGGTATGAGGGCTTGCTGAGTCCTTTTCAGGGCTGCTCATCCACCTTTGGTGTCCACCTGTCACCCAACTGTCACCTGTGGCTCCAAGAAGCTATAGCATGTGCAGCAGTCACACCCTGGTAAAAACCATTTCAGTAGAGGGCTAAACTAGGTTGAGGTAACTGACAGGCCTTAAACCCCTTGGTGATTTAGGAGGATGTCTGCTCCAGCATGTAAAGACTTGCCCCCATGGGTGGATTAGAACAATTTATTCCAATTGTCATGAAGATGGTTGAAGCAGGCACTGAGGAATACTTAGAGCTTGATCAGTCATCAAAGATGCTAAGACAACCTATTGCATCCGAGGCCATCGTCAGTAACCTTGATTTTTGTCTTGACCCTGGACTTTCATGACTGGAAGAGAGAGTGAGGCTAATGACATTGTGCAACTCGGTCTGCCTCACTTAAATCCAATTCATGCAAAAGTCAAGACATCCCCCTGTGATGTCATTAGTCCTCTTCAAAAACAAAGGATGAACAACAAATACGAGGGTGCTGTACTAGCTGATCTCTAGGGTCCACTTCCTGCTGTAAATCTGTGATCCTCCAATGTCACATGAATGCCGTTGGCTCTCAAATGTTTCATTACAACATTGTAGTGTCCATAAAGTTATAAAAAATTATATTAAGTATATATAATGCTAATATATACCTTTATAGGTTTATAGCTTTCATTTCTTCCAAAGAGCTTGTACTTTCACATTATATGATCTCATTCATACTCACAACATCCTGGTGAGACTGGAACAGATATTATTTGCATTTCGCTCATAGAGAAACTGAGTACCAAAGAAGGTAAGTGATTTACGAGTCACACACAGTCATGTCCAATTCTTTGTGATCCCATGGACCAATACTGTCCATGGTTTTCTTGGCAAAGAGTGTTTTGCCATTTCCTTTTCCAGTGGATTAAGACAAACAGAAGTTAAATGACTTCCTCAGGGTCATATTGCTAGCAAATGTCTAAGGCCAGATTTGAACTCAGGTTTTCCTGACTCCAGGCCCAGTGTTCTAGCCACTGAATCACCTAGCTGCCTCACAATAATCTGTAGCAAAGTTTGGATTTGAACTCAAGTCTCATGACTCCCCTTCCTTGCACTATAGCTTCTAGGCCAAATTTGTAAGTAGTTTTCTGAAATCATTAGAATTTCACAAAGATTTGATCTGGAGAACCTGCATTTCCCCTGCCCCTATCTATATTTTCCAGTATTGTCCCTCCCCTTCTTAGTTATCCCTACCTTTTTATTTTTCTCTATGGGTAAAGTGAGTAAAATCATCAACCAGGGCAGCTAGGTGGTACAGTGGATAGAGCTCCAGCCTTGAAGTCAGGAGGACCTGAGTTCAAATCTGACCTCCAACACTTATACTTACTAGCTGTGTGACCCTGGGCAAGTCACTTAACCCTAATTGCCTCACCAAAAAAAATAAATAAATAAAATAAAATCATCAACTTTAAAATGTCTGAATAGATCCAAAGTCTTGAAAGAAGACCATTGACAAGGGGTAACCTCTTTAAACTCCCCTCACTTCCTGTTTTTCATTCAGCATCCCCTGATGTTATTTAAACCCCAGGTACATGGGTGGGGCTTCCCCACCCAACCCCACAATGGCTGCATAAGCCTATCAGATTAACCAAATTCTTTGCTTTAGCTGGTCCTCATGGGAATGATGACTGACATTTTTGCATGCCTTATTGAGGTTCTTTATGTCACTAGCCAATGGCCCCCTAGGCAAAAGGAGATAAAGTACAGATCTAGAACTAGAAAGGCCAACAAGTCAACTTGCTCATTTTCCAGATAAAGAAACTAAGGTCCAGGAACATTAACTGACTTGCCAAAGGTCATAAGGAAATGTCAGATGTGGATTCAAACTTGTATCCCAGAATCAGCACTCTTCCTACTGTTCCATATGAGGCAGAAGTGGCACACCGGGTAGAGCACTGAACTTGTTATCAGTAGTCCTGCATTTGAATCCAGGCTCTGTCAATTACTATTATATGACCTTGGGCAAGTAATTTGAATTATCTGAGTCTCTGTTTCCTCACTTATAAAATAGGAATAATGATATTTTCATTACCTACATAGCAGAATAGTTTTTTTTTTTTTATTTTTGCAGTGGCACAGTGGATGGAGTACTTGAACTGGAGTCAGAAAGATCCAAATTCAAATTTGGCCTCAGGGGACATTTACTAGCTGTGTGACCCTGGGCAGGTCACTTAACTCTATTTGCCTCAGTTTCCTTATCTGTAAAATGAGCTGGAGAAGGAAATAGCAAATCATTCCAGTGTCTTTGCCGAGAAAACCCCAAATGGGATCTCAAAGAATCAGACATGACTGACACAACTGAACAACAAATTATCTACATAGCAGAATACTTTTACGTGGCCTCAATGTGACAATGTACATAAAATGCTTTGTAAAATTCAAAGTATGTATTAAATGCTACTATGTACCAACCAATGCACTAAGCTCTGGGGATCTAAAGAAAGGCTAAAACAACATGTAACTTAACTAAGAACGTAGAAGATACATAGGAAGGATCTTAAAGGAGAGGCATTAGCAGCTAAGGGAACGGAGACAGGTCAACTGCAGAAGGTGAGATTTAATTTGAGTTTAACAGGAAGCCAGGGAAATTAAGAAGTGGAGACCAGAAGGCAGAGCATTGCAGGCATGGGGTTCAGTCAGTTGCAAAGGCAGGGAAATGAGAGATGGACTTCCTGTGTTAAGGACAGAAAATATGAAGGGAACAAGGAAGTATTTATTAAGTACCTCTTTGTGCCAGGCACAGTGCTAAGTGATTTACACATATATCTCATTTGATCCTCACAGCAACTCAGTGAGGTAGATGCTATTACTATCCCCATTTCGAAGTTGAGGATACTGAGACAAAAAGGTTAAGTGACTTGCCCAGGGTCATGCAGCGAGTAAGTACTTGAGGCTAGATTTGAACTACATTCTTCCAGATTCCAGGACCAGAGGACTATCCACTGTGTCACCAGCTACCCCTCAGTAGGGCAGTGTAGCTGGATCATAGAGTTTGTGGTATAAAGTGTAAGAAGACTGGAAAGGTAGGAATGGGGCAGGTTATAAAAAGCCTTATATGTCAAACATAAGAGTTTACATTTGATCTTGGCGATAATAGCAAATCACTGACACTTGAGGTAGGAGGAGGATGTGACATAGAAAAATTGCCTCCTGAGTGAATGGAGGATGCTATTGCAATAGTCTGGGCAAGAGATAATGAGGGCCTTAACTTGGTTGTGGCTGTATGTGTGGAGAGAAGGGATGTGTGCAAGAGATGTGATTGTAGATATGACAAGATTTGGCAACAGATTACATACATGTTGGCTCTAAGTCTGACTCCACATTTTACATTCTCTTCATTGTATGATGCAATACCTATTCTATCTTAATATTCTATAACTTTTGCAACCAAAGCTCCAACTGGGAATCTAGAGTTAGGATACCTGACCATAAGTTCTGTCTCCCTCCCAATTTCATTTCCTCTTCTGGAAAGTGGGAATAATAATACTTCTATTACCCACCTTATGGGGAAGTTGTGAAAATCAAATGAGACAAAGGCTGTGAAAACATGTTGTAACCAAACATTATAAAAACATAAGCTATCATAATTGTTGTTATTTTCCATTTGACTGGTGGGAGAGCCCAGCTGTTGACTTGCCAGGGAAATTTTGCTTTTCAGATACTATGATTTGGTTTTCTTCTCTCTTCTCTCTTCTGTTCTCTTCTCTCTCTCTCTCTCTCTCTCTCTATCAAATTAACCCATGGTTTATCTATTTTATTCTTTTTTTTCATAAAAATCAATTCTCAGTTTTGTCAATTCAATGTTTTTTACACTCAATTTTATTAATCTCACCTTTAATTTTTAAGGCTTTACAATTTAGTATTTAATTGGGGATTTTTAGTTTGTTCTTTTTTCCAGTTTTCAAAATTGTATATCCAATTCATTGGTTTACATGCTCTCTCAATGTAAGCATTTAGTAATACAGATTTTCTTCTGATTACTGCTTTTGCTGTATCTCATAGGTCTTGATGGGAAATGTAGTAGTAGTGCACTAGAATATTTTGTGTGCGTGTGTGTGTGTGTGTGTGTGTGTGTGTTTACTGGGACTCTGGTGAAGGAGGCTTGGAGAAAGCTAAGTAACAGAATTACCAGGTTATGGATCATTTTGGGGAAACATTATCAGCAAGGCACGTAATCATTTAGCCCAGCCTAGATATAATTGTGGAATAGATGAATGTGTCTTTGCTATAGGATATTATAGGATTATATATTTAGATCTGAGTCCAACCTCCTCTTTCACATAGATAAGGAAACTGAGGCACATAGTAGTGAAGTGATTCCCCTAAGGTCATACAGCTTATATCTAAAGCAGATTTGAACCCAGGTCTTCCTACTCCAAGTTCAGTGCCCCATCCACTACACTGTGCTTGGCTGATAGGAAATGTAGTAGTATAATGTCTCATGGCTTCTAGGTTCTTCTCCATGCCCCACTCATTCTCTACCCTCAACCCCAACCCATTTATTAGGGGCTGCTTCATGCTCAGAACCTTTCCCTCCTCTTTGTTTTTCATGAAAATCTCCCTTTCCCTCAGGACCCTAAGTCTGCTGCAGTACTTTATATGATAAGAAAATAGCTACTATATTATTATTCTATAAACTATGCTTTTGTAACATAAGGTAATCTGTTCTCTGGCATCCGTTAGATAGAGTGTGGGGTCTGGAGGCAGGAACACCTGAGTTGTAATGCAGCCTCAGAGGCTGTGTGACCTGTGTGACCCTGGGCAATTCACTTAGTGAATGAGCTGGAGAAGGAAATAGCAAACCACTACAGTATCTTTGCCAAGAAAACTCCAAATGGGGTCACGCAGAATTGGACATGACTGAATATCAATAACCCTCTCTACTGGCTCATTTCTTACTGCCTAAAATATGGCCATGTCTCTCCTAACCTGGAAAAAACCTTCACTTAATCCTTCTAACACTGCTAACTATCATCCTATATAACTTCTGCCCTTTATAGTTAAATTCCTCAAAAAGATTGGCTACGATAGCTGCTTCCACTTTCTGTCCTCTTAAAATATGTTTTCCAACATTAGCATTCCTTCAAAACTGCTCTCTCCAAAGCTACTAGTCATCCCTTAGTTTCAAAATCTTGAAGGCCTTTTCCCAAACCTCGTTCTCCTTGACCTCTCTGCAACCTTTGACACTGTTGTTCACTGTCTCCTTGGCAGCGAGGAATCCCAAATGGCTTTGAGGTTGCAAGCCCTGGGGACTGTAAGGATGTGTTGCCCTCTACAGTAATAAGGAAGGTAAGAGGAAAGGGGTGAGGTTTAAGGGGAAAGAGAATGAGTTCCATTTTGGACATATTGAGTTTAAAACATCAATGGGCATCCAGTTTGAAATGTCTGAAAGGCAGCTGGAGATGTGAGATCAGAGGTCAGCAAAGAGATTGGGGCAGCATAGGTAGATTTGAGAATCATCAGCATGGAAGTTGATGATATCACCAAGTAATATGGAGGGAGAAGAGGGCCCAGGATGGAATCCTGAGGGACACCTGTGGTTAGAGGGCATGATCTGGATGAGCATCTATTGGAGGAGACAGAGAAGGAGGGATTACATAGATATGAGGAGAACCAGGAGAGAGAGGTGTCCCAAAGATCTTAGCATTGTGTCTGGCGCATAATAGGTGCTTAGCAAATGTTTATTGATTTTATCAATCAATCCAACCAAAATATATGTGTGAATGAGATAACTCAATGGACATTTGTATAGTACTTCACATTGATTTGTGGCTGCCATGGAATAGAAGACAGAGAGTTAGCCTCAAAGCCAAAATGACCCGAGTTCAAATCCTGTCTCTGACATGTTTTGTCTGGGATCCTGGACAAGTCATTTGATATTTCAGCCTTAGCAAGTTGCCTAGATTACTGAGAAGTTAAGTGACATGTCCAAGGTCACAAGTTACAACCTCTCAGAACTCTGGGCAACTCTAAGATGATAAGTTACAGAAAAGATAAGTAGGGTCTACAATGGAAGAGGGAGTTCTTCACCTGGAACTTCTTAAACCAATGAAATCACAGGTCTGCTCAAACAACAGTAGTAGCACATTTGCATATTTTTATTTGTACAAAGTTCTTTACACACGTTATCTTCTCGGGTCCTTAAAACAACTATATGAGTTAGAGCAATTGCTAGCATCCTTATTTTAAAAAATGGAAAGCTCAGAGGGGAATTAAGTGATTTGCCCAAGGCTATGTGTGGTGGAGCTGAGTGGGACATTCAACCATGTGTCCTTACACCTAGTTGAGAGTTCTTTCCATGAGATAATATAGGGAAATTTAAGTGATTATTATTTCCTAACTTAGGGAAAAACTCCTGTCAAAAATCTAGAACCTGAATTAACATTTCCTGCCAACCATCATCTCAATACAAACTAAGAGCTGAAAATCCCAAGGCCTGTTTGCCAGGAGCTCTATTTTCAGCTCTATCATCAAATAGTAGTATTGACCTTGAACCTTTCTGGACCTCCTTCTTCTTCATTTGAAAAGTGAGCAGTGCCCTTTGACTGTGTTTACATGGAACAGCTGACTAATGACAAGCTCTTAAGCCCTATCAATCATGCCCTAAAGGAAGAAAGGTGTTCTCAGTAAGTACTATGATCTATGTAACTTTTACTCAACCTAGATAATGAAACAGGTTGAGGACAAAAACACACCAGATGCTGTTTTGGACACCCACACAATATATTATCCTGGTTGCCTTATGAAGATAAGTTACATCACCAACACCCAGGGGAAAAGATCCCCAGAACACTTCTGCTGCACTACCTTACTTAACAATGGTCTTGTCCTAACCAATAAAATCCAGCAAGAAAGGAAAGAGAAATTTCATTCAAAATAACCACAGAATGTCCATACCATGACATGCATAGGAATTATATGCTTACAACTATGAAATAAAGACAAATAATTGGAGAGATATTAATTGCTCAAGGTTAGACTGTGCCAACATAATGAAAATAACACCACCTAAATTAATTTATTTATTCATTGCTATTCCAATCAATCAAAGGGTTACTTTACAAAACTAGAAAAAATAATAACAAAATTTGTCTAAATAAACAAAAAGGTCAAGAAATTAATGGAAAATGATAAAAAGTGGGAAAGAACAGGAGCCTAACAACATTAGATCTTAAAATACCATACAAAGAAATAATCTTCAAAAACATTTATTACTAGATTAAAAAATAGAAAAGTTGATTAGTGGAACAGAGTAAGTACAAAAGATCTAAAAACAAGAGGACAGGATGGTATAGTATTCAATGACCACAATGACCCCAATTACTGGAATAAGGACTCATTATTTGACAAAAATAATAGGGAAAACTGAAAAGTGGTCAAGCAGAAATTAGGGTTAGACCAGAATCTCACACCAATAAGCTTTAAATGAATTCAAGATCTAGAAATAAAAAATATTATATCATAAGTTACAGAAGTAGAGAAAAAGATTTTCTGCAAAGGGAATTATGCACAGGGGAAGAGTTCTTGATAGAGAGAATCATAAGATATAAATGAAGTTTTAATTTTAAAAAAATTTTAAGTTTTTGCACAAATAAAACTAATACATTTAAAATTATAAATGAGACAGTTTACTGGCTACAATATTTGCATCAAACTTCTCTGATAAAGTCTCATATCTAAGTTACATGAGGAATTAATTAAAATATATGAAAGCAAGAGTCACGCCAGTCCAATCCAACAAACATTTATCAAATGTCTACTCCATGTTGGGCACTGTGCTAAGCTCTGGGGATATAATTAATAAAAAAGAAAGACAATCCCTGCCCTCAAGAAACTCACAATCTAATGAGTGAGATACACAAAAAGAGGCAGGAAAGAGAGGTGGGGTGAGGGGAGACCAACGTGTACCCAACACTGGGGTATCTTGTTTCTTGGAGTTTAAACCAGGCAAAGTAACAGAGCGTGGTGGAGTGAGCAAAATTTCAGTTTCTACCCTTTATAAAGTAAGGCATTGGCAGGAATTTAGTACTCCACTCTCTAGCCTTCCAATTAGAAGGCAGAGTTGGTTTAGGGAGGTAGTATCAATCAAAGTTAGCACTATGGTTGAGAGATTTAGAGGTGATGAGTTTAACCTAGGAGGGGCATCTTGTTCAGTGAACTTAAAACCAGACAATGCAACAGATGCAGAGTGGAGCAGTTCTCTTCCCCCAAAAGATCAGATAGTAAAAGGATATGAATAGGCAGTTCTCAAAGAAATGTATGCTATCAACAACCATATGAAAATACTCCAAACAATTAATAATAAGAGGCATGCAAATTAAAATAAGTCTGAGGCGCTATCTTATTTCCATCACGTCATTAAAGGTGACAAAAAAGGAAAATGACAGTTGTTGGTAGGACTGTGGGAGAACAGGCACACTAATGTACAGTATTGGTGGAGCTATGAATTTGTCTAACCAATTTGGAACTATACTCAAAAAGTTATTGAACTGTTTGTATCCTTTGAACTAGAAGTATAACCACTAGGTATATCCCCTGAAAGAAAATAAAAAAAGAAGAAAAGGTCCTGCATGTACAAACACATTTAGAATAGCACTTTTTTTTTTAGGCTATTGGGGTTAAGTGACTTGCCCAGAGTCACATAGCTCGTGTCAAGTGTTTGGTCTGAGGCCGGATGCAAATTTAGGTCCTCCTGACTTCAGGGCCAGTGCTCTATCCATGTGCCACCTAGCTGCCCCACAATAGTACTTCTTCTTGCAGCTAAGAATTAGAAACTAAGAGGTGCCCATCAATTGGGGAATGATTGAGAAAACATGGCATATGAATTTAGTGGAATATTATTACATATACCATAAGACATGACAAAAGGCACAAATTAAAAAAAAACACAGGAATACTTATAAACTGATGCAGAATAAGCAGAATCAGGAGAACAATTTATACAGTGATTAAAATATTATAAAAAAACAACTTTGAAAGATTTAAAAGCAATCATCAATGCACCAAATAACCACTATTCCCAAAGACTAATGATGATTGTATTGCCCACCTCCTGAGACAGAAGCGATGGACTAGAAATGCTGAATGATACATACATTTTCAGACATGGCCAACGAGTGGATCTATTTTGTCTGACTGTACTTATTTGCTACAAGGAAGGGTATTAATTTTTTTTTAACGGAGTGGGAGAATTTTAGGAGGAGAGAGAGAGTAGTAATAGTTATGCCAAAAAAATAAAGAGCATCAGTGTAACATTTATAAAATATACTGGAAAGAGCAGAAGAAAGTTTAGAGATAGAGATAAGCAGGTCAATATGGAATTACTGTGATAAATTTATCATATACTTTAAACGAAAGTTGTACATAATAAAAATTCACGTTTTTATATGAAAATCTTTTTGTATTCTTTTTATGTGGAAATTATTGTGTTTATTGATATATCAAGTTCATAATTTTTTAAAAATCACTGCCCCGCAAACAAGCAAATCCTGAAATCCAGTCTGCAGTCTGTCCTACCTGAAGGTCCCGCCGTTTCTCTTTCTTTATATTTAATTGCTCTATGTCTGTACAATCATGAGGACTGACTTAAACAAAGACCAGAAACCACTGCATGACTCCTGTTGACCTAAAATGTACTGTCTGAATGCAATACCTGAGTGTATGGAAAAGCTGGTGCCTTCAGCATACACACCACTTTTGTTTCTTTGGCCTGCCCCTGTGATTCATCTACATTGTCTCCTTCCCGCTCCATAAACTCAAATATTTTGGTCATTAACAGTTTTGGGTGCTTGATATGATAGCAAAAGAGATAATTTCATAGTCAAGAAAAGTTTTTTATTGAGGGCTGATCGATTTATACATCAATCAGATCACTCAAATGGACATGTACTGGTAAATACAACCTGCTTAATTGTGTCCCATGCAGGATTAATGAGTACTAGTTGGAGAGCCTAAAGACCTGGGTTCAAATTCCAGATATGCTATTTAATACTTCTATAGTCTTGAGCAAAACACTTTATCTCTGGAAGGTTACGCTAGATGATCTCTCAGATTTTTTTTTTTTTAGCTCCAAATCTATGATCTTACGATGTGAGAGTTTAAAGATATGTATGCCTCAAAGTCCTGCAGAGGTTTGGGGGCTGGTTGTATATGCATATAAAAAGACTAGGAGTGTACCTACTCATCTACATAAGAGAATGAAATTGGTTTAGGATTTGAAAGCTGGGAAGCCTGAACCCCAGAGCTATTTGGTAGCTCTTGAGTAATTAGGATATATGACCCATATTGTGCTATAAGAAATGATGAGGGGAATTGTTTCAGAAAAACCTGGGAAGACTCATGCAAAGTGAACTAAGCAGAACTAGGAGAACATTGTATATAGTAATAGCAATATCATAATGATGATCAACTGTGAAAACTTAGCTATCCTAATCAATACAATGATCCAAGCCATTTCTGAAGGATTGATGTTGAAAAATGGCATCTGTATCCAGAGAGAGAGAACTGATGAAATCTGAGTGCAGACTGAAGCACACTTTTTCACTTACTTTTTTTTCTTGCTTTTTTTTTACAACATGGCTAATATGGAAATATGTTTTCTATGACTTCACATGTATAATTGATATCATATTGTAATAGGTAAGGGACGGGCTGGAAAGAGGGAGAGAAATTAGAACTCAAAATTCTAAAAATTGAATATTAAAATAGAATTATAAAAAAGGAAAAATATATCAAATCCATGGTCCAGTTTATAGTCTAGCCTTTAGATATCAAAAATTGGGAGATGTATGCAGTGTTCTTCCAATCTCTAAGTGTCACTGTGAAGAGTTAAATTTGGTTGGCTGGCAACCTGCTCCTCAACCTTCCCCCTCACTCA
The DNA here is from genome assembly GCF_900497805.2 of Vombatus ursinus. Taxonomy (NCBI): domain Eukaryota; kingdom Metazoa; phylum Chordata; class Mammalia; order Diprotodontia; family Vombatidae; genus Vombatus; species Vombatus ursinus. Next base: position 12,770,274 of record NW_020954592.1, read on the forward strand.
TAGAAGGGTCCAAGTACAAAATCTAACCAGACTATGCTTATTTTTGCCTATTGGGGTCTTCCTTTTGGCCATCACCTTCTGCTCTAATTTTCTCCTCTCCTTTTTTCATAGCAGGAGCAAAGACCTGTCAACTCAGGAGCTATGCTTTTCTCCCCTTCTGCTTCCTGCCCTCCTCTTCTAGAATCTGGTTGGAGATTCATTTCCTGTCAAAACAATTAATAGATTTGTTCATATTCAGGGACAATAGCCCCAGAGACACATGAAATTTTCTCTCTGCTCTTTTGAAATTCATAGAATTATTAATAAAATAAAAAACAAACCAATGTAGCTTTTTTGCCCCCATGTTAGAGATTTCTCTCTTCTAAGCATTAGAAAGTGGAATCTCAAGCCCAAACCGGGAAAGGTGTTTTTAAGCCAGTTCCTTCATGGTAGTTAGAGCAACCAGAGCATTTCTCCTGTTTGTACACTCTGACCATGACCAGAATATACAAAGAAATGTGATTGCATAAATCATAGGATTTATTTGTTTTTGGTGAAGAGAAAATAAGATCAGAATACTTAAACAACTAAGATATTACAAAAGAACAAGTCATTTTGGTTGCCTATTAAGCAATAAACAAGTGGAAGGGAAGGAGGTTTGGAGAGAGAAATTTTTTCAGAGGACTTCCAGACCAACAAGATGGAGGACTAGACATTTTCTCCAGTCACTCCCCATCATACGAATTATGCACAAGAGGTAAAGTCATTGCAGATGTCACCACAGGATGACACTAAGAAGCCTAATGAAGAAACAACCTCGTGAATTAACATCAAAGAAAGTTAATTCTTAACCCCTAAATGCTCTCTCAGCACCCCCTACTGCTCTAGGCTACATGACCTTGCAAGGCAGCACAATCCAATCCAAAGGCTTGTGCTCTGGGATCTACTTAACAATTTCCTTGCTATTGCTCTAGTTTCTGCCAGTATAGCCTGCTCCTGCCAATACTCTATTATTCTGGGGCAATAAGCAACAGACCTCAGCCCTACCTAACCCCCACCACAACAGAAGAGATGGAGTTACAGGAAAGCAGAACTCTTTTCTGTTACAGGAGTGGGCTAAGCTATAGGAGCTCTCAGCCAGAGAACTAGAGAACAAGGGTACTGGAGCAGACAATGAGTGTGACTGTGGATCACTACTAGGCCTGAAGGAAAGAGTAGCATCCATAGTGAGGGGACTAGCATCTTCTGTCCATCCAGAATTCACTTGAGGAAGGGACCATGACTGGTAAAAATAATTTATTTTCCCTAATGTGGGTGAGGAGTGAGAGAACTTTGAGGTCCAGCCCACCATCAAAGGGAAAATGAGCAATAAGGGAATATAAAGGAAAATAAAACTAATATTACCAAAGATTTCAAAAGGAAGAAAAGAATTAAAAATGTTAGGCATGAGCAGATAAATTCATAGGGAAGATATTAATATAGAAGGAAAGATATTCAACAGAATATCTAGGTAAAACGAAACATTTCTGAATAAATGTGACAAGAGGAAGGAAACTCAACACCTGATGAAGCACAGGACCCTGTGAATGCCCAAGACAGCATGGAGCCACAGCAAGATGTTCCCAAATAGTTTAAGAGCTAAACAAAAATCATGAAATTTGTATTTGTGGCCTTCAAAAATAATTGGTAAGATTAAAAAAAAAACCCTGAATCCATGGTGGCAAGTCTCTCCAAAGAAGCAAGAAAGAAAACAACTGATCGATAATAAAAATAACCAGAAATGAAGGACAATCTGGAAGAAGAGAAGCAAAAAGAAATAACATTTAAAGAATATATGATCTCCATCCAAGCAAAGCACACTGATCTCAAAGACAGAATGTGAAGAGATAACTTTCAGATTGTGGTCTCCCAGTAGAACACAAGCACCAAAATCTAAACACCATAGTGCAAGAAATAATATAAAGAAAACTGTCCAGAACCTCTGAATACAGAAAACAAAGTACCAGTTGAAGGAATGTGCAGATCACTTCCAGAAAAAAAAAAGAGACAAACAAAAATCCTATATTACAAACTCTAAAATTCATAGTGGTTAAATTTAACAGTTCCAATGATAAGCAACAGATTCTGCAAATTACCAGGAGGATAACCTTCATATATAAAGGAGAGGAAAACAGAATAATATGAAACTATTCTGCACTCACCAGAAACCACTGAAGGAAATGAAATCATTCTGAAGAACAAAAGAACTCAAGATACAAATTACGATGACATATATTGAATACCTGAGTCTATTTATCAATGAAAAAGATGGATGTTCAATAAAAGAGAGGCATTTGAAGCATTTTTACAAAAACCCTAGATGGATTTGCTTTGCAAACACCTCAGAGGACACAAGAAAGGTAAATAAATATAGCTATTAAGCAAAGTACAGGTAACAAAATAAATTACCCTGAGGGTGGAAAGACTAGAAAGAGAGACACATATGATCAAAGTTCCTCAGGACAGTTGGAAATCTGGAAAAAACAAATCTGGAAAGATTGGACCCAAGCAGATTTCATGGCAAATGGGAAAGGAAAAGATCCTGGGAAAGTTAGGGGGTAGAAATGGACCATGAGATCAGAGACACAGGAAGATTTCTACCATGGGGCAACATATCTATCTGCGGCAGGAATTGAAAATTTTAAGAGTGAGGTACAACAGACAAAAGGTGAGGGGACAAGATCTACAAGGCAATCATATAGAACCTATTTAGGAGGAGCTTAGAGTAGGCACTTTAGAAGCATTGATTCCATGAGAAACATAGAGACTAAAAGAGAAATAAATAAGTATAAGGACCCATGAATTAAAGAATAAAAATTCTGGAATAGGCAAAAAGGGAAGAGAATGGTAAGAATGAGGTAAAAAAAATCCCTTGTAGAAAAAGCCAAAGAAAAAAAATTAAAAACTCTAATAAACAAAAGAAGTTCAAGGGGAGGAAAGGTAGAAGGATTTTACTTGACCATTTAACTGAGAGAGAGAAAAGAGGGGAAGAACTGGATTTAGAAATAAAAGAAAGGGAAAAAAAGGAAGGAAGAAGAAAAGGGCATTGATAAGTTAAGTAATACTCAAATTGGGAGAAAGAGTGACAAATGGAGCTTGAGGGTGAGGGGAAGAGAACCTGTGAGAATAGAGTTGCCTTAGTGTAGTGTAAGTTTTGTTGTAACTCTCTCGCTGGGAGGGGAGAAGGGAAAGACATTGATAGAAATTTTTGTGATATAAAAAACAAAAGATATCTACAAAAATGTATTTAAAAATATAAAAAAATTTAAAACCCCTTTTTTTTGGTTTCCTCATGTTTTTCATAGAGGAACAGGCAACTCCCAGGCATCCCAATTAGTGTTTTTTGTCCCAAAGTAGACCACTATGAGCATCTAGGCTTACTCCATAGTCTTGAGGAGCACAATACTCCTTTGGCTTTCAATACTAAACTGATTTCCAGCTCTATCTCTCTTGCTGCTTCTCTCCAGGTACTTGAGATGAAGAGGCAGTGCCCATGAGAAAAAACAGTCAAAGATTTCAGTTGAATGAGAAGCTGGAGGAGAAAGAGACTGCAGTTGAGCAGCCACCGACACAGCAGCATCTACCGGACAGCCTGTGGAGATGATGAGACCAACAGAGAGCAAGACTGGTAAGAGGAGCCTGATGACATCTAGACGTGAGAGGCGTGAGCTGTTCCTATATGCATACTCCATAATGAAATGTATCCCTGTGTGTGCATCCTAGCCACACATATTTTCTCCATGCAGAATGTACCTTTCCATATGTTTCCTCCATATGTGTCCATTCTTCCCATGGATGCTGTGTGTATTTGTGTGTAGCCTGACCTTTGGCCACACCCCTAGGGGTCAATGATTCAAGAGGAGGTGTAGTACCTAGTGCCACTGGAGGAATGGACTGACTTTGACTCCCAAACTCACTCCTTCCCCAACTTTTAGAAAAAAGACTTAAGGGTAGAATAGAGAAACTTTTTGGTGAGAAAGCTAAGCAATCAGGAAGAAGGAAAAGCAGCTGCAAGAAGTACTCTGGGACTCTGGAAGAGTACAGAACCTCCATACAGCAGATGCTGAAGAAGTCTACCTAACACCGTCACAGATGATTACAATGGATGTAGCACCAGAGCAGAGGCTTGGCGAAATACGTTCTCTCTCCATCTCCTTTTACCCCTCCCCTTTCTGTGAGACATAGTCTCCCATCTTGTCCAGGCTTTAAGTACAAACTCTGGAGGGAAGAATGAGGCTAATGACTTTTCAAAGCTTGGCCTCACTTAAATTCACTTCACAGACAGGATGAGACATCACCCTTGTGATCTCATTGGTCCTCTTTGAGAATGAAGGACAAACACCATCACCACCACCATCATCAACAACATCATCATCATCATCAACAGCAGTGGACATTCATGAGCCTAATCTCACTGCTGATCAACACAGAAGCTTTGAGCTGTCCTTCTTCTGATATGGGTCAATTTCTCTTTGTTAAGCAACGTGTGGCTGCCCCTTCCCTCAACCCCACCAATCATCTTTTTTTTTTTTTTTCTGGACATAGTACCAATAACTAGCAAAGCTTATAGGGATGTACCATAAGCCCAAGGAAGCCAAATGTCTCCTCTAGTTATTTGTTCACTTTAACCTCTTTGCTCCCTCATGGGCTAGGGAAGCTTAGTTTTTTGTTTGAAAAAACACACTTTGAATTGTAAGTTTTTACTATGATAAAGTAAATAATGACCAACATACAAGAGTATTTTCTGTTTGAAGACATCCTATTTGATCAGTAGAAGCTAATTTGGGAGTTTGAACCTAATTTAGAACAGTGGGGGTAAGGAGGAAAGTGGTATTAAACCATGATGACCCTGGCAATGAATCTGGAATCCATATACCACCAGAGATAAAATTGTAAGTTAATGAACCTAACAGGCTGCAAAGGGCATTTTCTATTTTCCATCTTGCTTGAATTTTGAAAAGTAAGTCATGCCCAGTGAAGGGTGATGAAGGTGTTTGAGCATGCTCAATAAATCTTCTGGCTCAGTGTACAATAGTGGATGATAGACAGCTCAGTGTGCCTTATTCCCCAAGAGTCACTTGCTGTTTACCTATGAGATGATATGACCTAGGCTTATGTAGGAAATGTTTTGTTGCTATTTTTAATACTATGCCATTTCATTAAGTACTTTTGTTTTGAGCTTGACTATTAAAAGTAAACACATTGGGGCAGGTAGGTGGCGCAGTGGATAGGGCACCGGCCCTGAAATCAGGAGGACCTGAGCTCAAATCTGGTCTCAGACCAAACACTTGACACTTACTAGCTGTGTGACCCTGGGCAAGTCACTTAACCCCAATTGCCAAAAAAAAAAAAAGTAAGCACATTGACGGGTTTTGCTAACTGTTTCAAGATAAACACATCATTCATGAACTCTGTGATAGTTAACATTAGGCAAGACAGGGAGCTCTATGTTCTCCAAAACAGAACAGTAATGGAGGAGATCTAATACAGAGTCCAAGTCAAAGAGAGATTCCCTGTGCATGATGAGGTCTTCCAAATCTCTGCAGTTGACACTGTGCTGATTGCATCGAGTCCTGAAATATTGAACAGCATTTTGGAAGAGATCTGTAATCACTCAAAGAAGGTTGAACTATCTATCCGTAAGGAAAGACTAAAAAAGGTGAATGATGTCTATTACCCAGATTTCTACATGCATTTGGATGAACATCCTGTAGAACATGTCCAATACTATTATTTGAGACAGATAGGCAAAAAGCTGAATCCAGAGTTAAAGAGGAAGAGGAGAGTGGGCTGAATTGCTCTTAGGAAATTGTAAAGCTCTTTTTACTGACCCCCAAGCTTCCTGTGAAATCAAAAGATTATCTTTTCAATCTGAACATTTTGCCACTGTGGATATATGGCAGTAAGACATGGAACATCACTGTCTCCAAGGAATTTATTGTGTTATGGTAATGGAAAAGCACATGGTGGGCAGCAAGCATTCTGTATCATATGAATGAATGA
>NW_020954592.1:12776304-12830004 GCF_900497805.2 Vombatus ursinus
AAAGCACATGGTGGGCAGCAAGCATTCTGTATCATATGAATGAATGAATAAATAAGCACTTATTAAGTGTTTGCTATATGTAAAGAATTGTTTTAAATGTTAAGTATATGAATTGTCTTGTCTTTCTCAAGACAGTTTCTTTTATGAAGGTGCTTGCATTCTATCAGGAGACAAAATGTAGGGGGGGTCTCAGCTGCAAGTCAGATGGAAAGACCACCATGGGCCTTACAGTGTGGTAGCAAAGCAGATGGTAAGGCACCTTCTTTAGTGATATTTCCATTGATGAAACCATATTTATTGGTTTCTGATGTTGAACCATTTGACAATGTCAAGGACTTTGGTGGCAAAAATTTTCTTTTTGGAGCCATATTAGCTTTTCCAGATGATGGTTGGGCTGTGGGATCTGATCTGGAAGCAGAACCGAAGTTTTCTGCCACTCCTGGGGCTCTTGGGTTTATCTACTCATGAGTGGCAATTGGTAAGCGGTTGGTGGTGGAGGTAGGCAATATGGTGGGCCCCTCCCAGGTCTACTGACTCCAAATCTAACACAGTAGAGAGAGCACTGGGTCTGGAGTCAGGCAGACCTCAGTTTAAATCTGGCCCCAGACACTTACTCGCTGTGTGACCCTGGGCAAGTTACTTAACCTCTTTCACCTCAGTTCCTCAACTGTAAAACAGAGATAATAGTACCTACATCACAGGGTTGTTGTGAGGATCAGATGAAATAATATTTGTTTAAAAAAAGGCATGTGGCACAGTGCCTAGTACACAATAAATATTATATCAATGCACATTCCCTTTTCCTTCCCCACTGTTACCACCCTCATAAAGAACCTCCTTAACACCTTTCCTGCCTGGAAAATTGCAATGGTCTTATAACAGCATGCTCAATGAGTCTTTGGTTCTTCTCTTCCATTCTTCCTGCCATTGTTTGAATAATCTTCCTTATTCATACACTTGGTCATGTCACTCCTTTTTTTCAATTCCCTATTACCGATTAAATAAAGTTCCAATTATTTTGCTTGATATATGAATGACCCAGCCACCCTTATCTCACATGATTCCCCTTCATGCCCCTTCATACCATGGTCAAATTAGGGTGCTCCCTTTCTTAAATACACTCTAAATTTTGCTGCCTTCATATCTTTATTCATGCCATTCACCATGCTTGGAGTCTCCTCTTTTCCCTCTTTGTCTGTTAAATTCCCAATCATCCTTTAAAGTTCAACTCAAATGCCCCCCTTTCTCTATGAAGCCTTCTTTGATCTCTCATCTTCATTATCTTTCTCTTCAAAACTTACATAGCATTTTGTTCTCCACTTATCTAATAGGGCTGTTATGTCTTACTTTGAACCGTAATTGTCTTTGTTTATATCTTTTAAAAATTTTTTATTTATTTTATTTTTAACTTATGGAATAAAGCGTGCATTTCCATAATACAGTAGAATTTTAAAAAAAGATGTTTGCACATGAAACTGCATAATAAAATTATCATACAAATTTCCCTTTTTCCCTTATTTTCTTTATTTCCTTATTTTCTTTCTTTCTTCCTTTCCTTATTTTTCCCCCACCCCACAGATGGCTACCATTACACACAAATACATATAAATAAATAAAATCATTCTATTCATACTTTATTTACCTTTCTTTAGATGCAGATGGTGTCTTCCTTCATATATCCTTTGTTTTGGGTATTTGAGCATTTATAATAGTCAAAATGACTTAGTCATTCAAAGTTGTTCTTAAAACAACATTACTGTTGCTATATACAACATACTCTAGGTTCTGCTCATTTTGTTCTTCATTATTTCACGCAAATCTATCTATGTTTTTCTAAAATCGAGAAGCTCATCATTTCTTCCAGCTTAGTTGTATTCTATCATGATCATTACCACAACTTGTTCAGCCATTCCCCAACTGGTGGGCATCCTCACAATTTCTAGTTCTTTGCCACCACAAAGAGAGCTTTGTATGTATCTTAACCCCCATATAGACTATAAGCATCATAGGGCAAATGCGTCTCTTGGTCTCCCCTTTTCCTTCAGGGAAGGGCCCATGGTAGTGCTTTTCCCAGGGTGTGCCAGGCATACCCAGCCCACTGCTCCATAAGCTCTGTGGTTTTATATAAACTTTGCATTTTCCCAAGCACTTAGCACAATACTTTTGAAGACAGTAGTTGCTTAATAGTAACTGCTTATGAAATACAATTGAATGAATATAACATTAATCTTCCAAAGACAACTTTATCTTATGTTGAACCTCATTAAATTATTTTGTTCTGTTTTCCTTGTTACATCCACCAACATGTGGTTATTTTGTTAATATTTAACAGCCCAAGATGAAGAAAGGAAAGAGTTATTACATAACATTTAACAGCAGCATCATTGCTTTACTGACCTCAGTGAGCTTCTGAATCTTTTCTCTTCATTCTCATCCTTAATTCAAGTTTTGAATGTCCCTCTCTGTGTCTTTGCTCATCTTGAATCCTTCAAAGGAATTGAAAGAAATAAAAACAAAGAGTAAAAAGATGGAGAAGAAAAAATTAGAAGCACCCCAAAATAGAGACAGCCTTTCCAGGGCCCACTTTTCACTGCTAATTAATCAAGTAATGGGGAGTTCTAATTCAGTGCTTGCTTCTTCTAAGCCCTTTTAGGCAGGCAACATAGTCTAATTGCAGTAGCTTCTGAACCTGAAGGAAACATGTCCAGCTCTGCCCGCTCAGGCACATAGCTTTTAAATCTTCATAACTCTGTAATTACTACACTGCTTTCTTTCACATTTGGCTTGATTTTCCTTTCTTAATGAGGACTACAATCTTGATAAGTTTGAAGCTTGCCGCCTCTGCTGTGCATGAATTCTAAGTGGGGGAACTGGAAATGGGTATTGCCATGTCCCCCCTCCCTTGTGGATATCTCAAAAGTAGCTGGCTGTGACATTCAAAAACTTGGTTTCTGGGCCAAGCTCAATTATGGATATTTTCATTCCAAAGGGGTCACTTGAGAAACTAATTCTGAACAATTAAAAACGAAAGACAGAGAGTTATTTATATGTGTACTGAGGTCTACTTTTTAGCTCTAAGCAGATACTTGAGATTGTGGTCCTCTGTATACTAAGTATTTTAATCCAATCAATCAATCAGCTAATTGACAAGTGCTTATTAAGCACCTACCATTTCCCCTTTTGTCAAAATATTATCATTCCTACTATTACTGCTCTTGTTCAGATTTTAGAATCCTTAAAGACTTGCCTGAAATGCCATTTGATGGTTAACAATGCCTTCCAGCAACTTTTTACCATGTGTGCTTTTGCTGTGAACTCTAAGTCCTAGTCACTTTCATTTCTGCTTCTCAAGTGTTAGTACCATCACTTCCTGGACTATGTTCAGTGGCATAACCATAATCCTTTTTGTTGTTTTGAGAACTTTTTGTTAATTGTTATTTGATATCCCTATTTGCTTCAGCTCAGTCAAGACTATTCCTAGTTCTGGAGCAGTATTTCTTACTAGAGGTTGAATTTTATATTATCTTAGTAAAAATGGATTACTAGAATTTTTGAAGAAAGAAAAATGAAGAAACATGAAACAAAAACTCTTTCCCTGTTGCAACAGCATGAAGTGGCTAGAATCATGAACTAGAAGCTGAGGACCTTGGGTCTAGTTCATGATCTTTCACTGATTCACTTTGTGTTCTTAGGCAAGTCACTTAATCTTGTCATGACTCAGTTTCCCCACCTATAAAATGCAAGCAATAAGACTTGCAATATAAAATATAAAATGCAACCTCTACAACCCTCACATTTCACAGGATGTGAAGAAAAAACTCTAGTCTATCTTGCTAGACTTATACAATGTTCGTCTCTCTTACATATTCCACATTCTAGTCAAACTGACTTGTTATTTCTAGTGCATGGAAATTCTTTCTTCTACCTTCATTTTTTTGCAATCTGTTCCCCTCTGACTGGAATTTTTTTTCCCTCCGTACTCCCAACCCTTGGAATCCTTAACTTCCTTCAAGGCTTAGCTCAGGGACCACCTCTAAGGAATTCTTTCTTGATTTCCCCTGGATATTAGTGCTGTTCCATCAAATGGCATTTCAGCTAAGTCTTTAGAATCCTAAAATATACATAATAGTAGGAATGCCATGGAATAGTAGGGATTATGTATACTTTGCGAGTATATTGTATTATCTTTATACATATTGTATCCCTAAGTAGAGAGAAAGCTTCTTGAGAGCAAGGACTATTCACCTTTTTTCTTTAAAAAAAATCTTTTTTTTTTCAAAGGAAGATCCTCTTTTTCTTCCTTTCTTGTCTTTCCTACCCACTGAGAAATCAAGAAAAAAAATTTCCTTTTACCAACATGTGTGGTCAAGCAAAACAAATTCCTCCATTATCTAGATTTCATTTCCTACGTGTTCCCAGTATGATGCCTTATACATTGCAGGCACTTTATAGATGTTTGTTAAGGTAAATATAATTGAACTATTATATTTATATGATGATACTTAGGCATTTAAATGAGATGTAATATGGAGTCAGGAAGACCAGGGTTCAAGACCCACCTCAGATACTTATTAGCACTGTGACCCTGGGCAAATAACTTAACTAGTCAGTGCTCCAGGTAACATTCTGAGACTTTCAGTTGCAGAGTGGTTGCAGACCCACTTTGGTAGATGGAGGATGTTACACCAGTAAAGTCACAGGTCAAAAGACAAACACCCCCCCCAAAACTACTAATTCCTCAACAGGATGTGAAAGTGATCCAGAGTTCTCAAAGGTTTAATTATCAGAGTGTAAGCTGGACAGACAAGTACGGTGGTGGTTGATAGACTGTGTGGATAGCTAAGTTAGCAATATTCATTACTAGGATTGGCTAAAGAGTGATGAAATTTTTGGCTACATCAACTCTTTAAAAAATGTAATGTACAACGATCCAAGACAATCCCAAAAGACTAATGATGAAGCATACTATCTGCCTCCAGAAAAATAACTGATATTGTTTGAATACAGACTAAAGCATACTATTTTTCCACTTTCTTTGCTTTGTTCTTTTGCTTTTATTCTAGTCTTCTTGTACAAAATGACTAATATGGAAATGTTTTACATGATTGTACGTGTATAAACTATATCTGATTGCTTACCACCTGGGAGGGGGAGGGGAAGGAGGGAGGGATAGAATTGGAATTCGAAACTTTTTTTAAAAAAGCCTAAATGCTAAAAAAAAATGTAATTGGGGAAAAATAAAATATATATTAAAAAATTTAATGTATTGATACATTTTCTTTTGCTACAGTAGACACTTCTCACCACCCAAACAACATTCCTCCAAAACGTTGGTTTAAAGAAAAAAAAGTAACAGAAAGGATGGCTGTGTCCTTTCTTTGGATGATAGTTCCATCAACTCTTGAAGACCATTCATTAAGTTATGAAGTGGATGGATTTATTGTTCCTCAGCATCAGGAGTACCCATAAGGAGAAAGTACAGATCCCTGACATAGTCAAGTAAGTATATTCAGGCAGGGGAAAAGATTAAATAATCCCTCAAGGTTCTTGTGTGGTTATACCACAAGATGCTTATGGATCTAGGAATTTTTTGGATGAAAGGCAATTTAAAGAAGTATGAAATAATGATAGTATAGTGTTAACAGTGGTACACTCCGGACTGAACAAACATTTTAATGTAGTATTGAGTAGAAGAATTTCAGGTGGCCCTGTCTTGGTCTCATTGAAGCTGATGTACTCTGAAATGTGGCAACAATCAGTGGCAAGAATTGGGGTCCTATTGCATTTCTGATGCAATATGCAAAGTAGAAATTCAGGTGCGGAGACCTGGTGATACAAACAGGATAATTTTCTTCTTTCAATTTTATATTGTTATAAAATTTACTTTCATTGGATGTTTGTGGTTTATGGAGAAATTTTTGTTGGTTTTTGAATTGGAAGAATGACCTTTGAAGCTTAAGCAATACAGTTATTCTTTACGAATTAAAGTCCCTTTCATTTTACTACCAGCTCAATGCAGGAAAGCACAAGATATGTCCATATTGCATCAGCAATACATATAAAAAATTGACTATAGGTAGCTATCATGGTTTCAAGTGCATTTTGCTGGGGAATAATCCAGGGTAACTTCATGGCACCATTAAATCAGAAGCTATGTAACCCTGAGGACCTTCAGGCTTCCCAAAGGTTCATGTGTCTCATCCTTACTATAAAATTGCTGCAGTTCCTCTTTAATAATATAACCTGGCATGGGGAGAAAGAAAAGGGGAGGAGGACAATGTCAAAGGTAAATAACAGAGCCTTTTATTAAATTAGCTTACATTTTGGCAAACGACTTGATCAACAAATCATCAACTTTATGCCAAAGAGCATGTCAGAAGCCTTCAAGGTGCATAGCATCCATTAGGGTGGATGGAGTTTCAATCACTTTGAAATCTTCACTTTGCCCTGTTCTGACCACTTCTGAGGCAGAAGCAAAAGTGCTTGATCTTTTCTTCAAATTAATTATATCCTTTAATCCTTTCCTTCTTTGGAAGGGATGATAAGCAGGCTAAGCAACTTCTATCTCCCCTGACTCTATTTTTTTTTCAGTGTCAGCTCCTATGAAGGAGAGTGGGGTCTTACAAATACTATGAAAGTTTTCTTCATAGTAGACAGGATTACCTCACCCATTGTTCGTGTAAGTGCTACAGAGGGTTCATTTTGGGGGCTTTCCATCACTGAAAAATATTAAAAGGAAAACATTATCAGATGGGATTGGGAATAGTACCTTGGATGGCTAAGTAACAATGAGAGACAGTGTGGTTTCTAGTCAGGAAGACATAGGTTCAAGTCCCACCTCTGATACAAACTGACTGTGTCACTCTGGACAAATCATTTCACCTCTCCATGTCCCAGGAATTCTAAGACCATCAGTTTGTGTGATGATTTACATTGGTAGAGAAGGTTCCTTACCTGATCAATGAAACAATAAATTCTGATTAATGTATTGCCAAGAGGCCTTGTTAATTGAAACCTGCTAATCAATTCAGCAGTCTGTATGGTATTTTGTAAATGACGTAGTGGAAAAAACACATTTTTGGGATCAGAGGAAATCAGTTCAAATCTCAACTCTACTAATTACTACCTCTGTGACTTTGGGCAAGTCAAGGTCATTTCTCTGGGCCTCACCTGTAAACCTAAGCAGATGTAGAGCTCAACAGAACTCAGCTGGTTCTCTCATTTATTTCTCTTATGTAATGCTGAATAAAGTTCCCAATGTCCTCTATGTTTTTGCCTACACTCTCCCTACACTTCTCCTCCTCTTCTCCATTCCCCCACCCCAACCTCCACTTTTGTCTGTACACTTTAATGCCCAACTCAAAACCTGTCCTCCTCCCCAGTACTCACAGAACACTTTGTTTTGGAACTTTCTAATCACTTGTAAGTATTATTCATTTATATGTATTAAAGCTATTGTGTCATCCCCTACTGGATTGCAAATTTCATTAGGTCAAGGATTGCATCTTATGTGAACTTTATAGCTCTCCATGCACATAAAATGGTGCTCTATACACTTCAATTCAAAAAGCATTTATTAAGTACCTAATATATACAAGTGACCACTGTAAGCACAATGGAAACACAAAGACAAAACAATCAACAAAACAACAAAATAGTCTCTGTCATTAAGAAGCTTTCGTTCTTCTGGTGGCTATAACATATGGACAGATAAGCAAATACAAGATAACTGGAGGAAGGAGAGAAAAACTGGGTAAATTTGGAAAGGTTTGACATGGAAGGTGGTACCTAAGCCTTAAAAAGAACTAAAGATTCTAAGACAAGGAGGGGAGGAGGGCATGCATTCTAGGCATAGGGGATAACTTGGTCAAAGGCAAAGATTTGGGAGATGGTATGGTGGTCACCTACTAGACCAGTTTTACTTGAATGTAAAGGATGTGAAAAGTAGTCACATGAAATGTTTAGAAAGGCAGGCTGGTGATACATTGTGAAGACTTTGTATTTTATTATGTAGGCAACAGCGAAATACTAAAGATTTTTAATGAGGGAGTAACTCTACCTATCTGGGTTTTAGGTTATTAATTTGGCAGCTATGTCTCGGAAGTATGAAGGGGAGATAAATGAATCAAAGACATCAATTAAGAGGCTATTATAGTAATCTAGGGGAGAGATGATGAGAGTTCACACCCTGATGGTTACTTGTGAATAGTGAAAAAGAGAATGGGTGAGAGTGGTTTTGTAGAAGTAGAATCAACAAGTCTCAATAGCTGATTGGAGAGGCAAGATAAGGGAAAGGTGAAGAGTCGAGGACAACTCAGAGGTTGTGAGTAGGAGGTGCTTAATTAATGTTTGCTGAATGAATTAATATATTTTGAGAGGGAAGGTTGTTTTGTTTGGTTGTCTGATCTCAACTTCAAAATTTTGAACATTTTGAATAGGCAGACTGAAGAATACTAACATCCAACACTAAGTTGACTTGATGTGCCTTTGGAATGAGGATCAACTCTGAGAAGGCAGGTCATTAATGGCTGTTGTTCTTTTAAGACTAAGTGTTATGTGTGTTACTGTATTCAATCATTTGGGGAAGCTAGATGGGTTAGTGGATAGAGTACCAGGCCTGGAATCAGGAAGACTTGAGTTCAAAATTGGCCTGAAACACTTACCCTGGGTAAGTGACCCTAGGTAAGTCACTTAACTCTGTTTGCTTCAGTTTCCTCATCTGTAAAATGAGCTGGAGAAAGAAATGGTAAACCATTCCAGTATCTTTGCCCAGAAAACTCCAAAAATGGAGTCAGGAAGAGTTGGACACAACCAACAACAGCATTCAATCATTTAGTCAGCTAACAACTTTACTTGGATATGGGACTCGTGCATGGAACTCTAGGAGGTGATGAAGGAAGGCGTATTTTAATGAAGTGGCCCCAACTTTGGAAGAGCTTTCTGGATTACATCAGATATATTTTATTCCAATGTGTTGTTTAGTCATAGGAAATGAAGGGTGCGCTTCCAGATCTTGCTTGTGGGTTTTAAATTAAAATATCATTTATTTGTATTGAAGGGCAGAGATGAAGGCACCCATTTTATTAATATTTTCCAGTCTGTATGTTTTTTGTTGACAGCATTCAGACTGCAGATTGCAGAATAGAAAATTGCTTCTTTTGGGAAATTATACCTTACAGTTGAATAGGGAGGGGGGAAAGAGGAGGGGCTGTGTATAGCTCTTCCAGTGGTTCAGCATTCCCCTGATGGAAATTTGGGAAATTTTGTGTGTGGGAACTCCTTAGAGGATTGAGTGGGGATGACAGGAGACTAAGTGGGTCTGTCAGTGAAGTTTGCTAGGAAACTCGATCTCCACGCTCCACCCCCCCTCCCCCCACCATACATCAGTATTTATCGCTCACTGTCTTCTACAGCAAAATGTGCAAGCCACAGGCGGCCACCTAATGACAGGGAAGGAATGTAAAACACTACAGTTTGGCAACTCCAGATTTCATCTGGACGCAAAAGGCCGGCCCACATCTCCCTCCTAGTTCGCTTTAACTTGCTTATAAAGTCCCTGAGCCATCCCCTAAGGTGAAATGATGCTGGAGTTCTGGATCCTAGAGTTTGGAGGACCCCCAAAACCTGATTTCTGTTGAATGATTCTGTGCAAATCGAGCATGCACAAGTCTTCCGACTCTAGGAAGCTCCACCCCTCCTCCTTCCAGATCCACCTCCTCCAATCTATAGCTTGACACTAATGCCTTACGACTCGTTTGCCAAACTTTAGATCGTTCTCCCCGCCCCCACTCCGTTGACAGTGAAAATCTCATTCACTTTGATGCGAGGAAGTGGATTTGCAGCAGGAATGCGACTGCACCAGCGAGGCTAGCTGGGTAACTCCACCAAGTGGTAGAGAGGGGACCATGCGCTCTCTCTCCTCTTTTCCCCCCTCCTTCTTTTCTCTTCACTCTCCTTCAACCCTTCTCCTCCACCCCCACGCCGCCTCCTTCCCCTAAGCTTAAGAAGGATTCCTTTCTCCGGGTTTTCGGACCGCCTTTCTCAAATCCACCTCCCGGCTGGGAAGAGCCGCGCCAGGGGTAGAGAGAGCGAGAGAAATAGCTCCCCAGAAGTGACTGATGATCAGAGGGAGAGAGCGTGGGGACTAGAGAGGCGGCGCCGGGCTGCGCTGTTTTACTTTCAAACTGAGAAGCACTCGCATAGACACTCTCCCTCACTCTCCTACTCTCATCCATAGACAGCAGCAGCAGCAGCAGCAGCAACGGGGGCGGCCGCGGCGGCCACACAGCTCTGAGAAGATCGAAAGATGGAGCTTAACCATCAGCGACCGGCTGTTGGCAAGTGAAAACGACTGAAGGCAATTAAAAGTCCCTGGATTTGTCGCCCCTCATCCCCCAGCCCCGTGGCTGTCACCCACAGAGGCACAGGGCAAAAGAGACTGGGGTGGGGGTGACTGATTTACTGGAAGGTGAGGGGTGGGGAGGCAAGGTGTGGGGAGAGGATTCCTCACTTGGAGGAGGTGGAGGAGGCTGAAGTAGCTGGAACACTCCTATCAGTCTGCACAGCCTAGACTGTGAATCGGTACTTTCCCACCGCCTCACCCCCCTCCCTGCTTCATTCCTCTTCCCTCCCCCTTGCGGCCCCTACCCCAGCCCCGGTGGCAGCACTCAGCTCCCAGAGAGAGGGGACTGGCGAGATATCCAGACGCACCGGCGAGGACAGAAAAGTCGCTTTCGGGATTGTGTGCGATGCCTTTTGCCAAGCGGATTGTGGAGCCCCAGTGGCTGTGCCGGCAGAGGCGGCTGGCCCCGGGCCTGGCTGAGGACGAGAGTTTGGGCTGCGAGGATACGCCGCCTCCTCTACCGCCTCCTCTGCAGCAGCCGCCGCCGCGGCCGCTGCTGCAGCGGGCGCCTCCTCAGCGGCGGGAGGAGGCTGAGGCACCGCGGCCGGAGGACAGGGACGAGGCGGTTGGGCTGGTGGAGATGGCGGTGGGGGAGGCGAAGCAGCCTCAGCAGTCACAGCCACAGCCGCTGCAGCAACGGAGAGAGGCACCCGGGGCAGCTGCTCAGGCGGAGGCTGCAGTGGTGGCGGCCGGGGCCCCCGGGAGCGAGCCATCCTCTGCGGCCGCAGCGATGCTAATGATGCTGGATTTGTGCTCAGTCAGTAATGTGGCTCTGTCCCGGATCCTCCGGCAGCTCTCGGATGTGGCCCGGCACGCGTGCACTCTCTTCCAGGAGATTGAGGGTGACATACAACTGACCCATCGCCGGGTCCGGGCTCTCCAAGGCAAGATCAGTGGCGTCCAGCGCGTCTTGGGCACCATGGATCCCAAGCTGGAGGCAGTGCGTAAGTATTTGGATCTTTCTTCCTCCTCAGCCTACCGAACCCTGGACGCAGCCTCCAGGGGCACTGCGTCCAATACTGCGCACACCTTCCCCCCACCTTCCCTTTACGAAGTCTGGAAGGGTTTTTGACACGATTGGCTCCTTGCCCCTACCCGAGCACTATCTCCATCTCCAGCAGTTGCCAGGCTTGCTTTGGGGATAGTGTTGGATTTGGGGGGAGGACACCCCGAGGTCAGGGAAACGGTGATGGGGAGAAATGAAGGAAAGTTTACTGGGGCGCCGTCTGGACTATCGTCGAGACGCAGGTTGAGGTGGAAGAGCGATAAGGAATACGGGGAACAAATAGGGTGGAAAAGGTCTTCACCCTTTCCACCCTCTTTTTCCTTCCTGGAAGTTCTTCTATTTCTCCCCTCTCCTCTTGGGGAGAGTGAGTGGAAAAGGTTGGGGATCGAAGGTCGGGTGGCAGCCGTGGTCATTCATGAGCATCTGGAAAGTGCCAACAGATGTGTGTGTGTGTGTGTGTGTGTGTGTGTGTGTGTGTTTCTGGGGGATATCCGAGCTCATGGGCCAGATTTGGTGCTTGCTCTATGTTTGACATTAAAGAGTAAGGAATGAGGCTGGGGGTTTCCTGAACAGCACCTGGCATGCTGTAGCATGGTGTGTGTGTGTGTGTGTGTGTGTGTGTGTGTGTGTGTGGGTGGGGGGGGGGAGAGAGAGAGAGAGAGAGAGAGAGAGAGAGAGAGAGAGAGAGAGAGAGAGAGAGAGAGAGAGAGAGAGAGAGAGATTCAAACTGGCAGTTTCTCAGATTCTGTGAATGAACTGTAGGGATTCCTGCGCCAATATCTGCGGCCCAAAGAGTCTACTGGTTGCAGAGAGAGAAAAAAGGATTTAAGGAGAGAAAAGAAAGGCACAAGCTCAGGGAAAGGAGCAGACCCGGGAATCTAGTACAGGGTTATAACTGTGCAGTCCTCATCTGGCACAGCTGGGCAGTCCTTTGCTAGTATTAAATGATAGAAAGGTGGCAGTTCTTCAGGAAAGCTTTCCAAAACGGAGCACAAACAGTACTCTCTAGCTCTGTAGGGCACATATTTGGAAACATAGATACACGTGTGTGTGACTGTTTAGCTGTAGACGTTTATATGCAACCTCAGCCTTTGCTGGGTTACCAAGAGGGATGATGTGCCTGTGTGTGGCGTCTAAAGCGGTTTGGGTCAGAACATGAGAGATGATGTCAGTGGTTTCTGACTTACATAAGAAGCTTCCTGTCTAGGATTTCTGATATTGCTGCATATGCGCTAGTGAAAGGGTTGGCTGCTAGATTTGGGGAGGGGTAATGGGGGTTGCAGAGCTTTATATGGAAGCCTCCCTGGGGATTTTCCAGGCATCTCTGATAGTCATCCAAAACCCAACCTTCTCACCACACTCCAATGCAAATTTGTCCCTGCCTTAAGAATGCTTCCAACTTCCTGATGGAAATTCTAAGGTTTTCTTTTTAATAAAATAGTGAAACTATTGATGTTGATGATCAGTTCTCATAGCTATAAAGACCTGAAATTGGACTAATAACTGTTGTTTAAAGAAGAGCTATTGTGGTGATGAATTTTGGAAAGAATTAGGTCTGTCATGGGAAAAGTAATATTTTACTTTTGTTATTTGCAATGAGTACTTTAATCCTGCTCCTTTTCCATTCCAAACCATAAAGCAGAGACAGGCCCTGTACTTCCAACAGCTGTTAATATCCGTGTAGTATGGTTTAAGTTAGTGATGATTTCACATAAATGATAGCTGGAGTAAAGGTTTGCAGACTGTGAGTGGTGCATACTTTTCCCAAATGTTTGTGAATATGTATTTTTCTTTGGTTAGGTTTCATACACTGGAAACCAGTCCAATAGTAACAGATGTGTCATCCTTTTACACTTTCCATGGGGGCAAAGTTGAAAAAAGGCTAGTAGTCATCTTTAGATTCAATGAATTGAACATAATTCTTTAAATTTTTTGATGTGTGAAAAATAATCATTAATAGCTCTTTTTCTTAGTCTCTCCTCACTAAGTTCATGGTAAGCAAATATAGTTGATAGAGACATTATCTACTTTGGTCGAGCATATATAATGAGAGACAGAGAGAGACAGAGAGAGAGAGAAGGAGAGAGAGAGAGGTGAGAATAAAGTAACTTATCTAATAACCTATTTAGAAAGGGAATAAAAATATGTCAGGCCTAATTTTTCTCCCCCAGAGATTATACTAGAACAACTATTATCCAGATCTCTCTTCTTCCTCACATATATTTAGGGTAGTGTTGTACTAGTTTGATCTTTGAGGGTATCAGCCTTAGGAGGGAAGGATACCTTATGCTCTGTTTTTCTCTTAGGACTTCTGTCTCCCTTTGGGAAGCATCAAAGGGAGGAGGGGCTTAGAAATCCTTCTTCTGACCTGTCTTCCCAACTTGATAGTCTACACGTGCCCCTTTGTTTCTCCAACCTCCATGCCTCCCACCTTCTGCATCTGAACTATTTACAACACCCAACATACCTCACACCCCAGTGATGTTCTCCTATAAATCCTGTTTCCTGCTCAGATAGTCTTACTGCTTGTTCCTAGAGGTATGATGATGAAATGTTTGTTTACCATTTAGCTTTACTCTGAAGAGTGTAGTTTTTAAAGGTTCCTACTAGGTTTTTGTGGTGGTGGGGTCTTTGGATTTTTAAAAATTATTCCAAGCATTATAATAGTTCAAGAAGAGTCAAAGGGGACAGTTGGGAAAAAGATAGATGTAGGTAAGAACCATCTGGCAGTGAATGGGCTAGTGTAGTTGGTTGTAATCAATGTCACACAGTCAAGCTAGAATCCAAACTTGACTGTTCTTTGGGAGATAAAAGTGATTTTCCCTACTCTGATCCATTTCAGGGTCTATGGTCAATCTCTTCATGGTTTGGTTTCTTCCCCTCATCCCCAAATTGGAATTGAACACTCTTTAGTCACCTGGAGAGGGCACATTTGTAGAAGCATCTCTGATATCTTTTCATCTAGGGTAAAAACAGTCAGTGTGGGCTATGGCAGAGAGGATGATTGAGGAAGTCAGGTGCATCAGGTAGGGGATTGATGGAAGGCACAGATGGTGAAGTGAAAAACTTCATAGTACACACAGAGGCTAGTCTGATGTACATGTCATGCTGGAGGGAGTAAAGACCATCTAGATTCTTATCTCCTATTCTCCACCAATCTATGACCTGGTTCCCTCCCACTCTTCTGACCCACTTTCTCTCCACTATTCCCCTTATCAACCCTTTTGGGAGCTTAGGCCAAGAGAATATGGTAGGGTGTAGACAAAACTTGTTTCTCCAGGAAAGAAATGAGCTTCCTCTTCCCTACCCACCTCCCATCAGTTCTTGGGACAAAACCCTGAATTCCAGCTAGTTAGAACTCCACACATCTCCTTCTTGCTCCCCTTTTCCCTTTGCTACATAATGTCTTCGATGCAGGGGGCACCCAAACTGCTGTACTACACTAGTGCATGCCCATGTGACTAGTACAGTGATTTGACAAGGAACAAATGCTACGTGTCTCTTTCTTTATCTGCTGATGGGACAGATTTTGTATAATGAGATATGAGAATTCTAATATGCCTGACTTCCTCTTTGCTATGTGGATGAGTCCCATTATAGGTTTTTCCATGTTACAATACAGTAACTAAGAAATTGTAGTGGGCTGATAAAAGAATGCTGGTCTGGGAAACTAACTGAATCCAGTGAAGAACCCCGTGGAGCCTGTATACTTCACGGTTTTCCAAACTGATGGCTCTTAGACAGGTTTAGTGTTAATGTGGTCACACTTTCAAGCATCCTGGTGCAATTCTGTTCTTAAAATTGTCTCAGACTTGATCCTAATCACTTTCAGATGGGATTTTCAAAGTTGCTCAAACTTTTTCATCCTGCTGCCTCCCCAAAGGATCTTATGACTCCCACATTACCCCCTCCACAAAAACAGTTAGCAATTTGTCTTATAATAGCTGCCACCACCAAACAGCTGTTCATAGCTCCAGCCACCCTCTTGGCGTAGGAACAACACATCTTAAAGGTTGGGTAAGGGGGTGGAAAGGGGGAAGGTGGGGAGAAAAGTGTGCTCAGAAGGTCTAACATGAGGAAGGGGCCAATGCCTCAGTGCACATAGCCCACAGTTCAGCACTGATATCACTAATAGCTGTTTTGAGTTATGCAGCTCCCATGTCTCTGGCTTAGTGGAACAGACCTTCTAAGAAGACCCCAGTTTGGGAAATACCATTCCATCCAGAGCAATTGCATACACCTTTAAACTTCAATAGAAAATTTCCAGTAGCTCTTTGGAAGAGATCGACCCTTTTGGTTTATGCCAGCCCTAATCCTGGGTTTTCCCTTTTGTTAGGACCACCTTTTTTCTTTTATACTCTGAATCTTTGCATGCAAGCTAGCAGAAATCAGATCGAGCTGGTTAATAGACTTGCTTGAGTATTTCCATAGTGCTGGCATGCTTTTTCCATTGAAGCATTATGAGAACCTAACATCCTCATTGAAATCTGTTTTAAACCCCCACACAAAACAATTGAGAGTAGAGCAATCTTTCAGAGGTTAATAATTCATAGTTGAAATTTACTCATCACCAGTCACAGCACCAGGTTTCTTTCTAGGTTTTTGGGTTTTGCCTAGGATTGGGCTTTTAAATCAAAACAACTTGACTGATTTACATAGAAAGTCCTTGATGCCATGTTGTGGTTTATGTTCCTAAAATGGCAACAATGAACATTTTTTTGTTTCCGACATATGATGGCTTTTTTTTTTTTTGCAAAATGGCGTTGAATGATGAGAGGTCCCCTTTAGCTCCCAGAGATGCAGACATTCTGAGTCATAGCTTCAGATCCATTGTGAATTATCATTACATTTAATTTGCTAAATCAGGGAGACAGTGAACCTCTTCTTCATTACGTTTTGATTGAACAGGAAGAATCCTAGTCTTTTAGCATCCATGATAGGGGCATCAATGGAACACAGGCTCCTTGAGAGGCAGGTACTATTTTATGTTCTGACTAAGAATCTCCAGTACCTAGCACTTACAAACACAGTAGGTACTTAAAAATGTTTGTCAAGTAGATTTGAGTTGAATATGCCAAGAAGACATTTAAAGATAAAGATCAGAGATTTAATGTTAGAAGGGACTCCAGGGGTCATCAAATCCCTTGATTTTATAGCCAAGTTTCAGAGAGATTAAATGAGTTTTCCAGCATTTCAAGTTTTCCAAACAGAGCCAGGATTTGGACTAAGGTACTCCACTCCTCTACTCTGCTTATTTCCACTGAACCATGCTGCCTTTTTTTTTAAACAGTTTGATTCATAAAAATGAGGATATAATGAACATACCTTTGAAAGGAGGATTTTTTGTATGGCAGATCAGCTGTAGAAGTGACTTTGTTTCCAGGGTTCTCTATGAATCTGGCTTCACTGGTAAATGGGCCATAAACACTGTAATCTGGGAACTGTTTCAAAACCCTGGGGATCTTATCTCAGGGCCTGAATGTGTTGATACAAATTTTTGGTAGATGTTTACACAAATAAAAATGTTTTCACAGAATTAACCAATAAGAATGAGAAGGTGGTATGGTTGTATTGAAAACATTACTCTGAAGAGTTTCTCTCCCAAATCTTGTTTCTATACTGTACCCAGCTGCTACCTGAGTACCTGAAAGTGAAATTTATCAAGAATAAAAGTGATCCTCATGAGAATCAAGAATCTTAGTTTTGGAGGGGACTTTAGTTATTATTTAGTTCAACCCCTCAAAGCAGTTCTTGACGCATAATGCTTAAATGCTTCATTCATTCATGGGAGCTGAAATCTGTCTTCCTATATCTTCTATTTCATTCTCACTTCTTCCATATAATAGAAGGATACTTGGCCTAGTATGTCATTTTTCCCCCTCCTGTATACCACCACCTCCCCCACCCAAAATTTTCTGGTTTCCAGGCTACATCACTTCTGGTTCTTAAATTATTTCTTACATGACATGGTTTTCAGACCCCTTGATATCTTGGTTGCCCTACTCCTCTCAGATTAAATTCAATTCAGCAAGCATGTATAAAGCACCTACTACGTGCAAAGCTCTCTGTTAGGCTCTGGGAGTATAAGGACATAAATAAAATAACACATATTCAAGGAGTTTATATCCTACTGGGTGAGAGTGAAGGGTAGGGATGGAAATATGACATAAACCTAAGTGAGTAATACGAAGATTGTGTGTGTGTGTGTGTGTGTGTGTGTGTATGTGTACACATGCGCATAATTATCAGGAAAGACCTGGTGTATACATGCACTGTGTTTTGTAGAAAACTTAGAATTTTTTGAGGTACAGATGAGTAGGGAGTATATTCCAGATATGGGGGGACCACTTATACAAGATTTATTGTACATGGAACAGCTAGCTGACCAATTTTCTAATTTGCAAGTTGTTAATATCCCTTTTTAAATATGTTGGCTATAAATAAACAAAATACCCTAGATGTGGTCTGAACAGTGAAGTAGGACTACTACCATCCTGTACTTATACTATATGCAGCCTGAGATTACATTAGGTTTTTGTTATTATTGTTTTGGGGTTTGTTTTAGCAGGTCTATTGTACCCTCAGTCCATATTGATTCAATCAGCTAGTACCCCTAGATCTTTTTCTTTAAACATGTTTTTTTACTGATAGCTTTTGTTTTTATATCATTTATATTTCCCGATGTATCTCCCCTAGGAATACTCCTAGAGAACCATCACTTAAAATACAGAATAAAAAAGAGAGGTAAAACA
Source organism: Vombatus ursinus (assembly GCF_900497805.2). NCBI lineage: Eukaryota > Metazoa > Chordata > Mammalia > Diprotodontia > Vombatidae > Vombatus > Vombatus ursinus. The sequence goes on from NW_020954592.1 coordinate 12,794,465, forward strand.
GTTCATAAAACTAACTAACACATCAACATAATCTATAATACATTTTACACATTCATAGTTTCCTACCTCTGTAAAGAATTGGAGAGGAGAAAAGGAGAGAATGCCTTCTCATTTCCTTTCTTTGGAGCCAAGATAAGTCATTATAATTTAATAGCGTTTAGTTTTGATTGTTTTGTATTTATTCTTTCAGTTTACATTGTCATAGTCATTGTGTATATTGTTTGCATGATTGTGTTTGCCTCACTTGCATCAGTTCACATAAGTTTTTCATGCTTCTCTGAATTCATTATATTCATAGTTTTTATAGTATGGTTGGATTACATTGCATTCATGTATATAACTAATTAAGGGCAGCTAGAAAAAGGTGGAAAACCGAACCTTGTAACATATCACTTGAGTTCTTTCTCTAGTTCTAGTGGTTCATTAATCCATATTATTTGCTTAGCAAGTGGGTATGAGGCTGGCAAACCACATTATCATCTATCCCACATTTTTTTCCATCTGGCCCACAAAGATGTTATGAGAGACTTTGTCAAACAACTGACTGAAATAAAAATACATTGCAGTTAAGATATTCCCTTTCTCTATCTTGTAACATCATAGAAAAGGGAAATAAGGTTCATCGGCAAGACTTGTTCTTTGTGAACTTATGTCTGTGGGCTGATTGATATCAAATAGAAACACCAAGAACTGTGAATGGAATTCTCTATATAATAGTTATTTTAGTTACTGGAGATGCTACTTCCTTTTTTTCCTAAATATAATGCACAGTAGGAAACTGGACTTTCCATGTCCATAGAGTACAGAAGCCCAAGTCTGGAAGAGATCTAAACATCTCCAAACCATAATTCCAAGATCCCTTTTAAAAATAGAGTTCAAGTTTGGAGTCCTTGCTTCTTTTCTTTTTCAGAGACTTGCCAAGAGTCTTATTTCCATGGTTCCTTTTCATCAGAGAAATGATATAAGAAGTTTGCTTAAATATCCTTTTATATCATTTATATCCTTTTATATCCTTGTAAAAAGCTGACTTTTTGGACTGGTGGCTCAGTCAGATCTTTGGCTTTCATAAAGCAGGTGGAAACTTTGGGTTAAGTTCAAGATACTAGGTCAGTGATGATAGACAAATATGAGCAGTTTTTCTGAGGAAACTATATTGTATGCTATTCTCTGTATCTTCACCTTAAAACAAGGCTGATAAGGGAAAAAAACACTTAAAAAAAGGAGGTAAGCATCATTTCTTTGATATTGTTGATCAGTTACATTATTTTGCCCTGTAGTAAAACTAGATATATTTTTCCTATGAGAGAAGAAAACAACTGGATTCCTGTAGTGATATCTGGCAACCGTTTGGTCTATGTTATAGAAAGAGAGATAGTGAAATATGAAGGAATCTGAAGTGTTCAAATCAGCTGACTTTAAATCCTTTAAAACCATTGGAGAATGTCCTTTCATGGAAGTTTCTGTGCCCTCAAATCATATTAAAGTTTTCCTTTTTTATTGAATTTTTTTAATTAACAAAAATATATTTTCTCTTCCCTTCCCCTCATTAAAAAGAAAGAAAAACAAAACATGTATAGTCAAAACAAATATGAATAGTCAAGCACAACAAATTTCCTCATTGGCTACGTCCAAAAATAAATACATACATGTCTGTTGTTGTTCAGTTGTTTCAGTTGTGTCCAACTCTCAGTGACCCCATTTGGGGTTTTCTAGGCAAAGATATTTAGAGTTGTTTGCCATTTCATTCTTCAACTCATTTTACAAGTGAAGAACTGAGGCAAACAGGGTGTGACTTGTCCAGGTTCTCACAGTATCTGAGGCCAAATTTGAATTTAGGAAAATGAGTCTTCCTGACTTCAGGCCTGGCACTCAATCATTGTGGGCTCATGTACAAGTGTCTCTCTCTCTCACACACACACACACACACACACACACAAACACACACACGCAAGTCCAGCAGATGAGGGTAGCATGTTTTATCATAAGTCCACCAAAATTATGGTTGGTCATTGTGTTGATCAGAGTTCTTTAGGCTTTCAAATTTACTTTGCTTTACAATGTTGTTGTTATTATAGAAATTGTTCTCTTGGTCCTGCTCATTTCATTCTGCATCAGTTCATATAAATCTTCCCAGGTTTCTCTGGAGCCATCCTCTTCATTATTTCTTATAGAACATTACATTCTTATGCCATAATTTGTATACCCATTTGGTTTCTAGTTCTTTGCTACGATGAAAAAAAAGTTGCTATATATATATGTGTGTGTGTGTGTGTGTGTGTGTGTATACATATATATATTTGTGTGTGTGTGTGTGTTTGTGTGTGTATATATTTTTTGTATGTTTGAGCCCTTTTCCTCTTTGGTCTCTTTGAGGTATAGATAGACTTAGTAGTGGTACAGGTCGGTTAAATGATAAGCACAATTCAACTAGGGCTTTCTTAAACCAGACATCTTATTTATAAAGTACTTTAGAAACATTTGGAACAGTGAGAAAGTTTCTTCATTCTTGATATGGTATAGATCATAGCTTTAAGAGAAAGAAGGGAATTTAGAGATAATCTAATCCAATCTCCTTATTCACCTGTAGCACAGTTAAGTAGCTACTATTTTACCTCCCAGCTGCATTGCCAGGTTGGGCCCAAGGAGGCAGCTAGCTACTTCTGCTCTCCCAATTCTAGGGAGCCCCAAGGGGTTAGAGGGAACTGTTTTCATTGGCATAACTCATGAGCCCCCATTGGTATGTTTCCTCTATTGATTATCAGTTCATATCAATTAGCTAGACAGATTTAATTAGCTTTTAGAGAGGGGGCATTTTACTAAGGTAGTTATAAGAACAGAAAACATTTCCCCAAATATCTATGACACACTCTCCCCCAGTATGGCCTTAAATTTAGAGCAAATGTGGCTAAGTGGGGGTGGGGAGATAATTTATTAGTACCTGGAGGTCTTTTTTGATGGAGTAATCTAGATGTTCTTCTTAGATAAAGTATACCTTTCTACTGGGGTCCAGTCCAGAAGCTTCCTTTTCCGAAGTGTGCCTGGTTTGTTCTCCCCTCCTGATGCTCAAACTGCTGTAAGTCATTGCTGTCCTGGGAACACTTCTAGTATGCTGATAAGTCCAGATCCTCTGACCCTCTGAAGTTCACAAGGTCATCCCTTGGTCAAAGGGAAGAAAGAGATAGGGACCTACTCCTCCTTGCCTTTCCCAAAGAGATATCCTGCTCAGGGGGCTTGGCTGGGACTTCTGCTATCACTCAGTGAGCAGATATGGAATAATGCTTGGTTCCAAATTGACTTGCTATTTTATAGTAGATCCAGAAAGGATAACAATCTCTTCAGCCAATCCCAATACACCTCCTGTTCAGCGTCCAGTTTATCCAATGGTTCTCTTTTTCTCTCTCTGTCTCTCTCAAGGACTTTTTGTATCTAATCTAATACCCTTGATTGATTGATTAATCAATAATTGATACAATGTATGTGTTTCTCACCTGGTTAAAGTAGTTAGTTTGTGGGGGTAGAGAGATTGGTTGATTGACTCAATTGATTACCACCCTTACATACAGATGAAGGTGCTGAAAATACAGAGGGAGCTTGACTTACCCAAGGTCAAACAATTGTAAGATTTTAGTTAGAAGAACTTTGTGGGCATAAGTAAAAGATAAAATCCCAGACTTGGAGGCCCTTATTATAGTCTGGAATCAGGAGCTGTCCCACAAGAAAGCTAAAATGACATTTGAAGACATTAGAAAAACTTCAGAGTAACAAAATAAAATCTGATTAGCAGCCACACTTTCAGCTTTCAAGTTGCTTCTTGAAATCTGGAGGAGGAAGACTGTTCTGGATTTTTCTGATTGTTAGATATAAATGCACCTATAATTGTGAAATCAGGAACCCTCATATAATTTTTAGCTACTTGACTATTAGCAAGAGTAATTTAAGAATAAAAAAAAAACCAATCCAGCAGCAATGAAAATTCATGGATTCACAGAACATTAAAGCTAGAAGAAGGACGGCATCCAAAAAAAACCATAATGTTCATTAGCAGTATAATATCAATATTTATGTTTCTTTCTAGTATGCATCTGGACTGTATTCCTAGAGTATTTATATTTTAATAATGCAAGTAAAGCTATATTTTCTTTTTAATTTAGCATCAGAGTTCTGTTAGCATTAGTTTTTCTCCCTCCCCACCCCCTAAACAAGCGACTTTTTTAAAACAAGATTGCATATGTTTATTGTGAGATTAATTGGGGGTAATATACATGAGTAATTTTTAAAAAGAGAGATTGGCTCTGTGTGTAAGTTCATATTTCTTGTTTAGTTGTGTCTGACTCTATGTGACTCCATGGACATAGGGTTTTCTTGGCAAAGATATTGGAGTGGTTTGCCATTTCATTCTCCAATGTGCTCCTGTTTTACAGATGAGGAACTGAGGCAAATATGGGTAAGTGAGTTACCTAGGGTCCTACAACTGTCTGAAGCCAGATTTGAATTCAGATAGATCTTTCTGATTGTAGGCCTGGTGCTTTGTCCACTGTACCATCTAGCTGCCCCATGAGTTCGTATACAAAAATCAACTAGCTCTCCATTTCACGACATACAAGATTGTCATTTTAAATTGGGAGGTGGGATTTGGCAGGGGCCAGGTGAGAGAGAGTGACAGAGCAAGATAGACAGAGGAACAGAGGAGAAACCCTCTGGAGGCTCTTCATATCCTTTTGCTTAAGTTTAGAAATAACTTTGGTGTGAGAGAAGTGATTCTGGAACAAAATTTAAGTATCAGATGTTATCCCCATGCTTTTCTTTCTGCTTTTCTCTTTGTTAGTTAAAATTAATCCTGTTGCTTAAAGAAATGCATATTGCACAATATATTTTTTCTTTGGTTTTATTTTAACCCTTAAGGCTACTAGGTGACCCAGTTGAATAGAGTGATGGATCTGAATTTGAATCCTACCTTAGGTATTGTGTGACCCTGGGCAAGTCACTAAATCTTTCTGAGACTGAGTTTCCTCATCTGTAAAATGAGAATATTAAAAGTACCTACCTTACAGGGTAGATAATATAAGTAAAGTGCTTTGCAAACTTCTCTGTCTGCTAGCTAGTATCTATTGCTCCTTGTTGGCTAAGTGGAAAATGGGGCAGATTATTTCTTAGAGCTTACATCTTTGCAATAAAGCTTCAGGTAGGGGTATATCATCAAGTATGTATTACCTTGTTATGGGAAACAGGAAGTTTCTTCTAACGTTTTGGTGTTGTTTTTTTTTTTCTATTCAAAATTTCTAGAAGTTGTACAGAAAGGAGGAGAAATTCTCCTTGCTCAATTCCCAGCTTGTGTTTGTCTTCAGTGTGTGTGTATTTTGTCCTGCAAATGTAGCTCCTGAAATTATACAGTGTTTTGACTGTGATGTAATCTCTCCTATTGACTGGTTAGTTCAGGTGGACAGAAAACTAAGCTAATGAAACCCAGGTTACAGGTTTCATTCTCAAAGGTCTAGTCCCTGATTGTAGACTATACACTTGACCACAGACTGTACCTATAACCCTAGCATTATCTGGTAGATGCCCATATCTTTTTGTCTTTGGCTATAAGGGGGACTAGATCACGTAATATGACTGGATCAGTACGAAACCATCTCCACCATTGGAAAAAACAAAAGAATCCAAGCCAAACCACATGCTTCACTGATAATACGTCAGTCTTATCTTCTTTCCAGGTGAAGGCTAGCTCACTAATTGTCCTCATCTCCCTGCTGTTGCTGCTTCTTCCTGCTGTAGAAATTCTATTGCAGGCTTTTGAAAGGGATCAGAACAAGCACACTCTGCCTAAAGTTGTCTGTCCAGTGTCATTACACAGTACCAGTAAGACATTATAAACAAATACTATCTTAAAATCCTGGAACTCCAGTATTTGTTCAGTTACCTGAACGCCTGAAACTCCCCCACCCTCCACACACACTCAGCGCTGTTTTGTCTAACACTGTTTTTGTGCAACCAGCTTATAATGTTAACGGAAGGTGTGTCTGGAATCAACAATTGTGGGGCTCTTGGGCTTTGAAAAATGCGCATTTCCCTATTTGGAGTTACCAAGCCCTCAGTGGTGAGCCCTCCTCTTCTCCTCCTCACCTATAGTCACTCATATTTTTATGTGCTCCATATGTCGTAATTGTGGGTCGGATTGGTATGACATTCCTGAATTGTACCCCTTTCCTGGCCTCACGTTTGACTAAGTGTAGCACAGTGGAAAGAGTACTTTATTTAAAATCAGAGAACCTGGGTTGGAATCCCGGATTTGCCCCATCTGTGTGACCTTGGGCAAGTCATTGCTCTCCTCTGTGTCTTCAGTCTCTCATCATCTGTAAAATGAGGGGACTGGACTAAATAAATTCAAAGGTCCTTTCTAGTCCGAACTCTATGATCCTATGATCTCAGAGAACACAGCTTACTTTTTGTGCTTGATCCAGTTTTGGAACTCCCTTTGTCTATATATTTCTATGTGTGTATATATGCATGTGCATATATGTGCATATATGTAGATATGTATGTATATAGATACACACGTATATGTGCATGTATACATACAAATGCATATATGCGGGCATGTGTGTATGTACACACGTGTGTATTAACATATATACACACGTATATGTATGTGTGTGTATATATACATGCATATATAGGTTAGGATAGAGCATACATACATACATACATATACAGGTTAGAGGAGACTCAACCACTCCTGACCCTGAAGTCCTAAGTACTAAAAGTAAGGGGCAGGATAGAGTACTTTGGTGGTATGGTCCAATGTAAAAAGCACTTGGTTTGGAATCAGAGGACCTGGGTTCAAATTCTACCTCTTTCCTTTAGCTACCTGTGTAACGTTGGTCAAGTTACGTAAATCTCTGGGCTTCAGTTTTATCTGTGAAATGAGGATATTAGAGTAAATGGAATTTAAGGGCTCCTCCATCTCTGATTCTGTGACTCTATGAAGAGGATCTAGAATACGGAGAACATAAGTGTTCTCTGGGCATTCCAAGAACAATTTGGTGTTTGACTATGATTCCGTATGGAGGGGCAGCAGAATGGATTTGAGGCCATTGTTGGTTGTTCAGTCATTTCCGTTGCATCCAACTCTTTGTGACCCCATTTGGAGTTTTCTTGGCAAAGATACTGGATTTCCTACTCTAGCTCATTTTACAGATGAGGAAACTGAGGATCAAGGAGTTTAAGTGCCTTGCCAAGGTCACATAGAAATGCAAGCATGAGGGGAGATTTGAGCCCAGGTCCTTTGACACAAGGGGCAAGGAAAGGCCTAGATTCAGATCCTAGCTCTATTCTTTATTAGCTTAGGTGTTTACTTCACTGCTCTAAGAATTACCTTTCTTTGTGAAATCTGTAAAATGGGAATAACAATCTACCTACATCATGGGGATATTCTGAAAGTACATTGTAAATCTTAAAAAGCTTTATCAATGTGAGCTGTAACATTACTGTAGGGTATATAATATACATATATTTATGTAATATATAATATATGGTATATATTAGGCAAAGCCTAGTTGTGTGCCTGGAGCCCCTAGGCAAGGCTAATTGCAATTGATCATGTTCTTTCTTTTTCACTATCCTAAATCAGGGCATCTAGGTGGCACAGTGGATTGAGCCACGGGCCTGGAGTCAGAAACTCATCTTTCTGGGTTCAAATGTAGCCTCAGACACTAGCTGTGTGATCCTGGGCAAGTCACCTTGTTTGCCTCAGTTTCCTTATCAGCAAAATGACCTAGAGAAGAAAATGGCAAACCACTCCAGTATCTTTGCCTAGAAAACTCCAAATGGGGTCATGAAGACTCAGACATGACTGAAAAACGACTGAACTGAAATACTAAATCTATGTCAAGTGACTCAATCTAGCTGTACTTTGAGATCTATGAAATAAGGTCTGCTTCCTCATCGCCCTCTCTTCCTAGTCAGGGAGCAGGGAAGGGAATGCCAGAGGAGGGGAGAAAGAGTGTACATTTGGTAGAGAGACAGAGAAGGTACAAAAAAGGAATAACTTCTGAAAATCAAGTTGTGGTTGAGTGCACTATGAAATAAATGGGATGCTATTCCGCAACCAAATGAGCAGTGCTTTCCTTTTTCTTAGATAGAAAAGCCCCTGACTGTGACCTTTAGAAAGCCGTCTGGTAGCTTTCTCCAAGTGTCTACACCAGAGCCAATACTTGTGATAGCAAAGAGTTTCTATTCCTAGGAGAAATGTTGCTGCCTGGAGGCAAAAATCATTCCACTGACTTTTAATTATAAGGTTTTCCATAAGGACACTTCAGGACTGTGGCAGTCTCTCCCAATTCTTGGAAAAGGGTGATTTATTTTTTTCTATAATGCAGGAGAGTATCACTTCATGGTGTGTATTAATCTATAATGACAATGTTTTGGTGTCTGAAGAGATGGAAATATGATCTACTTTGCAAAGCCTTTTTTTTTTTTTAAGAAATAGTGTGGTCTTTTGATTCCAAGAGATGAGCTCTTTAAAAGGCTGTGTTCTGAATTATTTGAAATCTCCATGTAATCATAATTTGACATTGGAATCTTTATTGGTGTGGCTTCAGCTCTTAGTTTGAGAGAAAGAGGATCTTTTCTGACCCTAAAATTGCTTCATTTAGTGAGGAGTGGAGAATGAAGTCTTCAAAAGCTTTCACTGGCAAGGACTACCTACTTTTTTTGTTTTTTTTGTATCCTTGGAACTTAGCACAGCGCTTGGAACATAATAAGAACTTAATCAACTTTTTCATTCATTCATTCATTCACGAATTCATTCGTTCAGGAGCTACCCCTGAGTTGCGTTCTTGAATTGCCCTTGTTTGTGGAGATTTTCTGCAAAAACAAGGCAAGTAAAGTTTTCCCAAGTGGCAAGAGAGAGAGAGGCCAGGGAGTGCTATGGCGGTAACCTATGTGCTTCCTTGAGCTGTTTTCTTTGTGCTGCTTTGCCTTAATTGCCACAGATGTTTGGCTCATAAACAAGTGGCCAAGGTTGGGTGGTTGAACTCTGGGAAGTTTAGTGATTAAGGAAACCCTCAGCAAATCCAAATACCAGGTTTAGAGTTTTATTTCAAACTCACAACGCTACCCCAGCTTCTAGATTCCTTTACTGAAGGTCAGGGAACTGGACCAAGCTCTTTGTAACACTGCTGTATGCTTTTCCACCTTCCTCCAACTCCCTTTAGCCTCAATTATGGGTTTGAGCAAAAGTACAAGTAATAGGAGATGTTGGAGACATGGTAGTAAGGTGGTTGAAAAGAACACTGGTTTGTAGTAGGAGGAGCAAAGTTTGAAACAAAGTTCTGAAGTTTGCTAGCTGTGTGTTCTTGGATAAGTCATGTAACCCCCCTCCCCATTTTATTTATTTTATTTTTAATTTACAGAATAAAACATTTCCATAATTTCCAACATTTCCAGCAGCATTTCCTTAATATAATAGAATAAAAAAGATGATTGCACATGAAATTGCAAATTTTAAATCTATTTTGTACAACTTGCTATTCCTTTTAAATATATAATAAAGTTATGTAAATTTCTTTTTTCTTCCTTTATTTTCTATCCCCAATGACTATCATTAAACATAAATAGGTATATATTTTAAAATTATTCTATACATACTTCTATTTATCAGTTCTCTCTAGATGCAGATAGTGTCTTTCTTCACATGTCCTTTCTAGTTAATTTGGATATTTATAATAGTCAAAATGACTTATTCACTTAAAGTCATTCGTAAAACAATGTTGCTGTTACTGTATACAATATTCTCTTGATTCTTCTCTTTTTACTCTTCATTATTTCATGAAAATCTTTCCATATTTTCCTAAGATCATTGAGCTCATCATTTCTTATAGCACAGTAGTATTTTCAACACAATCATGCACCACAACTTATTCAGCCATTCCCCAGTTGATTTGGAAGTCACTCAATTTCTGTGAACCTCACTTTTCTCTTCTGTAAAATGAGGGGGTTGAACTACTGACTCTCTCAGCTCTCTTCCAGCTCTGAATCTATGATCTTATGATAAAATGGGAATAACATAAGTGGCAAAGTGGCTAGAGTGTTGGTCCTAGAGTCAGAAAGACCTGAGTTCAAATTAAAACTCAGACACTTACTAGCTTTGTCATCTTGGGCAAGTCATTTAACTCCTGCCTTCTTCAGTTTCCTCATCTGTAAAATGAGGATAGTAATACCTACCTCCTAGAGTTGTTATGAGGATCAAATGAGATATTTGTAAAGTGTTTTGGAAACCTTGATGTTTGTTGTTGTTCAGTTGTTTTCAGTGGTGTTCAACCCTTCATGACCCCATTTGGAGACTTATTTAGGGACTTTTTTTTTTTAGGCAATTGGGGTTAAGTGACTTGCCCAGGATCACACAGCTAGTAAGTGTCAAGTATTTGGTCTGAGGTCAGATTTGAATTCAGGTCCTCCTGACTTCAGGGCTGGTGCTCTATCCACCGGGCCACCTAGCTGCCCTCTTCTCCCCCCCCCCAACCCCCGGGGGAAGGAGGAGGGCAAGGTCTTTATAGTCAACTTTGTCTGTAGGGCTAGAAGTGGAAGATGCTTCAAGTCTTTAGCTCTATGTCTTAAGGTTTGCTGTTGTTTAGTTATTTCAGTTGTGTCTGACTCTTCATGACCCCATTTGGGTTTTCTTGGAAAAGATACTGAAGTGATTTTGCCATTTCCTTTTCTAGCTCATTTTATAGGTGAGGAAACTGAGGCAAACACAGACTTGGATGGAGCCACACAGCTAGTAAGTGTCTGAGGTCACATTTGAACTCAGGTCCTCCTGACTCCTTGCCCAGTTCTCTATCCACTGCACCACCTAGTTGCCTTTTGGAAACCTTGAAGAGCTATGTAAATGCTTACTATTAATAATACCTGTAATACTTATCTTATGGGGTTATGGCAATCAAATGAGATGTATATAAAGCACTTTGGAAACCTTGAAGTGCTAAAGAAATGTCAGTTACTACAACAGGTGCTGCTGCTGCTACTACTGCTATTACTACTACTACCACCACTGCTGCTGCTACTAATATTACTACTATCACTACCACTACTACCACTACCACTACCACTACCCCTGCTGCTGCTGTTGCTGCTGATGCTACCAGTACTACTATTGGCTTGCCTTTGACAGAATCTTGTTGTGAAAAAAGTGCATTGTGAATCTTAAATTGCTATATAAATGTGAGCTGTTTAGATATTTTCTGACACATACTAGATATTTTCAAAATGAAAAAACGAATGAATTTAAGACTTTGAGTTGTATTATAGTCAGATTTGTCTCTAGTCATTGACCTTCTTATCTTAACTAAATAGATTGAACTATGAGGTCATTCTTGTGGCTTTTCTCCCCTAAAACTTCCTCTCCCCCTTCAATCTTATCTCCCTATCTTGCCCCTGCCCCTGGAGGTCATGGCTCTGGAACCACTGAGTGATTGTAAGGTGCCTGGAACATAGTAGGTACTTAATAAATGCTTGTTGACTGATAACCATATGAGAATTTATAGGCAATTGCAAGTCTCTTTAATCCTTACACCTCTTTCTCTCTCTATCTCCAGTGAGATAATAGTTTTCTACAATTATGAGATGGCTGTTGATATGAAGGCATGAAGTAAGAGAATAGCTTAGGTTCACACTAGGAATTATCAGTGTTAGTCAGAACTAAGGTGTTTTTTTTCTTTTTGGCAGCCTGCTCTACAGAAGCTGCTCAGTACAGAGTCCAAGGTATGGCAACACACACCATGTTCATCATTCAATGGGTATTTGAGTGCCCACTGTGTGCATAATATTATACTAGGTGGTAACATATGTGGTAAATATAATTACTCAAGGCTATTGGCTGGATATCTTCCTAGGAGAAAGTTATGTGTTTATAGAGACATGTAGAGTCCCAGAAAAAAAGGGGTACATTGTCTTTCATGGAATATTTAGATATGCCTTAATAGTTATCATTTACTCTGCCAGGAGCTAAGTGGATGATTTACAACATGTCAAGTTATTTCCCCACATCAAAAATGCATGACTTACTATTCATGAAAAATATAAGGTTTATCTCATTGGTTGCCATGTTTTCTTTTCTAGGTAAACTGCCACCCTTCTGTATTTTCTGAGATTGCTTCCAGGGAGTTGTTAATGGCTTTTGAAGACCTAAATTCTTTTAGCTAATAGAGATATAGTCAGCAACAACAGTGAGCCAAGATATTAAAAGGAAATATGTGGCTAAGTAGGAGAGAAGGCTGTAACTTAATATATAGGTTTACATGTGTGGGAGGCATTTAGTAAAGTCTAATATATGGCTGTTTTTAGTTTCAAGAAAGCATTACATATGGTGTATGTTGCTGTAGGGTAAGGAAGAGGCTAAAGGATTTTCCTAGGATTTTAGTAGGAAGTGAATCATTGGATTTTGTAGAGATGATTTGTCTGTCCCTGTATCAGCAGAGTGGGTGTTCCCTTATTCAAGGGATCTCAAGAGAAGAATTTCCTCCCTCCTCCCCAAAATCTTTATAACTCAGACGTTCAGGTGTTTGAAATTCCCACTGTTACAGAATCATAAAATTTTAGAGCTGTACCTTAAAGGTTAAGTCCAATCCCTTCACTTTACAGATAAAAGAGATGAGAAAACTGAGACCGAATAACTTTCCCAAATACAATCTTACCTGAGAATTCGAAATCAAGAATTCGAAAGACTTGTTGAGCATCACACCTTACCACTTGGCAGAAGCAGGCCTAGGACCCAGGTCTTCTGATTCCCAGTCCATTGGGCTTTCTACTTTACCTCTGGGTTAAGCCATTTCTCTCTCTCTCTTCCATTCATTCATCAGGGACTTCTTTTTTTATCTCCACAAAACTTCATTCATTCATTCATTCATATTACAAATATTTACTGTACACTGATTGCCATGTGCCCCTTTATAAAAAGGCAGTTAACTCTGGAAGGGATAAAATATGTCAGGAACACAGTAGATTGAATGAGTTTATCTGAAGTTGTCCTATCTGATAGGAAGTCATTACTATGGTTGTAGCTGGTTACTAGGAGTAGCATAGGGAAGAAAATGAGTCTGAAAGACCCAAAAAGATGCAAAAATGAGAGATGGTCAGCTTCAAAGGCATATGTAATTCTATCTAATACATATATAAAATACACATTTGTGTGTATATGCACATATTTGTAGAGGTGAAAAGAACCTTAGAAATTGAAGTTGATTTCAACTCCTTCATTTTACAGATAGGTCACTTCCTCAAATTCACACAACTATTTAGTCACCAAACTCAGGTTTCCCAAGTCCTGAACCTAAAACTCTTTCTAATTCAAAAAAATAAGATATAATAATCCTTTATGTAATTAATAACCACTGTGAGTGTGCTGGGAGCTAGAGTCACACAGATGTGTAGCTGGAAAAGGGAGTAGTTTAATAGGCAAACAACATCTTTGTATTATTATCAAAATATTTTTGACTTTGTGAACCCCAGAAAGGGGTTCCCAGACCACACTTCATGTATGTACATGGCAACAAATGACTTTGGAATCATAGGACCTGTCTTCGTATCCAGATTCTGATGATTGTTATCTATGTGACCTTGAGCAAGTCACATAATGTTCCTTAGCCTCAGTTTCCTCATCTGTAAAATGAGGGTATTAGATTAGATGGCTTCTAAGGTTCTGTTCAGCTGTAGATTTATGATCCAATAAAATTATTTTAAAAAATTTATTGTATCACCTCTTCTCTACGCAAGTTCTCAAAGGGTTATCTGGCATCCACATCATGCTCTACCTTAGTGTAGTGTAATGATATAACAGATTTCTGGGCTTGCTTTCTGTATATCTGTGCCAGGATGTTTTTTTATACACCTTCCTCCCACTTAAAAAAATGCAATTAAACTCATTCAAAGATTTTTTCCAGGTAGATCCTCTTGGCTTAGAGTACCGTTAATGACTTGCCTTCTCTAAAGCTCAAATGCAATTTTGCATTGAAAGTAGTCATTAAAAAACTTAGAGCAGGAAGCTGAAGTTTAAATGAGACCGGGAAGAATCCTCAGCTTCGGCGACTGCATTTCCCCGCGGGTTTTTTTTATTTTTGTGCGCCCTTACCCAAAAGTGGTCTGTGGTTCTGGGTGAAGTGCGTCCTAAGCCTCTGCCTTTATGCTTCAGAGAAACTGGAGAACCTGGAAAGGATTCCAGACTGTTAGAATGAAGACGGAAAAATCATTCGCCCTCAAGAACCAGTGATAGGAAATGTGGGAAAATAATACTGAAAACATCTAAGGCCCTTCTGTAGGATCTCTCCTGGCAAAGTAAAATATTTAATTGGGCCTGGGCTCACGATTTTTTTTTTTAATTTTCTGAAAGTAGAGTGGATTTAGTGCCTGATTTTAAAACATCCCAAATGTTCCTTCAAAGAGTCCCTCTTTATAGAGAATGAGGGTATGTACTGTAGATCCATTTTTTGATTTGATGAATTTGTGTTGTGAGAAAGAACTAAATAAAAGTATTTTTAAAAAATGAAACCCCAAATCATCCCATAACCAGACCCCTTGTAGCAAACTCTCATTTATCTGTACCACTAATTTTCAAACTTTTTGGTCTCAAGATCTCTATTACACACTAAAAATTACTGAGGGCCCCAAAGAGCTTTTGTTTGTGTGGATCATACATATTGATATTTACCGTATTGGGAATTAAAATGGATAAATTTTTAAATAATTGTTAATTCATTATATATATAATATATATATATTGTTATAATATATATATTATATAATATATATATTGTTATAATATATATATTGTTAATTCATTATATATATATAATATATATAATGAATTGTTAATTCATTAAAAATAACAATAATAAACCAAGTCAGTCAACTAGGATTTAGTAACCACCTACTGTATGCCAGGCATTGAGCCTACTGCTACACATTAAGACAAATACATTATAAATGAAATAGTGAGAAGCCTAATATTATTTCACATAGTTTTGCAAATCCCTTTAATATCTGGCTTAATAGAAGACAGCTGGAGTCTCATATTTGATTCTTCATTCAATCTGTTGCAATACATTATTTTGGTTGAAATATATGAAGACAATCTAGAGTCACACAGATGTGTAGTTGGAAAAGGGAGGAGTAGTTTAATAGGCAAACAACATCTTTGTATTATTATTGAAATATTTTTGACTTTGTGAACCCCAGAAAGGAGTTCCCATACCACACTTTGAGAACTGCTGATCTATATATAGCTTCTGGAGAATGAAATGTTCTAGTTAATTGGCAATGCTAATTAACTGGGGAGTTGCCATAGTATATATAATACAGTGAACTATATCAAATATTCTGGTGGTACTTTAGGATCTTTCAGGGCCTAAGATCATGACTACAACATTAGATGTCATTGTACATAGACAATGGGCTGAATCAGTAGATCTCAGGACATGGCTGAAAGTTGTTTGCTTTTTAAAACAAATCTCTGGAATCAAGGCAATTCAGCAAATATTTATTTAGTGCCTACTATATGCAAGAGAAGTACTAGGCTTTGTGGGGGATAAGAACACAAACAAAACAAAACCTTGCCCTCAAGGAGCTTAAAGGAAACATGTGCACAAATAAATAGGTAGAATGTGATAACAGGGATATACAAGAGGGAAGAAAAAATGATATGGGAACACAGAGGGCTGTCTATAGGCCTCCTACAACAGAAGGAATTCAAGCTTTCTTGGAAAAGACAAGATTTGAACTGGTTTTTGAATGATGGTAGAATCTCTATAAAGAAGGGAAATCTAGGCAGAAAGAACAACAGGAATAAAGACAGAGGTGGAAAATCATAGGTTGTCTTTGGGGAAGAGTAAATATTCCATTTTGGCCAGAGTGCAGGATGTGTTAGAGTAAGAAGAAACAAAGATAAAACAGAAAGGCAAACACAGACATATACATATATGTAATACATATGGATACATACAAATATATGTGTATATTTATGCAAAATATATACATATACAGAAGTATGTAGGTTTTTTTGTCATTTCAGTCATGATCTACTCTCTGGGATCCCATTTTCTTGGCAAAGACACTGAAGTGGTTTGCCATTTCCTTTTGCAACTCATTTTATGGATGAGGAACAGAGGCACAGGGTTAAGTGACTTTCCCAGAGTCACACAATTAGTAAGTGTCTGAGGCTGGATTTGAACTCACGAAGATGAGTCTTCCTGATTCTAAGCTCTATCCACTGCACCATCTAGCTGCCCATATTATGTATAAGTTCATGCATACATACATACATATATGGAGACAGAGGGAAACAGAGAGAGAGAAAGAGAGAGAGAGAGAGAGTCCCCGAAGTCTTACTGTATTTTTAAACTTTAAAGAACAGAATACTATACTGAGTATTGGGTCATCCTGTACACACACACACACACACACACACACACACACACTATGACACTATGGGACAGAATTGGATTTGGCAATGTTTTGGATAAGGGAGGCAAGGGAAAGGAGTCACTGATGGCACCAACGCTTCACACCTGGAGGCTTAGGAGTATGGCGATGCTATTAAAAGGAATAGGAAGACAATGATTGGAGAAGGAGAGATAGTGAGTTTAGTTTTGGACATGCTGAGTTTGAGGTACCACTGGGACATCAGGGTGGAATTGTCTACTTGGCAATTGGAAATGAGGGCCTTCAGCGGTAGAAAGAAGTCAAAGTTAGAAAAAAAGCCAAATACACAGACATGATAGAAACCTGTTAAGGAGAAAAGAAGGGCAGCTAGGTGGTACAGTAGATAGAGCACTGGGCCTGGAGGACTGAACTCAGAAGGACCTGAGTTCAAATCTGGCCTCAGACACTACTAGCTGTGTCACCCTGGACAAGTCACTTAACTCTGTTTGCTTCAGTTTCCTCATCTGTAAAATGAGCTGGAGAAGGAAATGGCAAATCACTCCAATATCTTTGCCAAGAAAACGCCAAATAGGGGCACAAACAATCAGACATGACTGAACAAGACTGGTCAGAGAGTCGGAGAACATTTACAGCTCCATGATACCTTACCAAGAAAGTGTGATGCTACTTAAACTGAAGGAGAAAAGGATTCCAAGAAGCACTGAGACAAACAGTAGAAAATGGAGTAGAGAAATCAAGGAGAATATGGATTGGAAAAAGGTCATTGGATTTGGTGATTAGGAGGTCAATGATTGGAGATGTTTGAGAGAACAGTTTTATTAAATAGTGGATGTAGAAGCCATATTGAAAAAGATTGAGAAGAGAGGTGACCAAAGGGAGGCAAAAAGCATAAACTACATTTTGAAGAAATCCTTGCATTAAAGGAATCTTAAAGGTTATAGGGTTTAAAGTTGGAAGAGGCTTTCAAGATTCTCTCATTTCAATCCTTTCATTTTACAGGTGGAAGAAACGGAGGCCCCAAAAGATTGTATGACTTATCAAGGTCGCACAAGTAGTTAGTTGCAGAGCAAGGATGAGAAGCCAGATTTTCTGTCTTGTAGTCCAGTGATTTGAAGCAGTGTTTAAGGAAGTAATGGTGAATGGAGGAAAATTGGGTCATATTTGGATAACAGACGCCTTTCCATATTGCAAAAGCACATTTTCTTTCATCTTTTTTCTGCCATTTTTTCCTTTTCTTCCCTCTCACTCTCACCCAAAATCTAAAGGTACAGATGGAAAACAGTAGTGATTACATCACTCAAACTTCTTCCGTGAGACACTTTGAAATGAGAGGAGAAACCTTTGAATCCTAACATTACAGACTTGGAAGGGACCTTAAATATAATTTCATCTACCCCTTTTGTTTCCAATGAGGAAATGGAAGCCCAGAATGCTGAAGTGAGTAACCCCAAAAGAATAGTCTAACTTTGAACTTCACCTAATGAAATGCCAATATTAGCTAAATTATCAAGTTAATTGTTATTAAGGAGAAATGAAAAGAATAAAATGAATGAGCATTTCTTTTTACTTGGTCATGTATTCCATTGTTTTTATAACTATAGCTAAATATATATAAAATATGCCCTTTAATTTTCTGCTTTAAATAGAACCATGCCTGAGGCTGGTTTCTGTCTCTTTCTTGCTCCCTTTCTTTCCTGACATCATTCATTCTCAATGACATTTGGCCCCCTTGTCCTTGGGGCACACAAAGTTATCCTAGCTTGGCCCAGTTAGGCTCAATGCCATGGACCAATCTGGCAGAACTCTCAGGAGTGAACTCAGGGTGACCCCTGAAAGATAGTGTTTCTGGACCAAAAAACTGTGGCTCTACCAGTTTGCTCACTGTCTACATTCAACCGTGCCACGCTGTGGATTGTAAGGATAAGTGGTTAGATTGGTGACACAAGATTCATGAGTACATTCCTCTGGTTGACCCTAATAAGGTTTGGATTCTTGAATTCACTGTCAGCTGATGCTCATCCTTAACTCTTAACTTTTTCACCTCCCCACTCTCTTTTCTGGTATCCCTGAACATTAATGAGCCAGTGGGAAGTTTTTGTTTCTTTTCTTTTCTTTCTGCTTTCACACCTTCTCAGATCTTCCCTCATTAGTTGAATGGGTGAAATTATTTTTTATGACATCTCTTTAGCCTACATACCCTCCCACCATTTTCCAAGAGCTAAAGGTTGGTCTTTCCAATGCATTGTTCATTTGTGTTTGGATGTCCACCTGATCATTAAAAATCTCACTGATCTGTCCTTGCTATTGACAGGGAGGCCTGTGCCTTGGTGTCTGGTGGGTTGTTTATGGACAGGGTACGAATGCATAGTGTAGTATCTTCCTTCACCTCTCAATCCAGATTCAAAGAAGGTCTTTTTGGTGATCTATGAGGTGTTTGGTAAAGAAAAAGTAGGAACAGAAGGAATTCAAAGACATATTCTGAGAGAGAAGTCCTTCCACGATGCAGGGCACATTTGACCTCTTCTACTTCCCCATCATTTTTCCTAAAAACAACAAAATTCCCACTCTCCATACATATATATATTTAGAGAGAGACACACATATGCATGTATATAGTTATTTTGAATATGGCAAACATTAATGAATATTTCCATATTCAGAGAACAAAAAAAGAATGACATATGATACCTCAAATCTATATTGTATACAACTTTACTATATTTACCTACATATTTACCTACATAGGTGTATTATATGTGTGTGGATATGTGTATGTAATCTGTGTGTGTATACACATATATAATTTAACACAGTCCCAGAGCTTTCCTGTTTGTCTGTAGTTCCTTCTGCATTTTCTATTTTTTCTGATTTTTTTTCTTTTTTGAAGCCTATTTGCTATTAAAAATTTTTTTCTTCTGAATTTGATAGTCATGAATAAATTTGAAAATTTTCATGTACAAGGAAGGACAGTAAAAAAGAGAATAGCATGTGAAACTTTGAATTTACCACATATAGCTTATTTTTTAAAAGTATACATCAAATTTAAAATGGTTGTACCAACACTGCCCTTCTTGTCTGTGACCCCTTCAGAACTTCATGCTGTTCTCTTCTGTGTTTTTGATGCTTTTTCATTCTTCTTCTTTTAAAAAAAGTCACTAATTGTTCCTTGAATATTTGCTAGTATTTGCTTGTGAATCTATTTGGTATTGGGGTTTCCCTTCTTTTATTCTCGATGCTGGGGCCATTGCCATTCTGGATATGTGTCTGGCACTATGCCTTGCTCTCTGCAGGCACCTCTGGCTTTTGATTGAGTCTTTTGGGGGTTCAGGTCTGGTGTTGACCTCAGCCCATCTCTCACTCTTTCTCCTTTCACATTCCTCACCTAGGAGCTTTCTCCCTTGCTGTATCCCTAATGGATTACAGCTGAATTTCCTCTATTGTGCTATTAGCAACCTTCTTATTGTATCACCCGGTCTAGGTGCCATACTTACTCTGTCTCCTGGAATCAGAGTTGCCTGGCTTCTGGGCTACCTACACTGGACCTGTCTCCTGATGTGTTTCTTTCTTCAGCCAATTGGCTCTTATTCCCATACTGGCTGCTGCATTTGCCCTCTCTCTGTCATGCCTCCAAAACAGCCTTCCTGGCAGCTGTGACTTTTGTGGCTTTTGATTTGTCTGTGTTCAGTCTCCATATGCTTCTGACCGTTTTGTGCATTTCTAGACTGGATCGAGGAACTTATAGTAGTGTCTTCTTGGCTTTCTTTACTATTTTTCCTTCTGGTGCAGTTTTAGAACTTTGCTGAAGTGGTTTGTGGCTACCCTAAGAACTTTTGTGTTGCCATTTTGACTGGAAATTCTCCTGTTTTATCTAAAAGCCTACAACTCAATTTTAACTAGCTTAGTTAGGGAGAAAGGTATCCCAATCTCCATCCACCATGATTCTTTTAATCATTTAGCTGTCAAGAGAAATGTGTCACAGAGGCTGAGTTTTAGGATGTGATGGCCAATGACCTAAAACAATGTGTCTAAAAGCACCTAACACAGAGTTTGTCTGTCCCATTCTTCAAGAACCCAAAGGGGAAAGAGATTGGGTTAGGAGTAAAAGAAAGTAGGAAGGAAGTATTGCTCTGTGATTTTTGTAGCACTGTGATGTTAGCAGTTTTCTGAACATATCTCTCAAACAGTAGAAAGAACTCTGGATTTGGATTAAGACCTGCGTTCAGATCCTGACTCTGCCTCTGATAATTGTCTACATGACCTTGGCTGAGTCTTGACCTTTTTGGGCCTTGATTACCTCATCTGTAAAATAACGAGTATGGATTATAAAGGCATCTTCCAGCTTTAAATCCTAATAATTCCTGAATACATAGACCCTATAAGTTGCATGCCTGTGTGGCCATACAACATTTCTAGTACTGTGAGTGAGCACCCTAATTCTTACATCTTTGTGCTCAAGAACAACCCTGGAACCAGAATGCATAGTATGTGATCATATCTGTGAAGACTACTTCTTTCTGTCCTTGATTGTTGGCATCAGGAAAAGCTAGTTTGACTTTGTGATAGAAAGTTCTTCCATTTCTGCACTGACATTCCCATGTGACTCTGTACGTCACAAGAACTTGTAGTGAATATGAACAGAAGAAAAATGGCAGAGAGACTTCTGGAAGAACCAGCTGTGAAGAGTGTGATTCAGGTTGATTCTTGCTTGGTGATGACCATCTGCTGGGCAGATGCATTATAATATCAGCCCTCTCCTGTAAGGAACAGACTATTTTCCTTAAGATATTCTGTATGCATTCAGTTACTAATCTTATGAAATCCTTTTGATGACTGGCCTGCACCACAAAAAGCAGCTCATTTACTTTCCTGTCTAAACAAGCAGGGTCTTGTGAATAGCCTTCCCTAAAGTGATCCCTTGTGGTCAGAGATTCTTGGTGCTGTCATGTGGTAGGCCAGTAGCTCTCCAGCCTTTCACTCCTTAAGTAATGAAAACTAAAGAGAAGGAGAACATTTCCCTCGCTACTTAGCTGTACGTCCTGGTTAATTACAGTAATGTCTAGATGGGATTGTGCCATGGGACTCTTTTTAATTAAAAAAAAAAACAGGACTGAGAAGTTTTAATAAATGTCCTTGTACCCTGCACTACTGAGTGCTAATGTAGCAGTTCTCAGGAATCCTTAAATACCCTCTCCTAATTTCCTTCAGACAGAAAGCCTACATTACCTTGACATCCTAGCTAATTAAAGTTGAAGGCTATGTTTTCATGAGACTGGAAGAGCCTGCTTTATGGGTTTCACCATCATAGAAGAGGAGCATGGTCAAGCTGAAAGTTGATTGTGGTAAGAGGGAACAGAAGATGGAAAAGATAAACCCAAGTAATGTTTCTTAACACATAATAAAACTAGGCCCTTTGCTATTGTTCAAAAAGCTGAATAACTCTTCCTTCCTTCTTTCCTTCCTTCCTTCCTTTTTTCTTCCTTCCTTCCTTCTCTCTCCTTCCTTCCTTCTCTCTTTCTGCCTGTCTTTCTTTCTCTTTCCCTCCCTTCCATCCACTTTCCTTCCTTTTTTCTCCCTTCTCTTTCTTTTTCTTTCTTTTTCTCTCTTCCTTCCTCCCACCTTCCTTCCTTTCTTTCTTCTTCCCTCCCTCCATCTCTCCATCCTTCTTCCTTCCTTCCTTTCTCTTCCCTTCCTTCCTCCTTTCCCTCCTTCCTTCCTTCCTTCCTTCCTTCCTTCCTTCCTTCCTTCCTTCCTTCCTTCCTTCCTTCCTTCCTTCCTTCCTTCCTTTCTCCTTCCCTGCTTCCTTCTTTCCCCTTTTCTCCTCTCTTTCCTTTCCTTTTTCCTTCCTTTTCTTTGTTTCTCTGCTTCTTTATGTCATCTATCTACCTATCATTAAGCCAAAAGTTTAATAACTTTTGGTGGTGTGATGTGAACCATGATTCTCACAGGTCATACTGGTGGAGTACAGCTTTTGGCCAACCCTAACAAACTGAAAAGAACATAAGATCATAATATCACAAACTTAGAGTTGGAGGGGACTTTATAGGCAAACCAGCCCAATCTCATCATCTTGAAGATGAGGAAACCAAGACCCAGAGATGTGAAGTGACTTGACCAAAGTCATGCAGGGAATAGTGGAAGAGTCAGGATTTGAACTCAGGTCCTATTGTCCCAATTTCAGGACACTTTTCACTGTCCAGTTTTGAGATATCACATATACTCTGTCAGTGAAATGTATGTCTGTCATCTGAGCACCAATCTAGCTAAACTCAGAAACACATCACTAGAAGACTGAAAAACCACGCATTTTTCATCATAGCAACTCATGAAGCTGCCTACTAAGTTGTAGAGGGGTTGTAGTCTGTATTAGCAGAGGGAGGACCCCCATAGGCAAAGTCAGAAATCTGTGACGTATTGAAGCAAGAATAGAACCTGGTCCAGGATTTCTGTCTATCAGTGAAATGCTAATGGCACAAAGAAAGCAGAAAATGATTTGAGAAAGAAGATGTTTCCATATGGTTCCCTCCCCTTAAGTACACCTATGAAATCCAGATCTTTTGGCATCCTCTCCCAATACATTATTTATTCAGAAGCCAAATACAAGTGACATCTAATAGTATCTATGTTGGTATCTGTCTCTGCAAATCCCTTATCGCATTAAAAGATTAATGTAGTAAATCCTGAGTTATAGAGAGATTGTAATTTTTTTTCCTTTTCTGTTGTCATAGTGTTGTTTATTTAAAATATTTACTATTTTCCTCTGCTATTCACCCTTTACATCTACACGAACTACTTTGGAGCTCCTTTCCTGAGCACTACTTATCTTTTTTTTTTAATAATGAAAAGTTAGTCAATTTTTATTGCATCTCCACTCACTCTCTCATGAAAGATAACTTTAGTTATTTTCCAACTGCAAGGTTTCTGGGTCATTTAAGGTCTGTCCTTGGGCACTTGGAGACAACTAGACAGGTACAGGTGACACTTTGTCCATAAAATTCTAGAAAAGGTGTTGAAATTATAAGCTACCTGTAAGACTACTGCTGTTATTTTTGTTGCTTTTTGGGGTGAGTATGCAGGTTATGATGCAGACTTGCTTCAATTTCTGGTTGCTACTGTTTAACAATGGGCAACTTATACTTGAAAAATATTTAAATTGTTCTTTTTTATTATGAACTTAACATTCTTCAAGAAATATGAACATTTCCGTACATAAAGAACAGAAAAGAAGACATATACAACCAGGACTTCTGTCACTTAGTTTGATTTTTTAAAATATCTATTATATTTAATATGATAGTATTAAAATTACTCTATGTCCCCTTTTAAACTTTTTTTTTGCTATGTACTTGAAAAAATGTTTTACTGGTGCTCTTCTCCCCACCCCGCCATTTCCAAGGGTTGTTATGAGGTTAAAAAGATAATATTTGCAAAAGGCTTTGGAAACCTTAAAGCACTATATAAATGCCAGCTAGTTATTATTTATTCTGTTTTTTTTTTTCAGCTCTGTCACTGTCCACTAAAGCACTCCCCTCCTAGAAACCTTCCTTTGTAACAAATAAGTATGGTAAGGCAAAACAATTTGACACATTGCCCATGTCAGAAAATGGATGTGTCAGTCTTTACCTCTAGTCCATCATTTTTCTGCCAAGAGGTGGGTGTTCAGTTGCTGTTAATGGTAGCTTTACGTCATGTTTAACTCAGAGGACCTTTTTTGTAACCAGCACTTGCATTGAGTTGTGGATTGAGAGATGGTATTGGGAAACTTTCATTGAGAGCCAAGCAGGTACTGAGTACAACTGAAAATAATGTTATCATTAGTTCCATGAAATGCAAGGTACTCTGCAGATTAGATGTGGTCCCCTAGGTTAGACATGGTTGGTGCCTAGAGAATTGGAGATGTGATTAGCCAAAGGAGGAACAAATACAGAGAAAAAGATCCCCCTTAGGTAAAGGTATCTGTGGTGTGGTAAAGAAGCCATTTTAATGTCTTGCTCTATATAAGGGGTTTTTAACCTAAGGTCCACATGTCCCCAAGAGATCGATGGATAGATTTCAGGAAGTCTGCGAACATAGCTGGGGGGAAAATTACATCTTTATTTCAATATAATTGATCTCCTTTGTAATGTTATGTATTTTATTTTATTCACTTAAAAAACATTATTCTAAGAAGAGATCCATAGGCTTTACTCATTCTGCCAAAGGGGTCCATAACTCACCAAAGAGATGAAGAATACCTTCTCTAGGCTCTTTATTCTTGTCATTATTAAGTATGGTGAGACGGTGCTAAGAAAGACTTAGAGGAAGTAAATCTTAAGATGGCTGAACCTTTAGGAAGACACATCATTGATTGATACTAAATTGTCTTCAGGGGCACAAGCAATTTTTCTGTAGTCCAGAAATGTTCCCTTACAGGGGGTAACTGGTATCACTATAGGCAGTACTAGGTCATACTTTTCAGTTCCACTACCTCCTTAAGGGTTTTCTTGATGGTGGTCAGTGATTGTGCTCTTCTGTGATGCTGTATCCTTGAACTAATTACTTGAACTAATTACTAATTAATTATTGCCTAATTACTAATCCATGACATTTTTTTAGTGGTCTACAGACTAGTAAAACTTTTTTACTATTACTTTCAAACTATTATGTCATTGATCATCTATACCAGGGTTGAATAACCATCAGTCCATGGCATTTTTTTACTGATCTATAAAATCTTTTTTACTATCAAAGGTCCTTTTAAAACTTGTAAACTTTTAACATTGGCTCCTCCTTTTTCTCTTGCTTCTTCTTGAGTCCTGCTTCTTCAGCCCACCTTTATCCTGGCTTCCAACATCTGCTGCTAAGTTGTATAAAGCCTGCATGAGACAAGTGTGGGAACATGGAGGAGGAAGGGAATGGTTCCCAGCAGAGAATTTAGATATTTTGCTAGTCTCTATTATAATTTGAATTGGGAAATATTAATCTGTACCACTTCTTTAGCAAATATGTCTAGTTAGGCTGTTGTTAATTATTGTTCTTGATAAATATTTATTGGTAAATGGACTTGAAGGGGGTAAGAGTGTCTTGAGGTAGTGTTGCATAGTGACTAGTTGGACTTAAAGACACATACTGCTGTGTGACTCTGGCCAAGTCACTTCACCTCTCATTGCTCTAGGCCAATCTGACTCTTAGATGCAGAGAAGGTGGCAACCTGCATTGATAGAGGGAATTTCCTTATTCGTGATTTGCTTTTACCAATGAAAGCCCATTCCCCGTCCCTAGCCCTAGCAGTGACTTAACATTTATTTGGCTTGGCTCCTGGCATTAAAAAATGGGAGACTGAATAAACAGTGAGAAATTAGACCAAATATAAAATACTTTCTCTTTATAGGTCTTTTGAAGGTTCAAAGCAAGCTGACTCTGTTTTATATATTTCTTTTGACAGGAGTATAGTCAGATGTTAAAGTAGATTCAGACTCTGAATGGCTTGCCCCTAGACCTCTGTTTACCTCTGTGCTTTTGTAATGTGGTTGAATCCACATCCATTCATTTCACAGAGTTTTCTTCTCAAGCATGAGATTTATTTTTAACTTGCTGTCTTGTGGAATGATTGCATCCTTTGTTTCCAGCAGAGAAAATGATTGTGATTTGAGTCTGTAAACTGGGTGCCAATTTTTCTCTAAAAGTATGTTCTCAAGTTTTGAATTTCATTACATATGTCCATGCATACTGATAACAACCTGTCTTACTAAGAATTCCAACCTCTCAGTGTTTACAATGTGTGACTATTACAGGCATGTCCGACCTGACATACTTAATGGGTTCCACAAAAACATAATGTCTGGCAATATTATGTCACAGGAGCAGTTAGTTCCATTGGTATAATATTATAACTATTATAATTGGGAGATTGGCTGAGTAATAATATCAGCAATAACTAGCATTTATATAACACTTTAAGGTTTCAAAAGGCTTTATGAATATTTTCTCTTCCTAATAACACTCCTGAGATGCAGGCACTGTTATTATTTTCATTTTATAGATGAGAAAACTGAGGCAGACAGTTTAAATGACTTGCCTAGGGTCATGCGATTAGTGTCTGAGTCTGGATTTGAACTCAGATCTTCCAGACTCCAGGTCCAGGCCTCTCAACATTGAGCCCTCTAGTGGCCCCCTAGCTAGAGATCTCTGAGCTTCATAACTTTCTGGGGGGAATATAGTTCTCATGCTATGATAGGCTATAAATTGCAGATCTGACTTGGTAGAGGGCCTTTCTCCACTGGAGTTCCTCATGCCCATGAAACATGAGATTCAGTTCATTTCTTTTTCTTTACTTACTTTCTTATATACTTATTCTTTCCCCAAATAGAATATTGGCTTCTTAAGGGCAGTTACTATTTCATTTTGTGTGTGTGTGTGTGTGTGTGTATGTGTGTATGTACATTTGTCATACTAGTGTAGCACAGTAGATAGAGAACCAGCAGAGCCAAAGACATGAGTTCAAATCCTGCCTCTGACATATTGGCTTGTGTGTCTGGTCAAGTCAGTTAAATTCTCAGTTCTGAGTCTAGGCAACTTTTGAAGACTTTATGTTTCAGGGAAGGCACTGGCCTACATTGGTGGAAATTTCCTCATCCTGGAGATAACAGTGAAATCATAGATCTGGTCATCATTGTCCCTTCCCCTACTTTGTTAAAGCACTTTAATGATATTTATTGTGAAATAACACTGGTCAGGGCAACTTTCTACTGGAAGTGCCTGTTTATGTATGTGTTTATGATTGGCTTTTTAAGAATTATTTTAAAAAAAAAGGTTAGAATCAGAATCTTTATAAAGTTGATTTCAAGGGTTGGCGTAGAACGTGTGTGATTAGAAATGAAGAGAACTAGTTATTATCTTGGAGAAGAGAAAACAGAGGCAGAAACATAGCCACTGGACCATAAAAACAACACCTACCTTTCCAGGCGTCTGGCCTGGAGCTCCTGGTCATGCTCTCTTTGTTCTAGTCAAACTGATTTATTTGCTGTTCCCCATACACGACATTCCCTCTCAAATCTCCATGTCTTTGCACAGGCTGTCCCTCATGCATGGAATGTACTCTCTCTTCATGTCTTCCTTTTTGAGTCCCTAGCTTCATTCAAGGCTCAGCTCAAATGCTGCCTCCTACAGGATGTCTCTCTTGACTTGCCTCTACCCTAAATTCCCACTGGTTAGTATCTTCCCTTATAAAATTATCTTGTATTTACTCTGTATGTATTTTGTACTTGAGAGAAAGCATGATCAAGTGGAAAGAATGGTCTCATGGTCAAGATGACCTAGACTCAAATCCCACCTTCAATATATATGCTGACTATATGACCCAGGGCAACTCAGTGCCTAAGGCAACTCTTAAGGCTATAAATTGCAGATATGACTTGGTAGAGGGACTTTCTCCACATGGAGTTCCCTATACCCATAAAAATCAGCTTCATTTCATTTCTTTCTTTGTTTTTACTTACTCTTTTTTATACTTGTTTCCCTAAATAGAATGTTGGCTTCTTGGGGGCAGGTACTGTTTCATTTGTGTGTGTGTGTGTGTGTGTGTGTGCGCACGCGCGTGTGCGTGTGTGTGTATGTACATGCGTCCCCATATAGAAGACACAATAAATTTATGTTGAGTGAATGAATGAGTGAATGAATAAAAGAGTGTATGGAAGAAGGGAAAAAGAGGATAATTAATTGTTCAAACAGTAGGCATAGAAGTAAGGAGGATAGAGGCAAGAAAGTAGGTAAGAGCTGGGGAGCCTTTTTGTCTTAGGGCCTTCTTGGTTGTTCACCCTTCTGAGTTGTTCAATTTAGTTCCATTCTGGCTTTTTGGAGGGGTTGAGAATTATGGTTGATAAAGGATAGGAGAGTCATTCCCTTCGCTCAATTTTACTTTAAGTAGGTATAAGGAACTTCCTGCTCTCTTTCCTCACTCTTTCAGCAATTCATAATGCTTTGCTAAATAACTACCTTCAATAAAGCCTTTTATATTTATCTGGGCCCTTAGTTATTCAACTATGACCCTCCTCTCCTCTCTGCTCACATCCCATCCAGGAAAGAAAGAAGACTGACTCCTAATGCCTTATCATGGAACCATAGACTTTCAGGACTGGAAGGGATCTTCACTTTTAACTTGAGGAAAATGAAGGCTGACTGAGGTTAAGTGACTTATCTGAGGTACCATAGATAGTGGAGAGGTCAGGTCTGCATCCTAAGATTCCTTACTTTCCCACATTCTTTCCAGAACTGAGATTATTTAAATACAATGAACATCAATTGCATAACTAACCGGAAAAGAAAGCTGTGCTAGGTAACAGAACATGCAGAGGTCTTTGGTTTAGACAGAAGTTAAAGAAAACAGGGACAACAGTAGACCATGCATGTAAATTAGCATGGACTGTTGTACGAAGGACCTAAGAGAAATCAGACATTTTAAGAACATAGGATCATAGGTCTTGGGCTTGAATAAATCCCAGATGCCATCTAGGTCATTCCTCTCATTTTACAGGCGGCTCAGTGATTTGCCCAAGGTCCCACAGGCAGTGTGTCAAAAGTAGAATTTGAGCCTAGGTCCTCTGATTCTAAAACAATCTCACAATAGACCTAAAAGAAATATAATGCAATGAGTGACAACGATCTAAACAGAATCTGACAGCACATTTAATGAAAAATCTGGCAATGGAACTGAAAGAAATTAAAGGGATCCTCTCTTCTCTGTTCATTCCTCTTTTTGGCTGAATTTCAAAGTAATGCCTGAGCATGTATATTACAGGACAAAACTTCTCTCTGGAAGTGGGCAGTATTTGAAGAAAGTTTAGATGGCCCAAAATGGGTGGCCTAGGGAAATGTGGGCAGAGTGAGAGTACACAAATTTTGTGGCTCAAATAAGAATGTTCGTGTGCTTAATGATTTTTAAAAATTATTTGTATAATAGCACTAAGCTTCTCTGGTCTCTTGCTGCGACCCAGCAAGTATTTTCATGCTGAGAATGAAGTTCACATAATGAAAGTGTTTTCCATTGAGATCAAGGTTGTGTGTTAAGTATCAGTACAGTATGAATAAGTAATGAAGGTATGACAGAAACAATTAAAAACTCTCAGAATGGCTTATCTCAGACCCACTGAGAAATGAGGACCTAACATGCCAAACTGTATAAAACTGATTCTACGCTGGGGTGGTCTCCTTGTCATGATAAAAACTTTCTCTCTGCTCCTTCCTGAAAGTGAAACCTGTGCCTGACATTGGCAACAACATCACTGTCTAGGATGGAGATGGGTGAACCCACCGGGATTACGTTTGAGCTGCTTCAGCAGAGATTGACGACAGCACGGTGTACTGCTGATGGGGAATATAAAGATTCTGGACTGTCAGCAGAGACAATAACCAGTTCATTATCTTTGGAGATAAAGGTTACACAGCCTTTCAGCAGCTGCACATAAAGGGGCACAGGCCAAACCTACTGAAAATAATGATCTGTTGGTTTTACAGTCTTAAGGACTGCCTCAGGTTGGCCAAATCACATCTAAATCTTCTCTCTCCTCCAGTAAACCCCCACCCTCAACTGTTATTTTCATGTTTTGAAGCATTTGTCATTTTATTCAACTTATTTTGTTATGGATTTTTCTTGATAGAGTTTCAAGATTTTTTTTCATATTTCCAAATAACATGGGGACAAATCATGACCTCCCTTCCTTCCCTCCTGAGCTCCTGAGCATATTCCCTGTCCCAAAGCTACTGCATTTGCACAAACAAGATATTTTAACATCTCGTTGAATAAGACTTACATTTCTTGAATCATCCTCATTTGCCTAGGAGCTCAAAGGTGTGAAAATTGTATAAGGCGGCAGATGTGCCTGTGTTACTTTTCTTTGAGATTTAGACAGCTGTGTAGTTTTTTGGCCTCTGTCACTCGAGAAAGAAAAATGATAGGTGAAAACGACTTTGAAAAGACCAAAAAATTCTTGTGTGTTGTGGGGTTTTGTTATTGTTGGTAGTGAACTGTTGCTATGAACCTCAGACAAGATGAAAGGGCCACTTAGGTTTCTCTTTTTCATCAGCATTGAATGCCGAGTCCTAATAAGAGCCATGACCTTCAGTAAATTATATTTGCTCAAGGCTGACCAGTCACAGAAAGAGGTCATGTACCCTTGATCCAAATCATGAATGTGACAAGTGGCTCTGCATACCTTAGAAGCAAATCTCAGCTACACTACTGTTCCTTCAATCTATAGCCTGGGAGTGGGGGTAGAGTGGGAAAGCCAGGTACTTTCTGTGCAGAAAAAAGACTTGAGATAAAATTCAAGACTGCTGATGGTCATTGGTGTGTGTGTGTGTGTGTGTGTGTGTGTTCAAAGAGATCACAAAATAATATTACCTAAGGAGAATTATTTGTCTCACACAAGAACTGGAATCATCAAACCCTTGCAAATAGAGATGTGAACATTATTTGGAATCCTTGGAATCCAGATAGTGTAAAATCATTTAATACGTATTCCTCCTTCCTTTCTGAGTCCCCCTTTCCTTAACTCTAATGTTTCTCTTTTCATATGTATTTCATAGACAGGTTGTTTGTTCAGTGGTTAGAAAGCACTAGCCCTGGAGTCAGAAATGTTTGAGTTCAAATCTGGCCCTGAACACTTATTAACCCTAGGCAAGTCACTTAACCGCTGTCTGCCTCAGTTTCTTCAACTACAAAATGGAGATAATAATAGCATATACCTTTCAGGGTTGTAGTGAGGATCAAATGAGATAGTATTTGTCAAGTGCTTAGAATGATGCCTGGGACATAGGCTTTTAATAATAGATTTTAATAAACTAAATACATTAAAACAAATTTTAATAATTTAAAAAACAATTTTAAAGGCTTATTACTTTCCTCTTTCCCATATAAGGAACTTTAAGCAATTTTTCCCCTGAAATATTATCTTCTAAGTGGCACGGACCTCCTAGGGAGATAGAAGGCTTACAGTCTTTGATTTGGACTGGGGGAGACCTGAGGTTCAAATCCCAATTCTTCTCCTTACTAGCTGTGTGACACTGGACAAGTGAGGGGGATGGACTTAATGACCTCTAGGTCTCCTTCCAGTTCTAAATCTATATTCTTATAACCTTGTCAAATATGCATGGCTGCAGTTTTCACAAGAATGTTTAAATGGCACATGGCTATCTAGTTAGATCTTCCTCTCTTGTACTAACCATAAATTTCAGAGGGATGCTTAAGTGATAAAATTTGATGAATGTTGGTCATATAATGTTAATTGTATAAAATAATGAGAACACACTTGTACATACACAGACATGAAAGCATGTGTGAATCATGTTTTTAAAGATGTATGTATGTCTATATTTGAATAAAAAATGTTTTCAGAGCCCAGAACTGTTTTCAAAGAAGTTAATATGTAAAATAAAGGTGCGGATTGTTTTTACAGTTGAACATTTATTTAGCACTGAGAGCTATAAAAAACAATATTAATAATGACTAGCATTTATATAGTGCTTTAAGGTTTTCAAAGCACTTTATAAATAATATTTCATTTTATCCTCACAATGACCCTGGGAGGTAGATGTTATCATTATCCCATTTTATAGATGAGGAAACTGAGACCAAGAGAGATTGTGTTTTGAGGACATATTTGAACTCAGGTTTTTTCTAATTTCAGGGCAGCTGGATGGTACAGTGGATAGAGTGCTGTGCCTGATGTCAGAAAGATTCATCTTGAGTTCAAATCTGGCCTCAGACACTTAACTAGCAGTGTGACTCTGGGCAAGTCACTTAACCCTGTTTGCCTTAGTTTTTCATCTGCAAAATGAGCTGGAGAAGGAAATGGCAAACCACTCTAGTATCTTCACTAAGAAATCAGGCCACGAAGAGTCAGACGTGACTGAAATGACTAAACAACAACTTTCTGACTCCAGGTTCAGCACTCTATGCACCTCTACACCTAGTTCCATACATAAATGAGTACATACATTTGAAATAAAATTGCACATCTAGAACTGGAAGGAATCTCAGAGGCTATCTACTTCAAGACCCTTATTTTACAGATGAAAATATTGAGACCAAAAGAGATGAAATTTCATGTGCAAGGTTCACAAGTAATAAGCATCAGAAGTAGGATTTGAACCTAGATCCTCTCACTCCAAACTCAATTCTCATTCTGCCATATTATGCTGCCTCCTGTTGTAGTTTTCAAGAAGGTTATAGTCTAATACGGGAGGTAAGATATATGCAAATTGATGTGATAAAAATCTGAATGTGATAAGTGCGGAGGAGAGATGCAAAGTCCTTGGCAAGTTTAGATATGAGAGAGATCACTTCCAGCTCTAAGTATCCAAAAAAGCTCCAAAAAGGAGTTGGGATGTGATCTAGGCCTTGAAGAATGGGTCAAAATTTTAGCAGGCAGGGATTAAGAGTTTTTGGAAAGGGCATTCCAAATAGTGGGAATGGGTTGAGGAAAGACATGGAAGTGGAAAGTTCAGGAAACCAAGTTTCAAAGTCTTGTATTTAAATCCTTTGTATCATAGATAACAGATTTCATAGATACAAAATCTTTTAAATCATAAATTTAAAATTGGTGGTGGCATAATGGATAGAGAACTGGGCTTGGAATCAGGAAGACTCATCATCTTTACAAGTTCAAAACCGGCATCAGACACTTACTAGTTGTGTGA
Source organism: Vombatus ursinus (assembly GCF_900497805.2). Taxonomy (NCBI): domain Eukaryota; kingdom Metazoa; phylum Chordata; class Mammalia; order Diprotodontia; family Vombatidae; genus Vombatus; species Vombatus ursinus. Next base: position 12,827,567 of record NW_020954592.1, read on the forward strand.
CCCTGGATAAGTCACTTACCCCTGTTTACCTCAATTTCCTCATCTGTCAAATGAGCTGGAGAACGAAATGGCAAACCACCCCAGTATCTCTGCCCAGAAAACGACAAATGGGGTCATGAGGAATCACTCAACTGAAACATCTGAACAACAAAATATCAACATGTGTGTGTATACACATACACTTATATGGATAACATAGAAAGTTGAGAATGCCTATGTCATTTCCACAATTTTACATTCTGAAAAAAACATACAGTTTTCTCTTTGTGTGTTGTGGCTAGCTTGTTTAACACATACAGTGTCTTCCCCCAGAATGTACTTTCCATGTTCACAACATTGCGGTCATGTGTTCTAGTTAATTAATTCTGTTGCAAGTAGTACTCATGTTCATATGAACCTTTTAATGTGGGATGTTTGTCTGTGGGATGCTCCTGTCATGACTCATTGTGAATTGAAGGCATTAGACAATTTCAAACCAAGAATTTATGAGAATTAATTGAAATGAAACTGCAGGCCTGAACAGAGAGATCAATGCCATATTTCCAAAATTGCCATTCTGTTTAAGAGACTTTTCTCTATACATAAGCATTCCATTGCAGTTTGAACAGAAACGGGAAATGCCCCCCCCAAAAAGAGAAAATGATGTTTGTTTTGAAAAGAAGATTTATTGGGATAATATAATCTGACTTGTATCATCTCCTCACCTGTTTTTCCTCAGGGAAACTATCACTCTTTATTAACTCCTTTATATTGAAGAGATAAAAATGATAGACAAATTCAAAAGTAGGTCAAAGGAGCTCATAAGCATTGAAAGAATAAATCCTTTATTCTTTAATACCTGCTGAAGCTAGATGCAGAGAAACACTACCTGACTAGAGGCAGGAGATCTGATAAGAATGTCATGGACTTGGGGCTCTTTGTATGTGAAGCCTCAGTGGTATTCAAGAGACCCTGTAGTACCAGCTGGAATGATATATCCTCTGAAATACCAAGCTGAAAAACAACTTTTATTTAAAAAATATAACTGATACATTCTGAATGGAGAGAACATAATAAATATACTGGCAAGATAATTTTCTTTTTGGTAAATCACAATGGACCATATAACTTCAGGAATTAAAAATGAAGAGAAAAAAAAAACTTTGATGAGGAAGTGGGATTCATTTTACCTACTGTCCCACTAATGCGCAAAGACCTAACTTTGGCTGAGTACATCTGGTAAAAAGTCTTTTAGGCTTGTAACACATTTAGCCAATCAATCAATTTTCCCTTAATAGGCCATCCATACTTAACAACAGAGTTCTGTATTCCATGTTTAATAGCCAGTTCTCTGAGAAAAATAAAGTGTCTGTGTGTATGTACACATATACATACATATATGACAATGTATATATACGATAAATTTAATCTGTGTTATTAACATACTCTCTCTCACTTTTTTAAGTCTAGGCAATCAACAAAACAATAAATCAAATCCTGATTTGTAGATTTGTCAATTTCTGATGCTCCCACTGGCTCCAGCACATCTCTGCCATGATAAGAATGCATTGGAGAGTATTGGGCTATAATTTCAACTTAATTCAATTTAAGAAACAGGTTCAGCCCCTCTGATATGAACTTCATGAAGCTTACGGTCTAGATGGCAGCTAAAAACATAGTTGAAATAGTTAATATCTTTTAAAATATATACAAACCACTTAAACTTTGTTATTATTAGCTATATCATTATGACATTATTATATAACATATTATCATATATCATATTATATATCATTATGTAATGTTAACATATCAGTCAAATATTTTAAAACATGCCAAGACACTTTGACTTTATTTTGAGATACCATGTGTAGTGCTTTGCAAACCATAAAGCACTATATAAATACTAGCCATTACTAATAGTAGTAATAATAACTATATTATTAACCTCTTCCAAAGTATAATTTTAGGACCTCTTTTAAGCTGTTACTTAAGAGATTGTTATTACCAGTTTCAATAAAATAGTGTGTTTGCGTCATTCAACAACTTTTCTTTTGCAAGTACCATTCTTCCCTACAGGTGAGAAATTGCCCAAGTTATTAATGTGTTGACAGTTTAGAGTAAGGAGAAAGGAAAACAAGAATAGGAATTTTCTTACGGTGAGAAAGATTTTGCTGTTTTTCATATACTCATTTATTTTATTTTATTTTTTGGCAAATGGGCTGAACATTTTTTAAAAATCATCTCAGGGCAGCTAGGTGGCGCAGTGGATAGAGTATCAGCCCTGGAGTCAGGAGGACTTGAATTCAAATGTGGTCTCAGACACTGATACTCACCAGCTGTGTGACCCTGGGCAAGTCACTTAACCCCGATTGCCTCAAAAAAACAAATCATCTCCAGGGAATGGAAGGAGTGTGTGTGTGTGTGTGTGTGTGTGTGTGTGTGTGTGTGTGTGTGTG
>NW_020954592.1:12830014-12900975 GCF_900497805.2 Vombatus ursinus
TGTGTGTGTGTGTGTGTGTGTGTGTGTGTGTGTGTGTGTGTGTGTGTAAGTTAGAATACCCCCAGAGGATGGAGACCTGACATAGTGAGAATTTACCTGGTCCAATTTGTGAAAGTCACGGGACCTTGCTAGGAGTAGGAGGCTGATGAATGAGGAATTAAGCCAAAGATGAATGATCCCATGACTGGTGTGGAAATAGAGGGTTTAACCATGTGGCACTCCTCTATCCAACTGCTCCTAGCCTAGACTTCTACCAGGCTCTCTATGGTATTATACAGTCTATATACACACTTCTTTGATTTCATATCTAATTCTACTGATTGAAGTGAGATCAAAATATGCCAAGGGTAGAGTGCTAAGTTCTTTCTCTCTCCATCAGATAATTTTCAAGGAGTAAACTGGTTGTAAACTGGTTTGGTTGTAAACACTTATTTCCAATTGTGTACTGATTTCTTTCCCTTCTTCCTTATCTTTCTTTCTTCTCCTTCTTTCAGATCTCCAATAATTTCTCTCCCCCTGCCCTCCTCCCAATTCGGCTTTGGAGAGAAAGAAATAGCCTTAGATTCGGAAATCATTGCTCAGCAGGGGGAACTCGTTTAAAACTTCAATTTCTGTGCCTTAACAGTGGAAATCTGTTTTGAACCCTTGAACTTCCTTTGTCGTTTAAATGACCACCTACAGAAACTCGCTGGCGAGAATAGCAGAAACACAGTAGTCCCTTTTATAGGAAAAACAGTAGCTAGAATTATTTCCCCTTTGCAAGAATTCTATAATGAGAAGGCATTTCTGCATGGATAGAATGGTGGAAGCATTCCAGAAGTTGGAGATGTCTGAACTGCCCAGCAGTAAATGATTGGTATATGTAATAATCAATGTTTCTGACCCTGGGAACAGGGTTCTCATTCTTTTTGACAGAAGTCGGTTACTCATGCATTTCTGTATACTTTTGTAACCACTTTTATGAGCTCATTCAGTATACTTGAGCATACAAGTTACAGTAGAAAGAGGGTGGAGAAATTATTAAGCTTCTGCCCTTCCTAAGGTGAGATGGTATGCTATTGTGGGCACTCTTGCATGTGAATTAATGAGACTAAACAGAAATTTATATGGATACCCACTTCGAGCAACTCACCTCTGAGACTAGGTTACTATATATTTGTGAAAACATCGTGCATCATGAATGTTTGTGGCTATGGGCAAGGCTTACACGCAGACCAATACATGAAAGATAATAGGAGAGAACTCCCAGTATGGGAATTCCTTCCACCAAGAGCACGGGTACAGATTGTTGTCTGAGGCACATCGAGGTTAAGTGAGCTGGCCAGATTCACACAGATAGTTTAGAGCTGGAGTCAGAATTTGAAGCCAAGTCTTTCAGACTTTCTCCACAATACCACACTGCCTCTACATGCATGCCGATATATCTGTGAAAGTACAATTAGAATTTGAGGTCATGTGAGGTAAATGCCAAAGCAGTATTATTTCACTTGAAAGTCAGTTACTGCTGTTGACTTTCTATGTGGCCACTGTTAATTGTGTTAGCTAGCTCTGCAAGAAATTATGCACAGCGCATTTAAAACTCTAGTCATAGATTTCTAAAAGTCCCTCTGAGAAAGAAATGCTTGTTCCAAAGACGTATCTAAGTACATGACTACATTTTTATAAAACCTGCAGGACAACTTCCCCCATCTTCAGTCCCGGCCCAGTCATGGGATGACAGAGATAGATACATTGGTGGGGTTTTTTTCTAGTGTTTTCTTTGCAGATGTATCTAGGCTTATGAAACAGGGTTGTGGAAAAGACACATAGCTTGAAGCCGGAAGACCTAGGACTGAGTCCTGGCTTGGCCACTTAGATGTTAAGCCTTATGCTAGCCACTAATGTCTTTGATTCTCAGTTTCCTCATCTGTACATTAATAATACTAGTACTACCTTCCTCAAAGAGCTGTGCGGGAAAGTGCTTTGTAAACTATAGGACACTTTAACTATTGAACTATTATTATAATGGTGAACTATTATTAATACTGTAAAATCTGATTTTATACAGCACATCTTAGTGGTTGGCTGATTATTCATATTTAAAGGGTTTTCATCTTAATGTTTAACATATTGCTTTTTTTCTCCTTTGGTCTAGAATGGTGATTGCATTGGGTTAGAGAAAGTACAATGTTGAAATTCCTGCCAAAGACAAAAATCAGCATTTATTCCATAATTTATAGTCTTAGAGAATTTCCAGGGTCATTCAGCCAGCGTATGCCTGAGACAGGACTTCAACCCAAAATTGAGCCTTTATCCTCTTTACAAAGGTATGGATGTTAAACTCAAATAGAAACAGGGCCACTAAACTGGGCATAAGGATGCCTGCCAGCCCCATACTGACTTACAAAACCACAAATTAACATTATCCATGTTCTGTTGTATTTTTATTTACTTTGTTAAATATTTTCCTATTACATTTTTTTGTGGATAATTTTTCTTTTTTAAAAATTTTTTTAATTTATGGAATAAAGCAAGCATTTCTATAACATTGTATAATAGAAAAGATGATTGCACATGCAACTGCAAATCTATTATGTACGACTTGCTATTCATTTTAAATATACATAATAAAGTTATCAAGTAAATTTCTTTTTTTTTCCTTTTTTTCTTCCCTCCCCCTCTGCTCCCACCTCTGTCCTATTACATTTTGATCTGGTTCCAGCTACACTTGCAAATATTGTTGGCCACTGACCATAGGCTATATATTTGACACCCCTGTTCTATGCTATGTTGGGCCTTAATAAGTTTTTAATGCATTGAATATTTAAACATGATTTTTAAACAAATCATCAGTGCTTTAGTTTTTACATTGAATTCCTTTCCAAATAGATCCTCCCCTCCCCTATGTAGCAAGCTTTTCTTTATGATAGATTAAAACAGGAAAAAAAAATTCAGCAAAATCAAATGTCACATTGACTGCCTCTGATGGCATGTATTACATTTAAATTCAACAAATTTTCCTTTAAACAGTAACTCTTCAGTTCGCTAAAAATGTCATTTAATTTTTAAATCAGGTTTACATGAACCTTTATTCCTTGTGTCTAATGGGAGCTAGAGCAAATGCAATGTAATTAGGTCATAGTGGAACCAGCTTGGTTTTGTTCTTTTCTGGAAATATTCTAAAATTATAGAACACCGCTCGTCTCTCTGTTTACCAGTTATCAATTTTATTTTAAAATTAAATAGAAGTCATATAGTACTTGATATTTTGTCAGAAGATAATAGATTTAGAGCTGGAAGGGAACTTGGAGATCATCATTTTATAGATGAAGAAACTGAGCCCCAGAGATGTTAAGTGATTTGCCCATGATTACACAGGCAATAGGTTGCAGAGCCAGGATTTAAAAAAATTCTTTTGGACTTTCCCTCTTACTGGTATATCCTGATATAGCTTATGAAATAGTCCCTCAGTACTTTCAATAATGTTTCTGAGATGGCTTTCCTTTTCATGCACTTGGCACGATATAACCACTCTTTACTCATAGGGTTATTGTTAGGATTGGTTAAGATGGACAAATCACTTAACCTCTTCATGCTCTAGGTAGCTCTTTAAGATGATAAATTACAGAGAAGGTACCAAGTTGCATTCATAGAGGGAGTTTCCTTAGCAGTGAGTTCTCTGTGCCAATGAAATCACAGGTCAAGGACCTTGTTGTTGTTCATTTGTTCAGTCCCGTCTGGCTCTTCGACCATAGCACTGCAGGCTCGTCTGTCCTCCACTGTCTCCCGACGTCTGTCCAAGCTCATATTCATTGCTTCCATGTCACTATCTATCCATCTCATTTTCTGCCATCCATTTCTCCTTTTGCCTTCAGTCTTTCCCAACATCAGGATCTAGGTGGTGCAGTGGATAGAGGGCTGGGCTTGTAGTGAGGAAGACTTATCTTCCTGAGTTCAAATCTGACCTCAGACACTTACTAGCTGTGTGAACCTGGGCAAGTTGTTTGACCCTGTTTGTCTCAGTTTCCTCATCTATCAAATGGGCTGGAGAAGGAAATGGCAAACCACTCCAGTATCGTTGCCAAGAAAACCCCAAATGGGATCACAAAGTTGCACATGACTGAAACAACTGAACAACAACAACCACAACAGTGATTGCTGATTATCTATCTGTCTGCTTGTGAATACACATACATAAACATATATGTACACACATATAATGTATGTATATAAGTATTTTATATAGGCATACATGTATGTTTTAATATATGTACATATATTTGTATGCATGTATCTATATGGAGCAAATACTTTGCATACATTAAAACTCTACATAGATATGACCTATTAGTATTCCCGGTTTCATCTTAAGTGTCTTTTTGACTTCTTCACATAGCATATCCAGGCATGGTTGTGTTATGGTCTGGATATTGTGCTGTGACTGTCACTGATGGATGAAAAAGAGCCTTCTAGAAATGCTGAAAAAATTTGTTCTATTTTTATCACAGAACAATGTTTAGCACTTATTCGGACCCCTTTGGGTGAAGAAAATTTTTAAAATGCATCATGTGACTTCATTATGACCTTTGTAGTTACCGATAAATTCTAAAAACATTTAATTGATCAGCAACGTTCTCTGGGCATCCAGACTTCTGTATGTCTAGAACAATGTCACTGCCCAACCCAGTGCTATGCATTCCAAAGGATCACTCAAATACCCATGGTGAAACATGGAGTCTTTTGTTTTACTTATGGCAGATGTCCCAGGGGTTGGGGGAGGGATGAGGAGCTACTGTTGTACTTTTCACCTCCCAACTCATTTTCTGGTAATAAAAAACAATAGATGACTACAAAAACTTTTTTTCCCATGCAATGTACCGCTGAATTCCATTGGCTACTGAATGATAATAATTAGTTGGGATAAGAGTTGTTTTTTTTTTAATTGACTATAGGGGCAGGGAGGGTGAGATGAAAAGAAAGTAAATGTTTATAAGGTGAAAACTCTGTAAAAGAAATACAAATATGCACACATATATAATAATGGCTCTGGGAATACAATTATTTGTCAGAAACAGTCACTACTAGAGATAGAAATCATATAGGAGGTATAAAGATGCACTCCAGGGCATTATCTTCAAAGATTTTTGTTAGGCCATTCCCTCTCTTTTCATTCCTTCCAGGGGAAGGGGCTCCTCTGGCCCCCAAGGCCATAAAAGATTGACTGCCTCTGCATAATGACATGGGGTTGCTCACAGATGCAATATGTAGCAAACATTAAGTAACTGATCCATTTCAGCACCAAGGGCATACCCTTAATAATAACTACTTTCATCCATAGATGGTTTAGAGTAATGAAGTGCATCATAAAAAAACCCTGTAAAGTATATCATATAAGTATTATTATCCAGGTAGAGAGATGATAGATAGCTAGACAGACAGATGGATAGATCATGCATTTATTAAGCACTTTCTATGTGCCAGGCACTGTGCTAGTAGTTGGGGATACAAATCCAAAGAAAGAAAGACATTCTCTAACTTCTGTTTAGAGAAAAAGCTGAAAAGCAGATGGATTTGGTGAAAGGGAAGAGGAATGAAGGAGTGAGCAAGAATGGCTCTGGTACTTCTTCAAATGAAGATACCGAGAAAGAATTCACCAATCACAGGAGTTGGCCATAGAGGCAGATGGATCTTCCAGGATAAGAAGACTGCTGGGGAAAGGTGGAAAAGTCCTGAGAGTCTGCAGTGGAACCTGGAAAGGAGTAAAGGAATGTTCATGGGTGGCTTGGGTATTACATCAAATGGCAGTTTCCAGGTGGAACTCACCAATCAGAGGATTATTTTTACAGATGAAGAAACCATGGCTCAGAGATATTAAACAATTTACCCAGATCACACAGCTAAGGTAAGGAGTTAGGTAAGGGAAAGGGGACTTGAATTTAGATGTTCTGATTCTAAAACCTGTCTGGCTTATTCTATTGCACCATAGACTTTCTTGTAGTTGTGTCCTACCTACTTTCAGGAAGCTGGTACCTTAGATATTACCAATATCTCTCCATAGTCACTCTTGCCACCTGTGTAGCACTAAAGAAAGAAGAAATTCCCCAAACCTTTCCATAACCCAGGTCAACCAATTTTACCATAGAATCTTTTATTTGGAAAGGACTTTGGAAGTCAACTATTCCAACCAGTACATCAATGTGTGTATGTATGTATAAATATATATCACTATAGAAACATAGGTTCCTATGATTCCTCCCATTTTTCTTAGTTTCACCTTCTGAAACCAAATATAGCAAATCTAGTTCCTTTCCTATGTAGAGTTCTTACAATGTTTGGAGATGACTTTGCCCTAAGAGAATTTGTTAATCAAGGCATCTCTTGATGACAGTGGAGTTGAATATAAATCTAGAATTCCTGCAGTGAACAGTCAAGGTTCTAGGGTTCTACTTTAGGCTCTACCCTTTACTGTCTCCCTTTTCAGACATGGGTTTCCTTTGACTTCAAAAGGAAAACCACAGAGAGCAAGGTGTACTCCAAGAGAACAGAGCCCATTGTGAACTCAGGAAAGTGGCTAACTGAGAGTAGTCAGTTTAGCAGCCAAGGTTCTTTGACCACAGGTCTCCACTTCCTCTTATAGCATATTTATTTGTGGTGGGAACATAAATAAATGTTATTATTATTATTCTGTAAATATTTTTAGCCAAAGTTTAATCCTGGTGTCTGTCTGGGTGGGTAGAACATCCTTTCCTTTGATGAGATGCATTGTAAACCTTGAAAGTTTTTCTACAGGTTTTTAAAAAGACTTTTAAAAAACTTTTCATTTACATTTTTGACATAGACTCTACTAATGTAAATATATGAGATATATTTATATATGTATAAATAAATATATAATAAAGATAATTCTTAGAGTCTAATCTCATATTAAATCCTAAATCCTACAGTTTCTTCCCTCACTCTGCTTTCCAAACTTAGGTTTTCCTAGTTTCTATCACAATTCTTTTAGTCACAATTGAGCCACAATTTTTTTTCTTTTAAATTGGCATTCTTAGTCTTTGATGTGGTCTCCAAACTCTAGCGTGGCTTTTAGGATAATAAAATTGCAAGCTTTGGGAGGTAGCTATCTCTTCTGTTCTTTCTTTTTTCTGTAAGCAACCATTAAAACAAAAAAGGGAAACTGAAAGCAAATGGGGAAAAGAAAAATAAATCTCTTTTACTTCTGTGGCATGTTTGGCTGACATCCATTTTTTGAGTTCCCTGAGTTTTTAATGTGTCACTGATTAAACATGGTTGGGTGCTTTAGGAAAATGTCTGTCTTTAAGTAATTCTTTTAAGCTTGTGTATGTGTCCTCAGCAGTGTATGGAAAGAGTTGTGCATTAGGTAGTAGTATGGAAAGAGCATTGGATTTCTACTGGCCAGAAAACCATTAAGAATGGCCATTTTGGATCACAATTATAGCTTGTCTTACCTAGTATCCCATTACCAACAGAGACCCAAAAGAATGGTCAAGTGAGAACCTGTTCATCTTTCTTGATAACAAACTTAAATATTATGTTCACATCTAAATAGTATTTCAAAGTACAAGTTTCATTATACTGCACATTTAAGAAAACTGTGGATTAGAGGTCCCTTGTTCAAGGTCACCTAGCTAGTTAGAATTCAAACTCATGTCTTTAAACTCCAAGACTGAAGAGATTGAAGCTTCTGTAGGAGCTCAGCTTCTGTCAGTAGCCATTTATGATTCTTCAATTCATCCTATTTGTTCCCATCTCTTTGAATTTCTATTTTCTACCTCTATGTCCTGTTACATAAGTTTATCCTAAATGTACCTTGCTCCAGTCTCAGAAGGTGCTTCACAGTTCTAGTGTTTTAGAATTTGGTAAACAAATCCACATTTCCCTTCTTTGTGCCTGTCATGATTTTATACATTTAAGAAATTAGCTTAGGACAATTATGACAGCTCAGACAAGTGTGGGGCAAAACCCTAGACAGAACTTTTCTTTGGACTTCAGTTTCCTAATCTGCAAAATGATGGGAGTGTACCAGATTACTTGTAAAATCCCCTTCGCCTCTTCCCATGATTCTGCAATCCTAGCTGTCCTTCACTGTCAATCTCTTCTTTCTTAAACAAGTGGGCTATCTCTTCAAATAACAAATATTTATTGAGACTCAGAACTTTCGCTGTCTGCTTTTATGTGCATACACACACATATATATCCTAAAACACTCTGGAAATTAAAAGGCGCCACACAAAGGCAAATCATACTTAAGTTACTTTCAATTTTTATAAAGAAGGTATTATATAAGTTCAAGGTGCAATTATTATAGTTTATGTGTGATTATGCTTTCTTTTATACTTACTATTTTTAAACATTTAATTTTAATTTTATTTTTCTCAAGTATATATACAAAAATTTTAACATTTGTTTTTAAATTTTTGAATTTAAGATTCTCCCCCTCCCTGCTCCTTGAGAAGGTAAGCAATTTGATATAGATTATACATGTGCAGTCATGCAAAACATTTCCATATTAGCCATGTTGCAAAAGAAACACAGACCCAAAAAACACATACACTTCCTATTTTTTTGGAGTGCACATGTGTTATTTGTAGACTGAATAATATTCCTTCGTACTCTCCTGAATTCTAAATTAGAATTCAGAGTGAACCTGCAAACAAAGTATAGTTTTTGTAGGTAGTATCTGAGATATGGGGACTATTGAAATAATAGACTGTGAAACTGGGGTGTGTGGGGCAGGGTTGACTTGGTTTAGAACTTACTAGTCCTTAAAAGGATTTCCCTTTTATATTTATTTTTTGGAAGCAGGAAACTATGTGTGCCTGTAGTTCTTCACTACTAAGTACAAGTGTTTAGATTTTTAAAGAATGCTTTAGGCAACTATATTAAGGCACAACAGAATGTATGGAAGGCAGGAGGGGAAGCTTTGGGTGGGTGGGTGGAAGGGGAGAGAAGATGTTGGTTCCAGTTTGGATAATGACAAAAAACCTGATCTTTCAGACCTTAATTTGATTTCATTGTTTGAATAGAAAGTACCTTCTCTCAGCAGGATTCATGTACCAGATCATCATTGTTGTTGTTTTTTCCGCTCTCATGAACATTTTTTTTTGTTTTTCTTTAATTAGTAGAGAAGGAACATCTTACATCAAAAATTTAGATAAAAGTTGGGAAGAATTAGCCTTTTAAAACATCTTCTGTCTTTTTGACTCAAGCCTACCTGTAAAAATAATATTCCTTATTTCTTTGTGGTCGTTGATTAGAAAAAAAATTCTTTATGCAGATGGTCAAAATAATATGATTTTAGAATTGGAAGGGAATTTCAAGTTCAATCTTCTCATTTTACAGATGAGGAAACCAAGGTCCCTGATGTTTTGTCCAGAGTCACATAGCTTGTTGGTAGTAGAGAAGGGAATGGAATCCAGACCTTCTGACTTAAAATTCTCTACTCTTTTCACTATACTCCATCACTCTTCATTGGCCATGAGTTCTTAGTTCTCCAGCCTTATTGGGCTCATTTTCCCACCCCTAGGACCTCCATGGATCTGAATTAGTCAATTGGTCAACAAATATTTAGGCTCTCTGAGTCTCAGTTTACTCATCTGTAAAATGTGAGACATAATTGTCGCATGATTTATCTTACAGGATTGTTGTAAGAAAAAACAATCAACCCATCAATCAATAAGCATTTATTAAGCGCTTTTTATTTACCAGGCTCTGTGCTAGGAAAAAGAAGGTACAAATACAAAGGTGAGATAATCTTAGCCTTCAAGGAGTTTATATTCTGTTCCATAAACTTTAAATTGCTACATGGAAAAAGTCAGTTTCTGTTGGCTTGACTATTTATTCACAAAGATTTTAAGGCGCTGAGAAATACAGACACTCTATAGGTTGCAGGTGGATATATCTTAACTGGTTTGCTTTTGTCTTGGCAGCAGCAAGAAGGAGACAGACAGAGACAGAGACAGACAGAGAAAGACAGAGAGAGACAGAGTGACAGAGAGAGAGAGAACAAAGACACAGAGAAAAAGAGAAAGTGAGACAGACAGACAGAGATGGAGAGAGACAGTAGAGATGGAGATAGAGAGATACATGGAGACAGAGGGGAGGGAGAGAAGGAAGGGGGAGAGAGAGAGAGAGAGAGAGAGAGAGAGAGAGAGAGAGTCAGAGAGAGAGAGAGAGTCAGTCTCAGGGTAGGTTGAACAAGTATTGTATTGATTTTAATGTAAACCAAACTACTTTTCACCAGATTCAGCTTATATGAAATCTGAGTACAGGTTACATTCACACTCTTAATTAGAACCCATATTTTCCCAACTCCAAACTCTGTGTTTCACAGTTTCACTTAGTTGTCATTTGTAGCTCTAGTATTCATGAAATTTGTTCCATCCTTTTTTGAATGTGTATTTCTTGACTTTTGCACCTTATAATATAAATTTACATTAAACTCATCTTACTTAACAAAAGTCTCATTTGAAGATGGACTTTGGAAACTGCATAGTTCTTTGGTATACTTTTGTTTTCATTAAGAAAAATCATTCTCTGTTCTTGATGTGCATTGTTGGTTACCCAATAGCTTTATTGGACCTTAGGAATTAGAGTGGGAAGACATTTTTGAGATCATTTAGTGCTAACTCATTTTACAGATGAGGAAATTAAGGCACAGAAAGGTTAAGTGATCTGTCTAAAGCTGCAGATTGTAGAGTACAGAGAAAAGAGTCAAACCCAAGCCTCTTGACTCCAGATCCAGTGTTCTTTCTACTATTTTTGTTGTTGTTCAGTCATTTCAACCATGTCTCTTTGTGACCCCATTTGAAGTTTTCTTGTCAAAAATACTGGAGTGGTTTGCCATTTCTTTCTCCAGTTTCCATTAAAGACCCTGCTCTACTGAGTTATCTCATAGGATATGAGTCTAGAGACTACTTATATTTTTAAGCTTGTAAAAATATAGTGATCATGTCAAAAATAATAAAAACAAAGTTATCCTTAAGGGTTGAGATGTAGTTATTACTTACTATAATTTAAAAATTGCAATTAATGCAGGAAGGAAATATAGCACTGATGGCAGATTGTGAGAATCTTAGGAAGCAGAAAATGACAACAAATGTGACAACAAAGAGCAGTGATGATGAAAATGAATAAAACATCTTGATTTAAATGGAAATAAATGTAAAAAGACAGTTACTAGAAATATTTATCATATTGTAATTTTATATACATATGGAATATATATATACACATGGAATATATATAGAGAGCTATATACTTTCCCACATGTAGACACATATACACACACATACATACATACATTTACGTAACTGTATATATTTCTTTCAAGAATGTATGCATGATACACTTTTAAGTTTAATCTGAATTAATAACATTTTCTCTATCACTTTATTTTTTTGAGGCAATCAGAGTTAAGTGACAGGGTCACATAACTAGTTAAGTGTCTGAGGTTGAATTTGAACTTAGGTCTTCCTGACTCCAGGACTGGTGCTCTATCTACTGCATTACCTAGCTGCCCCCTATCTATAGCTTTCTTAAGTCTAGAAAATCAACAAAACAATAAACCAACCTTTGATGTGTATTGTTTGCTGATTTTTGAGGTATGAATGCTTATGCTGAAAATTTAACAATGAACTGTCCCAAGCAGATAAAGATCCTGTTTCAGCAAAGCTCCTATTAACTCCTTTCAAAGAGATTTCATTGTAAGGGTGTTCCCTATGATTGGGAACAAACTATATTTGGATTAATATTACATCTCCTGGGCACCTACTCTGTTCTTAGCAATGGACTAGATACTGAATTGTGGGATGATAGTCCTTCTCCCCCCAGACAGAAACAACTTGCTATCCAGATTTTAATTAAGAAGCATTAATTGAGCTCACTGTGTGGAGAATCCTACAGGCACCAGGGAGATATGGCATAATTGCTTACACTTAGACAGTAAATTACAGTGTGCTTGACCTACATGATATCATTTGATCTTTACAGTAATCTTGTGAGGCAGGTAGCGCAAGTATTATAATTCCCAGTTTACAGATGGGGAAACTGAGGCTGGAGGCAATTAATAGATTTTCTGCAAGATCACAGAGCCAATAAATGGTAGAGATGAGAATTAAATCTAAGTTTCCTGACTCTGAGTCTGTTCTCCTTTTTCTCATACTTCTGTTGTTGTTCAGTTGTTCCATCATGTCTGGCTTTTTTGTGACCCCATGGACCATAGCACTCCAGGTTCTTCTATCCTTTTCTATCTCCTGAAGTCTGTCCAAGCTTATGTTTGTTGTTTTCATGATACTATCAATCCATCTCATCCCTTCCCATCCCTTTTTCCTTTTGTTTTCAGTCTTTCCCAATATCAGGCTCTTTCCCATTGAGTCCTATCTTCTCGCTATGTGGCCAAAGTATTTAAGTTTCAGCTTCAGTATTTGTCCTTCTAATGAATAGTGTGAATATTCTCTCACGTGAAATCTATCTCTCTTTATATATACACATACATTTAGTATGAGAGAATATTCGTGTATATATATATATATACATATATGTATATGTATATATACACATAGAATATGGACGTAGGGAAAATGTTATTGTATATACCTACATACATATACACACAACACATATACACACATAATAACATTCTTCCTGAACTCAGGAAATTTACAGTCTGGTCAGGGTTCCAAAGCATGTGCATTTTAGATATTTAGATATGCAGAATACTCATACAAAGGGCAGGGTTGAGGCAGGGAGAGCAAAGATGGAGATTAGCATGTTTTAATGTGTTACTGGCCAAAGATAGCAGGGTGTAGTAGAAAGAGCCAAAGGTGTGTTGGTAAATGTTGAACAATCATTTGTGAAAAAAAGTACTCACAATACACTTTTAAGTCTAATTAGCATTATTGACATTTTCCTGTCACTTTAAAAATGAATAAATTAGTCTTTGATTTGTAGTGTTTGCAGATTTTGGAGATACAAATGGTTATACTGAAAACTTAACAGTCAGCTCTGAGTCAGTTCAAACTGGCTCCAGCATATCCCTGGAGAGAACTGACTTGGAGGAAGTCAAGAAGACCTGGGTTCTAGTCTTGCTTCTGACAGTTACTAGCTGTGTGACTATGGGCAAGTTCCTTAATCTCTCAATGTCCCTAGGACATTCTCTAAAACTCTAAGTTACACATGAGTTACAACTATGTATTGGTGGAGAGTATTTTTATAATAAGAGTTCCCTATTCTCATGAAACTATAGGGCTGGACCAGAAAATTAATGTGGTGATGGCTGCCTAGCAACAAGAGTAGATCTGGTCCAAAGACGTTCCTGGAGGAGAGAGATTGATCTGCCTATATCACTATGGAGGTTTTTAGTGGCTTTTAAAAGTCTCAGGATTATCCTAATTTAGACTTATTTCCCAACAGTAGTCAATAATCAGATGACATAAGAATTTTCATATTGGTATTTTATCACAATGGCTACAACTGGCATTTGGTATGGGATTTGATCAGAGTATTTTATGATAAAATGGGCACATATATCAAAAGCACCACATGGTGGTATATTATTTTCTTGGCATTGGTTAATAATGTTCAAGTGTGATAGAGAAGAAGGAGGAGTAGGTTCAATCTCAAGAGGTCATCTAACTCACCTTCATCCACCTTCAAGCAAGACTGTCCCTAGCAACCCCAGTCAAATGAGCTATGAATTAATCATCAGCTTTGAAGGGTTCAGTGAGGCAGCACAGCATCATTTCATCTTATATAAGTGAAATCTCTGTCTTGCCTGTGGACTTTTGTTTGGCCCAACCTCCACAGAGTTAGCAACATTCAGTAATGGCTTGTCTGAAAAGGCTCTCAGGCTAGATCAGGGTTGGAACACATGGGCAAGCTTGATTAGACTGCAAAAAACAGGTCTAAACCCAGCTTCCAGCAATCATGTCAGACTGTCACTAGATTTTCGGTGTGTGTTCAAAATATTCCACTTCCCCATCTGTAAAATGGAGATAATCTTCCTTTACCTTGCAGGGCTGTTGTGAGGATTAATTAGCTAATGTTCGTCAAGTGCTTTGAAGATGAAAAGCACTGTGAAAGTGCTAAGTCGTATTAAGAAGATGCCAGGAGTGCCCCTTGGACGTACTCTATTTCTTTTCCTTTTTCTATTTAGCATTGATGTTTTTCTCTATTTTTTTTGATGTGTGTATGTGTTTCATGCTACGAAGGCTTGGCATAGTAAGTAGAACAATATAGAGATCTTTATAATAACAAAGAAAACTCTACCTTGTTTCATGCCTTCACATTAATTGGCTCATTTTAGGCATATCAACTGGCACTCATCTACTGATTTTTCAGTCCAGAGTGTTTTAATAAGCAAGTTTTGGTGGTTGTTTTGAGGTGAATGGTTTTTTTTTTCTGACATTGTTCCTGCTAAGGCATAATCATCCCTCATATGCCCTTGGTGGTAGGAATTATATGTTAGATCAATGGACAATGGTGATGGATGGCTCTGCACTGTTCACATTCTCTCTGTGTCTTTGAAGCTTATGTAGCAGTGTGGTTGCCAAAGTGAAGAAGAAGAATGTGGTTTTATTTTGGTGGTGGTGAGGGAACCTCTGTACCTCTCTAGCACTGACAGCTTTTCAAATAATAAAGCAGGCATTGCAAAATTCTGTAGTAGGAACAGTAATGCCAATAATCCATTTTGGTATGTATGCTCATGTGGATATGTGTCCGGGGGTGTATATTGTTCAGGAATTCAAGAGGAAAAAATTTCAGAATGATTCAATCACCAATTGGAATATTAGGAACTTTAAAGTAGTAATAATAATCATTATTATTTAGCATGTATATAGTATCTACTATGTGCCAGGTACTGTGTGAAGCACTTTACAAATATTATTTCTTTGATCCTCACCACAACCCAGGGAGGTAGGCTTCATTTTTCATTTTTCAAATTTTCGAACATCATTTTTCAGTTGAGGCAACTGAGGCAAATATAGGTTAAGTGACTTATCTAGGTCATTCATTGAGAAATCTGGTTACATTTTTTGTTATGGGTCTTCCTTGTTTTATTCTAAAGGTGCACTTGGAAAAAGTTAGGTGTAAATCACATTGAATTGAATAATATCTTACCTGTCCCAGCATAGTTTGTTGTTTCAAAGAGTATCCGAGTTGGAAGAGACCTCACAGACCATCTAGTCCAACAATATCTGGACAAGAGTACTCTTGACTATGAGCCCCCAAAGTGGTTATCTAGCGTTTGCTTGAAAGCCTCCAATAAGGACGAACACACTATCTCCTGAGGCAGTCTAATTTACTTTTGGAAGGCTCTAATAATTAGGAAAATTTTCTTTACATTAAGTCTGGGTTTTTTTTTTCATTTTCAAATACTTTGAGATAATTATCATTTATCATTCCTCTTCTTCTCCACTCCACATCCCACCTCGCCTCCCAGCCCCAAGTCTTCCCTGGTCCAGGCAAGTTTCTTCAACAAATCCTCATGTTGCATGATCTTGAGGCCCTTTCTCATCCTGGTTACCCTCTTTTGTGTACTTTATTTAAATGAATCTTAGAGTAGATCCTTTTGAAAAGTGATATATCCTCTTAAAAGTGGCAACAATCACCTGCTAGTCTATAAATCACAGGTCCATTTATTGGATTTTCCTTAAGAAGGTTACATATGTAGAACAATAGAGCGTATGTAAAGTTTTCCCAAGTGAAGTTGTGAACTTAATGCTATTTGAATCACTTACAGGTGTGATAAGTGGATTTGTAAAGGTTGATTTAGTTACTTTTTAATATTTAATACTCTTCCTCTTTTTAGATGCCTCATTTGATTTGCTGTCTAAATGAAGTCCAAATGATAAGTGACTCAATGTTTGTGACGTGGAATCTCAACAAAGGGCTGGAAGTTTGTTTTTATATATATCTTTCTCTTCTAGATACATCTTTATTTTGAGTCACGTTAATACTCCTCCAAGGCTGAAAATGAAGTAGTTAATGGACTTTTCTTTGAATGCCATTCTGATAAAACCTCCTTTTTGTCTTAAGCTTCTTCTCTGTCTTAGTGAGGAATTCCAGAGTTCACTTTGAGTTGTGACCTGAGAGTGCAACTAAACCTGTCAAACCTGTAGAAAAATATGCATTATATATTCCAGCTGTTCCTTAAATATGTTGCTTAAGAGTTATTTTCATTTTGTTACCTGTCAAACATACATAGAGTGGTTGACCCACTTACTTGGATGTTATCAACTAACTTTGTTTAGATACCATTTTTCTATACCATCAAATCAATGGCTAGAAGAATAGATACATCAGCTGAGACTTTTTTCAGCCTTGAAATTCCCAGCCTTGCTGAGAGGCAGCATGGGGGCATGTAATGGAAATAGCTCCCAACCTAGAGCCAAGGAGATCTGAGTCTGAATTTTCTCTGAGACTTCCTGTTTAACCATAGACAAGTAAAATAAGAATGACAATGATCTTAGTACTATCTACCTCTTGGGATTGCTGTGAGTAAGGCACTTTGTAAACTATTTTAATGTAAGTCATAATTTTAAGTAGCCCAAATGAGTGTTGTGCATTTTGTCCCCTCCCTACCTCCCCCCAGTCATCTCTAGAAGGTCAGATATAGGCAAGAGCAGCCTACCACCTCAACCCTAGCAAAACTCAGTAGGTTGCCTTGGAAACTGAATCCTATTGTTCGTGGTAAGGAATGGTTTCCCAGAGTACTGTGGACTTGGACTGACTATCTGAAACTCAAGTGAGAACTCTCTCTCTAACTGCATACTTTCTATTGTTAGATTTGTTGTTAACCTGAAAAGCTGAGAACAGAGAATCTGAACCTTGTGTGTGTTGTAAACCCCTTTGGCAATCTGGTGAAGCCTACAAACCCCTCTTAGAAGGGATTTCCATTATTCCCTTAGCTATACATTGTGTGAACTTAGGTCCCTACGGACCTCACCAAATTATCCTGTGTCCTATTATATTACAGCTATTTAATTGAGGTAGGGTTGTGTCTGTAATTCAGTATGTGATGCCACACCTGCCTTATTCACAATGCCCAATAACATTTCTCTCTTGTATAAAACGTTGATCAGTGATTAAAGTTTGAGGCTCCTAAATGGTTTCCCAGAAGCTATTTAACGGGAAAACAAACCTGATGAAAATTGTCGATCTATGCCATTGTGAAACGTTCTTAGCCCCAGGGAAGGGGAGAGTCAGACGGTGTGTTATAAAAGCCGTAACATCCTCATAAGACTGTCAATGCCCTTGCTATAGTCTGTGGTGGTTCCAGGTTGAAGCATGGGATTGGAAAGGAGGGACCAGTATGATCTAGGTCAAGGAGCCCTAAGATATTTTTTAAAATTTATTTTATTTTTAATTCAAAAATAATGAGCATTTACATAATATAGTACAATAAAAAATTATTGAACATAAAACTGCAAATCTACTAAGTACAACTTGCTATTGCCTCCAAATATAGAACTGAGCTATCATGTAAATTTCTTTTTTTCTTCCCTGTCCCCCCACCCCCTGCCCTAGAGATGGCTACCATTAGACATAAATAGGTATATATATACATATATATATATATAATATGTATGTGTATATATATATACACACACACACACACACACATGAAATTATTCTATCCATACTTCTATTTATCAGTTCTTTCTCTGCATGCAGATGACATCTTTTTTCATATGTCCTTTATTTTTAATTTGTGTGTTTATAATAGTCAAAATGATTTAGTCGTTCTAAGTAGTATCCTTTCTGGTATTTATAGCCAGCAACTAGATTATATATTCCCCCAAATCAGAGACTGTGTCATATTTACTTTAGTATCTCCCCTAGAGAGAGGCATAGTGGATAAAGAACTGGTCAGAGAGCCACAGAGACCCAGGCTCAGTCCTGACAAATGCTAGTTGTGTTATCCTGGGCAAGTGGCTTAACCAACCTCTCAGTGCCTATTTCCTTAACTGTACAATGAGGACATTATATTTGATGGCATCTGAGGTCCCTTCCAGCTCTAAATTTATGATCCTGTAAGTTTTAGGGAAGGTACCAACCTGCATTGGCAGAGGGAACTTCCTTATCCTGGAGTTCCCTTTGTCAATGGAATCACAGCCGCAGTCCCTCTATTTCCCCTATGCACTAAGATTTGCTCTAGCAGATGCTTATTGATGAACACAATGCTATATCATTCCTTGATTCTGCTTAGGGAGCACTTTGTCAGCACTGATATATCTTTCCTCCATTTTTCTCAGGGTCTTCACTGTCAACAACAGATATTCTTGGCACCCATCCCTCCCCACAGTGATCTCAAGGCTTTGGAGAAATTAGAAGTAGTGCCTTCTGACAAAGATGTTAAAGAATTCCCAGTCTAGGCCGCTTTGGGCTACCAGCTTGTGCTGCTTAAAACTAGAAAACTTCCCTGCCCTTTAACCTCCCCCTTTGTAACACTAGGGAAATGAAATTGCCTTCTCTTGAAAGAATCAGCAGGTAGGTTAATTAGTTAATGATTATAAAATGCTTCAAGAAGAAGAAGTATTTGTATGCCAATGGAAAAAAAAGTACTGGTATTTTGGTCCTAATTAAATTTAATCATATCCCTGGAAATTGTAATAAAACTCAGGCAGAGAATGTGCTAGGCACTGAAACTGAATATTGATGGGGTGGATAGAGAGTCTCGAAACCAGGAAGATCTGGGATCGAGATCTGCCTCTGACACATATTAAGTGGTTGACCTTCAGCTAGTCACAACCTCTCAGAGGTTCTAGGTCAATGGTGTCAACTCAGATAAATACAGGAGCTAATAAACTACACATAAGGATCCTTTGAAGGCTGCATATTAGCTTAGAAAACCACATATTAACATTATGTTTTATTTTATTCGTATTTACTTTGTTAAGTACTTCCCAGTTAAATTTTAATCTGGTTTGGGTCTCACCCAGGGGTGGGCTGCCTATTGTCAGGCATGTTTGACCCACAGGCTGTAGGCCAGTCTCTAAGAATATAAGTTACACTACACTGACCTGCATTGGGAGATTTTCTTACCTAGTGCAATGAAATAACAGTCCAATCCCTATTTCTTCATTTACTGACTATGACGTACTCTTTCTTCCTGGAGTTGTCCTCATGCCTGCATCTCTTACCTTGATGGGACAGACAGGGTCCATGGCAACCACACTTAACACTGGTCCTGGTCATTTAGTGATACGGTTCTCTGAGGGAGGTGGCAGAATTTGTTTTCCAGGCATGGGTGGGAGTGGGGAAGTGGGGGTGTCTAAAATTGTTAAGTTGTGTTTGGAGCAAGTCAGGCGGCATCTTCCCTAGATGCAAGGAAATGGGCTGTCATAATGACTTCTCAAAGGTTCTTCTAGGCCTTTGGGTCTCCAGCTGGCCAACTGAAATGTAAACCTCTCAGTCTACAGAGTAAGAAATGTCCAGCCTGGGTTTTGCTTCCTCCCACCAGTCTAGTGGTTTTCTGCTAAATGACCTAGAATGACTCTTTACTCCTTCAGTGAAAGTAGCTGTAGAGACCCAGGTTCAAATCCTGACAAATATTAGTTGTGTTACTCTGGGTAACCCCAAATCATTTTGGTTTTAGCATCCTCAGAGTTTGTCACTAGCTCTTAAAAGCACCCCAGACATGCATCACTGAAGATGAATATTTTGCCTCAGTGTTATTTGGCATTCTTGTTGAGCGATAGCAGGCTTACTCGCATCTCTCTTGTTAGCTAAACTTCATTTGGTATAACACTGATAAAATCACCTTCTACAGGCCATAATTTAAGTCTTTTATGTCTCTGGGTTTCAGTTTCCTCATCTGTAAAATGAGGGAGGGAACTGGACCAGTAGATCCCTAAAGGTTCTCTCTAGTTCTAAAATTATAGCAGTATTTTGCTAAGTGAGTAACCAGTGTACTTGAAATAATGGGACACCTTAAGGTGGCTGTTGTAAACACTCTAGTTCTTAATCAGTAAGATTAGTGGTCTTCCAGCAAATTCACCTTGCAACGGACTGGTATTCCCTGCTTCCCCACTGCTACCATGAATCACATGGTATTTGGGCAGCTTAATTACTTGGTATCTTTCATCTGAAGATGTTAAAGCACTTCTAGGATATTAGTCATTAATTTGCAGAGTGCCTCCCTGAGTCGAGCCACACTATTAGGCTTATTTTTATAAGAGAAGGGCAAAGGCACCAAAAAAGGTCATATGAGTGAGACATGATTTGGGCCTAGCTAGAATCTAGGTGAATTCTCTATTCTAGAGATCAGCAAAAGGACACTTTCTTGGTATTAAGAAAGTTCCCACCAACTGATTAGGCCGTTGTATCTAAATGTAAGACTTCTTGGCGTGGCCAGTGGCTTATTGTGGTATCATACATTTGTATTTTTTCTATTTGTCAGGAATGAAGCTAAATTTGAATAGGATTCTCCTATTCATAAAAAAGCTTGAATTTTTCATTTAATTTTTAATTTTCTTTTAAATATTTCTTAAAAAGAGAATTATGTGTGTGTGTCATTGAGAATGGAAATACTCATGTGAACAGTTTCTGAATTTCCTTACTTTTTACATTTTTATTAACATTACAGCAAAAACCTTGTGAACTAGCTAGTAAAGGTATTATTCTTCCAATTTCCTGGGAGAGAAAACTGAGGCACAGAGAATGAAATGATTTGTTCAAGGTCATATAGCTAGTAAGAGTTGGATTTAGGATTCAAACCCATGTCTCCGGATTTTAGATTCACTGCTTTTTCCACTGGACCATGATGCTTTCCTTTAATTCATATGTGGGCATCCTGTCCATCAAGTTGACTGCCCAAATGAGTTATGTGTGCCATTCTACAACTGCACTCATTATGCCCCCCCAGCTGAAGATTTACTCTGTTTTAAAAATCAGTTATGAGAGGCATAAGCTGTGTGAAAGTTTTTTTTTTTAATCCCATAGTATTAAACTTTGGAACAGAAAGTACAGTTTTTCTTATGTACAGAAAACAGAGGTTAGGAACTCTTGGTGGCCAGCCACTTTAGGGAATTAGTTGGCTTTCTTTTCTCTTGACTGCCTTTTGGATTTATTTTTTGTTAGCTCTCTTTTGTGCTTGAGCTTATATATGAGTATGTATAAATAGACATAAGCACAGATGCACATATTAAGGCCACTCTTTTTTTTCCTCTTGAATTCTAATAAACAAACGTATCAAAAAGCAAAGAGCAGATTTTGTTCTTGGAACTTTAGGTCTCTGCAGCCAACAGGCACTTCTGTGTTGTGCCACCCAACTCATCTCCCTTTTTGTTTAATCCCTGAAGTCTGAAAAGAGGATTAAGTTTGGAATATGTGGGGGAGAGATGGGCCAGGACCAGGGGAGGAGAGAGCAATTTCAAAGTGAGGAAAGTGAGGCATCCACATAGAAAACAGCATGTGGTTTTTGAAGAAACCTACTGATTACAGGCACTTAAGATGCATTGGCTGATAGTGTTGAAGTAATCAAGCCCAGTGGGGTGCCATCCTCATCAGCCTCCTTAACTTAATGTTGCTTGATGACTTAGCATCCCTTTTCTTTGTGCTCCACACCTAAGATTATGGAGGGTCCCAGAGAACTACAGTGTTTCCCAGGGTCCTTACCTGGGCATTAGAACCAAAGCGTTGTGGTAGGCAGTACTAGAGTGAAAGCAATGCATTCCATGGGGAGAGTGTTCATTTGTTGGTGCTTCTGAAAGAAAGAAAGAAAGAAAGAAAGAAAGAAAGAAAGAAAGAAAGAAAGAAAGAAAGAAAGAAAGAAAGAAAGAAAGAAAGAAAGAAAGAGAAAGGAAGGAAGGAAGGAAGGAAGGAAGGAAAGAAGGAAGGAAAGAAGGAAGGAAGGAAGGAAGGAAGAAAGGAAGGAAGGAAGGAAGGAAGAAAGTTCCTCCTTTGAGTCCCGTGACTCTGATTTTCAACCCTATCCACCTCCCCCAGCACATAGAAGTAATAATAATTGATATTTATACAGTACTTAATAATTTGCCATATTTCATTTGAATCTTATAACCACACTGTGAAGCAAGGTATTGTAGGTGTTATCCCCATCTTACAGATGAAGAAGCTGATTCTGAGAGAGGTTTAGTGATTTGCCTATGGTCACAGAGCTGGTTTGGGTCAGAGGCAACATTCAAATACAGATCTTCCCGACTCCCAAGTCAAGAGTTCTATTTAATTATTCAGTTAACAAGAATTTATTAAGAACCTACTATGTTAAGAAGACCCGAGTTAAAATCTGACCTCAGACACTTACTAACTGTGTGACCCTGGACAAGTTACTTAACCCTAATTGCTTAAAAAAAAAAAACCTACTATATTCCAAACACTGGTGATACAAGTATGTGTAGATGCTGTGTTACTTGGATAAAATTAAATAGTCCCTGCCCTCAGGGAGCTTATAATCTAGCCATGGGAGTCACCATGGACATGCATTGGCATATTCAAAATAGCTAAAGGGTAATTTCAGATTGGAGGGAGGCACTAGCACATGGGAAAAATCAGGAAAACCTTCATGTGGAGCTCAATGCAGAGAGGTACAAGAGAGAAAAGTGCCCACTGTTAGTAACCAAGGTCTGAAGGCTTGTGGAACTTTTATTTTCATTGGACCCCAAAATGGAGCCCAACCTCCTCAGTTGAGGGAAGTTTCTAGAGTGGGTTATTTAGTGGTGTGTTAGGCTTAGGTACATATTTTCTTGTTCATGTGTGTCGATATGTGTGTGTATGCGTAAATGTCAATGGTATCACCTCTGCATGGAACTGTGGCAATGTATGGGGCAGCTAGGTGGCTAATTGGATAGAGCACTGAGCCTGGAGTCAGGAAGACCTGAGTTCAAATCCACCTTCAGACACTTATTAGCTGTGTGACATTGGGCAATTCACTTAACCCTATTTGTCTCAGTTTTCTCATTTATAAAACGAACTGGAGAAGGAAATGGCAAACCACTCCAGTATCTTTGCCAAGAAGATCCCAAATAGGGTCATGAAGGGTCAGACACAGCTGAAATGACTAAACAACAAAATGGCAATGTAGCCTAAGTGTTGAGATGTTAAATTCGCTTGGATTTGGTCTCTAATAACATCAAGTTTTTCTAGGCAACTCCATGGCATCAGAAGAGACACATGGGGGAATAAATTCTGGTAAAATCTCCAGAGAAATTAGAGAAGGGGATCTTTGTTGGGTTTTGTATTTATAATTTCAATCTTTGTTTGTCTTTGCCTAGAACAACAACAAAAACAAAGTCTTCAGGGATGACTTATTTTAGGATTGTATTCTCCTTTTATCACCCATTTGGCGCATGACCTGTCTATCACAAAAATTTAACACTGGAAAAATAAGCAAATGCTTAGTAGTGGATAGTAGCCCATAAGTTCAGGCCACTTCTCAGGACAAGAGCACAGAATTAGGCAAATGAGGACCAGTTCATTAGAAAACTCATAATGATAATAAAATAATTAATAAGAGTAATAATAACTAGCATTTCTATACAGTGCCTCACTTTACATGTAATAGCTTAGAAAGACTAGATTAATTCTTTCCTTTGAATTGGGACAATTGTCCACAAATAAATCTGTGATTCTGGGTCCACATTCAAGTTATTGACGAGTGGCTATGAAAATTAATAGCTATTATTCCACCCCCCCATTTTTCTTCTAGAAATATCACCAACATATGAACTTTTGACCCAGAACTTGAACTAGGAGACATCGTGGTACACGTAGAAAAAGCGTTGGATTTAGAGTCTAACGGACCTGGGTTCAAATCCCAGTTCTGGGGTTTATTATTTATGTGGCTAGTCATCTAACCTCAGTTTAAAAGTAAAATGATGGGGATGGACTAAATGCCCTCTAAGATCCATTTCATCTCTGATCCTTTGTTTTCTAGGATCAGCAGATTCTCTCTTCTCACTGTCTGGAAATCAATTAGCCAAATCAATCTGACATATTTGATAAGAGCTCTTGACATAGTAACAGCACAGATTCTGAAAATGATTTTGGACTTTGTCTGTTGAAGGTCACAGGGAGATTCTCTTGTCACCTTTAATCTTCACCATTGTCTTAAGAGTTACCCAGGAGTTAAAGATATTATGGAAAAAGAACCAGAGGCATAGAAAACTTCTACTCCCATAACATTTTAAGTTTACAAAGTACTTCCCTCATAGTAACCTTGTGATGTAGGTAGTATATATTACCATGCCCATTTTGTAGTTGAGCAAGCTGAGACATGGAAAGGTAAAATGATTGGCCGTGGTCATCTATATGATTAAGTACCATAGAAACAAGTTATCTTTCTATTATAACAGTCACAACCAGGGTGAAGGGGACTGGGACTTTGACTTAGAAAAGCAATATCCAAGCAGGCAAGCTTCATCCCAGTGATGTTTTTCTAATCTTGACCATTGATTCTGGACCTCATAGTCTTCCACTGTGTGATCCAGCTGACCTGGCTCCCTCACCCGCCTCAGGCCACCGTCCCTGGTGACTCTACCCCCAACCCAGGGTCGTTCTTCCCTTTCCCTTGCTACAATTGGGTTGATTGCCCTCTGAACATCCTACCTTAACCCCCTTCCCCACTGTCAATGCCCTCAGTTGGACCGAATTTGACCCAAAAGCTTTGCACCAAAGCTTCTAGCTGTACCTGTTCATTTTGCTACTTGGAGAGATGGGTGGTCAGAGACCCCATTTCTCAGTGACAATCATTTTTAATGAACCTGTGGAGATGTTCTGATGCATTATCTTTCTTAGCCCTTTTGCCCATCATTCTCTCAGTGCAAACTGGTTCAGAACCAACTTTTGGCAAAGAACTTATAAGGGCGGGTGCCCATGAAACATGACTCCCCAAGAGCACTTGGTGGTCTGTCAGCCCTGTATCTGAGCAGAACACAAACCAGCTGTTCAGCTCAATTAGCTGCCAGCTCTTTTGGAGCCTCCAGTTGTAGCTTTCATCCAAACAGTGGCCCCCTTTGCAGTCTTCCAGTTGCCTGTCCCCTTTAATTAGTCCTTTCATTTTGCAGTCTGTTATTTACTCAGTGCCTGTAAGATGATTGAAGGGTCAAAGTTTGTTTTTCTCCCCTTCATAACCAGCTTAACACTTTACTTAGATGTTTGGTAGCATTTAAACGATTCATCCAGTCTGCAGTAAGATATTCTTTTTGGGGTGTAGAGGGGGAGATACAGTGGTTAGATTAGAGGTGAAAGGGAGGCTGAATCCTTTAAAAAAATGAGTGCCGAGTCAATTCTGAATCAGGCTAAAAAACACTCTGTTTTCTAAGAAGACACATCTGCCTTGGATCCTTTCCCAGGGGGTTCAGTTTCTGAAAACACAAAGGACTGTGCTATGAGGTAGTTCTACTGATAAAGTTGGTCTCCCTCCCCTCGGCACCCTCCGTTGACATGTGCTGCCAGACCTGCAACCTAGTGAGGCTTCATTGCACTCTTTTCTGGGAAATGAAAAACCCTTTTCTATTTCTTGGTTGTACTGAGCTTGATGTGGGGGCAAACCTTCTTCCTCAGTATGTGTAACCCATGCTGCAGGTAAGGGTCCTGGCTCTGCAGTCATTATTGCCATCTCTTCCCCTGGGTGGTCTGACATGTGAGTGGAACCGATTCATGTTGTCTCCTCTCCTCTCCCTGCTTCCTTTCTTTTCTTGTGAGGTTTGGGGGAGCTCTGGAGATGAGGAGAATGTAAAAGGGACACACAAGAGGGGGTGATGATGGAGTACTGCACTGGATGAGAAACTGGAGAGGGAAATTAAAGCCTTCAAAAGAACAGGAGCAGTCTATCGCTTCCCTTTTCACCTCTAGAACTGACTTCAAAGGAGCATGCCTGTACTAGAGTTCTCTTTATCAGAAATATCCTAGTTGAGGAACCCCTGCAGCATAACTGGTTTCCCTTTCATTTCTGTTCCATCACCCCTCATTACTTCTTTCCTGGTCTATTGTCATCGTCTCTCAACTGATCTCCACTTTAGTTTCTCCTTCCTCCAATCCGTCATACACACTACTGATAGACCTATTTTCGTAAAGCATATCTCAGACCATGTCATTGGCCTGCTCAAGAATCTCCAATGTTTCCCTATTATACAATAAAATAAAATAATAAATAAAATGGTGTGCTCCATGATTTGGCCCTTTCCAGCTATTCCCTCCAGTATATTCCCAGTGCCCGCTACTGTAGCTAAATTGGATTATTTGCTATTCCTTGAAAACACTTTCTTTCCCGTCTTGGTGTCCCTGTTCCTCCGATTCCTTCTGAATCTCATGAGTCCTCATCTTCTATATTTGGATATTGAAAGCCACAATGTAATGTATCAGTTTTCAGACTTTTTGGTCTCAGCATTTCTATATATATATGCTTAAAAATTATTGAGGATGCTAAAGAGCTTTTGTTTATGGGGGTTATATCTATTGATATTTACCATATTAGAAATTAAAACTGATAAGAGTTTTAACCTCATGGGGTCTCATTGACCTGAAAGAAACTCAAGAACCTCCTGGGGTCCATGCATCACATTTTGAGAACTGCTAGTGTTATGGAAAGATCACTGAATTCGAGGTCAGAGGACCAGAGTTTCAATCCTGGCTCTGTACCTTGCTACTTGTGCAACCTTGGGAAAACTCTCTGAGTCTTAGGTTCCTATCTGGAAAATGATAGGATTGACCAGATTACCTCTAAGGTCCTTTTCAGCTCCAACTCTATGATTCTACAACTCATCCTTGAAGGATGGGGAGGCACTGAACCTGTGATTTCACTGGCACAAGGAGTGATCATACAAAGAAACTCCCTCTACCAATGTAGATAGGTAGGTCCTTTTCTTTCATCTTAGTGAGCTGCCTAGAGCACTGAGAGATTAGGGACTTGCTTAGGGTCACATAGTTGGTATATGTCCAAGGCAGGATTTGAATCCAGGTCTTCAAATGCTACTTCCTCAAGGAAGACTTATCTGATTACCCCAGTCACAAAAGTTTTCTCCTTTCTTTAACCACCTAGAGTACCTGATACTTCTTTTATGTCATCTATTTTGTTGTTTACTAGCTTTAGTCATATCTAACTCTTTGTTGACTCCATTTGGGGTTTTCTTGGCAAGCACACTGGAGTGGTGTACCATTTCCTGCTCCAGCTCATTTTACAGATGAGGAAACTGAGGTAAATAGGGTTAAGTAATTTGCCCAGGGTCACATAGCTAGTAAGTATCTGAGGCCAGATTTGAACTCAGGAAGATAAGTCTTCCTGACTTTTGGTCAGTTACTCTATCCACTGTACCACGTAACTGTCCCATGTCATTTATTACTTTCTCATGAAAATTATTTATGATTTTTTCTTTTCTCTGCAAGATTGTAAGGTCCTTGAAGACAAGAGTGACCTTTGTATATCCTTGTATCTTCTATTCTCCTAGTATTATTTCCTTGCATTAGTAGAGGCTTGAAAATATTTGCTGAAAAAAATAAAGAAATTATCCTCTTCTATTGAAAAGATAATCTTAAAATTTTCAGATGTTAGGTATTCTTTTGGGGCACACAGGTATATGAGAATCAGTTTTCTGATTCTCTGAATTAAACCAGTATATCAACCAGTCAATCAACAGTCATTTATTAAGTGCCTACTATATTTCAGGCATTGTGCTAAGCACTGTAGATACAAAGACTGAAGAGAAATAATCCTTTGACTTCAAGGAGCTTGCATACTAATGAAGAAAAAGACAAGATGTGTATATGTATATACAGACAAAACATTGCAGCATATATATGTGTGTATGTACAGAATAAAATGCAAAATGAATTTATAGTTGTTTGTGAAGGGGAAAAAATTGCTGAATGTGGAGTCAGGACACCTGGTTTAATCACTACCTCTGATACCACCTGTATGTTCTCAGTTACTGTCTTTGCACCTCGGTTTCCTTATCTCTAAAATACACATAATAATAACTTCAGTGCCTATCTCATAGACTTATTTTGAGGATCAAGTGAGATAGTATCTGTAAATGCAGCTATTTTTCTTTCTTTCTTTTATTCTTCCTTCCTTCCTTTCAGTTTGGATAAAGTGTTCCTTTCAAAAAAAGATGCTAATGCTAATAGGGGTTTAGGGGTTTGTACCCAATGAAGCATCAGTTCAGTTCATAAAATGTTTTGGTAGCTCAGGTTTTATCCTGTTTCAGGAGTTTAGAAAATATTTTGGGGGCAGCTAGGTGGTGCAGTGGATGGAGCACTGGCCCTGAAGTCAGGAGGACCTGAGTTTAAATCTGACCTCAGACCAAACACTTGACACTTACTAGCTGTGTGACCCTGGACAAGTCACTTAACACCAATTGCCCCCCCCCCCCAAAAAGAAAATGTTTTGGTTTGGTTCTGGATTAGCCTGGTTCTTTAATATTGAGATTTGTGTTCAGTTTGGTGTTCAGAAAGTTAATGAGGCTATTGTTTTTGATTCACAATTTAGTTTCAAGTCTGTGGTTAAAGTGTCAACAGGTGAACCAAGTTTGATCTTTTCTTCAGGAGAGCTTGCTTGGCTTAGCACTAAGTTATTTGGCCAATGAGTTTACTAATACTGAAGTAATTGCCTATTCTCACTAAGAACATCATTCCTTGACAAAGTGAGGTGAGGATATTGGTTGTATGGGTACTAGAAGCTAGAGGGATTCATCAGGGAGTAAAAGACCATGGCACCCCTGAACCTTGGGTTGAGTCCAAGGAAAGGAGATAGAAGCTTGCTGGCATGGCAAGGGACTTTGCCACTTTATTTGGTAATAGGGAACGTTTAATGCTTGCTGTCAAATGAGAACTAGACAAAGATAGGAAGTAGAAATATGAGCTGCACTTAACTCATATGTACGTATTTAGTGGGAAGCAGGAAAGAAGCCAGATGCCTGAATCTTAACATTAAAAAGCACAAATTGTTGGCTGCGATTATTTCACTTTAATTTGGCATTTGAATTTACTGATTATATCATACTCTTCCTACTCATCTTCTGAAGTTTCTATGACACAGTAAGGATGCCAAAGAAAACCCTAATTTGGCTGTTGGCAAGAAGATGATGGCTTTACCATTGCCTCTAAAGTGTATGGTATAAGAGGCACTGCCCTGATTATCATGTGTCAGCCATCCTTGTGTTGGCTTCAGAAAAGGGACCAAGGCCCAGGAGGACCCAGGGCAACCTTTTCAAATCTCATCGAGATAAGTGTGGCCAGGAGTTCGTTTAAGGGAAGAGGGAACAAAAGAAGCTGCTGAACCAAAGAGAAGTCACTTTCCAAGTGATGTCTTTAGTGTGTAGAGGGATCACTGCCATTTTTCTTTCTTTTTTTAGGGTTTCATTGATGCTCATTTGAAAAATATTGCTCTCTCTTCTCAATGACTGTACTTTCCCCCGCGCCTCCTCTCCCTCCAGTACAACCCTGCCTAGTAACAAAAAGGTACAGTTAGGCAAAACAAAAGAAACACTTGGGCCACCTCTGTCAATGTATGCTTCATTTGGCATTTATAATCCTTTTCCTCTCTGCCAAGTGGTTTGGAAGCATGTTTTACCATCAGGCCTCTGAAATCATGATAGGTCGCTGCTTTGATCAGAGTTCTGAAGTCTTTTAATATGATTTTCCTTTGCAATAATGTGGTCATTGTGTAAATTGCTCTCCTGATTCTACTCATTTCATTCTGTACCAGTTCATACTTTTGAGTTCTTCCTATCTGATGCTCCTTATGGTACAAGGACATTCCATTATATTAATCTACCACAATTTGTTCAGCCACTCCCCAATCAATGGACACTTACTTTGCCTTCAGTTCTTTATTAGCACAAAAAATGCCACCTATAAATATATTTGTATAAAAGGGACCTTTCCCTTTGCCTTTGATGTCCTTGGGATGTATGCCTGGTAGTGGCATCACTGGGTCACTGCTATTACTAGTCATTTCAGTCTGGCTTTGTTTCATGAACACCCAAATTCCTTCCCAGACATTCTTTTTGAATTTTAGTTATTTCATCCCTGGCCTTTCATGGTTTGGCATGAGGACAAGAGCAAGGAAAAAGGATGATGATTTTTAAAGTACAGTCTTTTAATTTGGCTCTTTAAGTAGAAGGGAACTGAAGCATAGGCTTCTTTCTTGGGAGAGCCCAGTGACTGTCTGGAGTCACTGTTATCCTCTGGTGTGAAGCAGCCTTCTCAGAATTTTCAGCTCACGGTTCAGTGAGTGAAGTGAGCGTTAACGGTTCCTCTGGAGCCATCCTGTTTTATCTGGTCAGCGTGGCTGCCCTGAACATAATGAAGCTGTTTGGGGTCTCTTGTGTCCAATTCCCCTAAAGAGACTGTCAATCACTTGACCCCATAAGGAGGTGATGTCTCTCTGGGCACCACCCATGAGCACTAGGCTTGCATACTAAGCAGCCCTGCTTTCACTGCAGTCCCTCCCCCAAATCTTTCCCAAGCTACAGTACTATTTGGTTACGTGTTTGGTGGCTGTTGGTGTGTCCTTGGCAACAAATGATATAAGGGCAAGCCCACCAGTGAGATGTTGCCTTAAAATTAAAATCAAGAGATTTGTTCTTGTTTAGAAAGCGTGAAAATAATGCCCATACCCTACAATTTTGTTGTTGAAATTTCACTGTTTTGCTTTTTTTTTTAAATGTCCTGTATGTTGAATTGTAATCTAAGAATTAAGTCCTCAGAGTCTCTGAGGTTTGAGAAAAGCTCATCCAAATTTTACAGGAGATGGAAACCCTACTTTAGAATGAAACCAGGGAGTTTTAATTGGATTTTCTACTCTTTTTCTCTCATAACTATGTGCCATTCATTTTCTTCAAAGTACCTTAATGTTTAATTCAAATTCTTTCCTCTTACCAGCTCCTGCCCAGCCTTCTACTTTGACTTCAGTCTATAGACTGCAAGCCTAGAGTTACTAGACAACATAAGAGCACATGAAACTACTTCTGTGTGCATCCATAAGAAGAAGATTTCAAAGTGGAAATTCATCCTTTGCTTTAATGAACATTTCTACCACAACCAAGAGATTGTGTTTTTGAAGTATTTGTTGAAGGTTATGCATAAATGCTTATAAAATAATAATAAGCTACATCTCTCTTGCTTCTAGTTGCTGGTGACCAGACAATAAATCTACATATTGCTTGTTCAAGCTTCTAGATGCTGTAGATTGGGATTGATTTCTTGCCTTTCTAGACATTTAAATTCCTTTGTAGTCTACTGCCAAAAGTAAAAAAAAATAAAATGTACTATCCAAAGAGGTTAGAAAATCAAGTGGTTAGACATCTAAATTCACCTCTACATTATTACTCTCACCTTTCTGGTCTTAGTTAATCGATTGATCAACACACAATTATTAGGCATTTACTATGTTGCAGGGACTGTGCAAGGAGCTGGGGATACAAATGCACAGAAACAATTCCTACCCTCTAGGAACTTATCTCCAAATGGTCTCAGTTTTTTAGAGAACATCTAATCTGAGACAAAACAAAGATGAGAACCCAAGTTATCTGATTCCCAGACCAGTAATCAAGGCAGTAATCCTATAGGAATAATATAATTATTTTTTATGTTTGTATACTTTTATACTTTATAGATTTAAAGTTGGAAGGAACTTTTGGGGTCATTTAGCCCAAACTACTTATTTTACAGATGAGGAAACTGAGGTTCAAAAATTCTCAAGGTCACACACATCTAGTAGAAAATAGCAGAAAACAACCCTTTCACCCACCTTCAAAAATCCTATTTGTTCTCTACCTTTTCTGCTAGAGCTCTAGAGGCAGTATACTGTAGTGGATAGAGAAACAGCCTGGAATTCAGGCAGAGTAGACCTGCACTCAAGCCCCACCTCTTACACATCACTGCCTGTATGACCTTGGGCAAATTACTTAAACTCTCAGTGCCCTAGGCAATTCTCTAAGACTAAATTGTCAAGAAGGTGCTGTCCTGTATTGGTAGAAGTGTCCTCAACTGGGATTTACTTACACTAATGAAATTATAGATATCGTTTCTATCCCCTTTCCTCTGATGGCTTTGACCCAACTAGGCACTCATTCTCTCTCTTGGTGATCTCATCAGCTCCCTAAGTGACTTTGGGAGAGATAGAACTGGCCTCAGCTGGATGCTAGGCTCTCTCAGGCTTACTGAAATACCACACAGCTCTGCATAGCAACACTTCCTCCTTCCACTCCCCCCCACCCCCCCCACCCCCCACCCTGCCCTACACCAGCTTCTTATTCTCTCTATTCCTCAGTTCTCTGGCTAGGCTATTCAGAGTGCTGCCATGTTGGTGGTATTGCATCTGGGGATTGATTTCTATCTTTTGGAGTTTGGGTCTTAGATGTTCTCAGGGGAAGAGGGAGGTGGGTTGATGTGTGGGGTTGAGCTCTATTTAAAGCCCATATACACGTCTGGCCCCTTTTCCTTTCCTCCTTTTTCCTACAGAGATTTTTTATAGCACAGAAGACTGCTGGGTACTGGCCACCAAGGCCCTAGAAAAATTCTACACCTAGATCTTGGATATCCCTTGCACTGGAAAGAGGGAATTGATTGGGGTGTGGGGTTGAGTTTTGTTGTAAGCTTGTTGGTTAGGTCAGTGAATGAATCACTGCTTCACTGCATCTCCTGGTTTGCAGCCTTGTCATTATCCTGATTCTTCACTCTCCTTCCCATAATCTGTTCCTTCCCAACCAAACGTCCCTATTCCATCTCAAACTTAGCATTGCCAAAATAGAACTAATTATATTTCTTCCCCCACCTCCCCACCCCTAATTCACCTCTCATCCAGACGTCCCTATTGCTGTTAAGCTTACTAACATTTTTTCAGTCTCCCTGGTTTGCAACCTTGGCATTATTCTGACTTTCCACTCTCCTTCCCAAAATCTGTTCCCTCTTATCCAAACATCCCTACAGAAATAAGGTAGCAGCACCTTTGTAGTCTCCTAGCTTCGTAACTTTGTTGTTTGTCTAACTCTTCAGTTCTTCTCTATGCATATCCAATCATCTGCCACAGTTTGCCATTTCTATGTCCTCAATATCTCTTGCATCTGATTCTCTCTTCTAATTACACAGCCAACACTGTAGCTCAGGAACTCATCACCTCTCACCTAGATTATTGTAATGGACTCCTAATTGGTCTCCCTGCCTCAGGTCTTTCCCCTCTCCAGTCCATCCTCCACACTGTTGCCAAAGCAATATTCTTTAACGTCAGTCAAATCTGACCATGATACTCAACGAAGTCCATTGGCTTACCGTTGCCTCTAGGATAAAAATAAAACAAACAAACAAAAAAAAACCCTGCTCTGTTTAGTTTTTAAAACCCTTCAAAACCTGACCCCAATTTATCTATCCAGCCTCGCTGAATATCTTTGACCTTCCCATATTCTGTAAAACTCTGAGGGTCCTCTCCTCCCAGATTGATTGTGTGTGTGTGTGTGTGTGTGTGTGTGAAGGCAAACTAGGCCATCTTTTGCCTCTGTTCTTACCTAGCCTTTAATTGTTGAATGGGTGTTGCCTCAGACAAACTGAGACCTGGGAAAGATCTTAGTTTAAAAAGGCCAAGATCTCGAGCCCACTGTATTCAGGGCCCTCTCCAGTGTCTTGACCTATGTCTTGCCACTGGACTCCAATGACTCTGGAGGAGAGAGTGAGGTTGATGACTCTGCACAGCTCTGCCTCACTTAAATCCAATTCACTTTCAAGTCAAGACATCACCCTCCTGATGTCATTGGTCCTCTTCAAGAATGAAGGATGAACAACAACAAACTACAATCCAACCAAACTGGTCTTCTCTCTGTTCCTTACACGTAGTACCTTATCTCCTGACTCTGTATTAGGGAATTAATATGAGGAAAGCAAACAGACATTTGCAATTGAAATTAGCATGAATAAAGACCAGTAATTATTAGCATTATTAAGCATATGACAAGGGCTACTACATGACTTCATGTATTATTTCAGGGAAAATGGGCAGATTTGTTTTTTTATAAGTTTACTTAGTGCTACTGCAAAATTCATGTCACTATGTCCTGACTAATGGACTGACATACTCAAGGTCAGACATTTGATGTGTAAGAGTAGAAAGACTATTGGACTTGCCCTAACATTTACCAGCAATGTGACCATAGGGAAATCATCCACCTCAGTTTCTGTAAAATAGAAATAATATCACTTGTACTCTCCACCTCACCAATCTGCTTTGAAAAGGAAGTTTTGTAAACTTTAAATAGTACTTGCTATATGGGAGCCATTATCATTACATTATTATTATCATTAATTTTAAAAGATATAGTGATTATATATGACCATATGCTCTTATTTAACTTTATGAGTCATCAGTTCCTGGTGGGGTAGAGACCATATTTCTGCTTTCTTACAGAACTGTAACTAGCATTTGAGACAAATGTATTTTCTTGGAGATGGGGGGAACACAGTTGTTCACACAGTAGTCTCACTAAAGGTGTAATTGTTCTGGGAGGGTCAGCCAGTGCCCCAAAGAATCTCAGCCCTTGCTTCTGTTGAGATCCATGAGGAAGAAGAGCCTAGGAGAGTGTGTTATTTCAACAGAATTCTGGGGGTGGTGACTGGGGGCAGATGGAACCTGTGAAGGACCGGGATGTGCAGTACAGGCATAGTGATGTGGAGGAAATGTACCCCGTCCCATGTTAGTGCTCTGGGTCAAACTTATTCATCTTGTACTAATTATGGCATCCAACATAGTGCTGTGTGTATGATATTAGCCTCCAATTATATAGCTCTTTAAGGCTGGCAAAGTACTTTAAAAGTTATTTTATTTGATCCTTACAACAATTGTGGAAAGTAGGTGTGGTTATTATCTTCATAGGATGAGAGAGGTTAAGTAACTTGTCCAGAGTCTAGTAAGTGGCTGGGGATAAAGGGAGAGTGAGGAAGGAAGGAAGGAAGGAAGGAAGGAAGGAAGGAAGGAAGGAAAGGAGGGAAGAAGGGAGGGAGGATGGAAGGAAGGAAGGAAGGAAGAAAGAAAGGAAGGAGGGAGGGAGAGAGGGAAGGAAGGAGAGAAAGAAGGGAGAGAGGAGGGAAGGAGGGGGAGGAAAAGGAAGGAGGGAGGACGGAGGAAGGAAGGAAGGAATTAAAGGAAAAAAAGGACAGGAGGGAGGGAGAGAAGAAGAGAAGGAACGGAGAGAGGTAAAGAGGAAAAAGAAGGATGGGGGGGTGGAAGGAAGGAAGAAAGGAACAAAGGAAGGAAGGACTTAATGTACCACATGAGAGGTCAGAGGCTGCCCCTCTTTTTTGTTTTCTCCTTATCTATCACCCTCCCTGACATCTCTGACTGACAGTCAATCCTAAACAGATTTATAGAGGGCTCCACTTTCTAAGGCCTTAAGATTTAAAACATACAACGTCTGTGTAACTGATGTGTTTTTAATGAGACTTGAATGGTACTAAATACATGTGATATTATTTTTTAAACTTTAAAAAAAATTGACTGGGATATATTTTGTTTTGACATACTAGACAATTCTCAACCAAAATGGAGACTCCCTTCCCATTCCCCTGCAGCATATCCATTAGGAGATAGCTTTTAGAGATGTGAAATGCCCTGTGTGTGGCAGTGCAGTCCTACTGTGTGCTCTTCAGATATCAGAGGTCTTGCATCAACTCATTCGTCTTCTAAAGAAGCTTATGCTTGGTTGTAGTCCAAGCATACATCATGTATAGTCTCGAAGCCTTAAACTAAATCTAACCCTGCTTTCTCACCTACACTCTGACTTCTCATCAGAGGTGGGATTAATGGTAGAGAATTATTATTTGAAAGGACCAAAAATACAAAAGAACTGAAAAGTGTTGATGCTTCCAAAGGAAACTCTCTTCCAACCCCACATCCTAGATCAGCTACACCAGAGAAGCTTCTGTTTTACCTCTAATTACTGAAAAGCTAACAACTTTCTAATGCCTCTGAATTCAGTTCTTATATATATTTTTAAGTTGAATATAAAGCACAGGAAAATGGAGGTGAAGGATGAAGTAAAAGAACTGCAGAAGTTTTAAATTTCTTCTTTCCTCTCTCTCCTACTCTTCTTAACCCTAAGCAAATGTTGTGGGTTTTCTTGGCCTTGTAAATTCACTTTCTATTATAAAAAAAAAGAGGAGGAAATTCCTTTTCTTCCTGTCTCTCTCTTTTCCTTCTCAGTTCAGGAAAGGGTGAACTGGAAGGAGGTAATAAATAAGTGATACCTTTCCTTAAAAAAATAATAATAAGTCTAAGAAAAGATGTTTTTAACCTTTGCTCTCCTGCTGCTATGTGCTATTTTTCTTAGTGTGAAGAAAGATAAACTGGGTCAAAGTTAATAACGTGATAGTTGCTGATTTTTCCCCCACCTCCACTTAAGAAATGAACCATAAACAAAAGGAATACAACCCATTTTACATGCTTTATAGTTCTAAAATGGATAAGAGAACTAGCCTTTTCAGTATCATGTCTCAAAGTCCTTGTCAGCTGTGAGCAGAGGTGACCATAACCAGCTTGCTGTAATTTACTGGGGACACCAGAAAATGGCACCCAGAAACTGTTTGGGTCCACCCTATAGCAAAACTATGTAAGTTAAGAAGTATGAATTTTAAAAAAGAAAACATACAAAGAATTTCAAGAAACAAGTCATTTAACACTGTTTGCCTCAGTTTCCTCAGCTATTAAATGTTGCTATTCAGTCATTTTCAGACATGCCCAATTCTTCATGACCCCATTTGGCATTTTCTTGGCAAAAATACTGGATTGCTTTGCCATTTCCTCCTCCAGCTCATTTTACAGTTGAGGAGACTAAGACAAACAGAGTTAAGTGACTTGCCCAAGGTTGCATAGCTAGTAAGTATCTGAATTCAGATTTGAACTCAGGTCTTCCTGACTCCAGGCTGGGCACTCTATCTATTGTGCCACCTAGATGCTTCTACAAAAGCTAATCCTGGTTTGCTTGGCAATGATCTTGAGTAAGTTCTTTGATTCTCAGGACTTGAGCTCAACCATCTGTCAAATGGAAACAGTGATACCTGGCTTTTCCTGTCTTATAAAAATATACATTCATTCATTCAGCAGTTATTTATTGAACACCTATTATGTTAACAGTAGTGTGTATACCAGTATCATATTTAAAGTAGTGATGCTCAGTTGCGTACAAAACATAAACATGGTCCCTATTCTCCTTAATAATAACAATTTGTTTATTATAATTAACAACTAATATTTCTATAGTACTTTCAAGTTTGCAGAGGATTATGCACATATTATCTCATTTGAGTTTCACCACAATCCTGTGAGATGGATGCTACAGGTACATCATAAAAATTCTTGTTGACTTGACTTATTATCCCCATTTGACAGTTCAGAGATCTGAGATTCAGAAAAGTTGTGTCACAATATAAAATGAATTAATGTTGTAACCAGTGCTTAATTCTTGTCCCAGGATGGTTTTTTCCCATTTCCTCCTGTTGGTCAAAGTTTACTCTGGTTATAAGCTGAAACCTTATCATGGTGCTCATTGTCAAGAATAGCTACACTGTCCTATTTAAATAAAAAAGTGCTATGAGAATCCTGGAAATCTATACATCTATATCCACATCTATATCTGTTTGTTTATCCACCTATCTATCTGTCCGTCTATCTATCTAATCTCACAGAATGCTTAGTTTAGAAAATGAGGAGAAAGGAACAAGAAAACTTGGATTCTAGTTCCTGCCCAGAAATTTATAGGCTTGTGATCCAGAATAAGTGACACTACCTCTGCAATCAGTTTCCTCATCTGTCAAGTAGGCATAATAATACCTGCAGGACTCACTTGACTGAGTTTTTATGAAGCTCAACTGAATTAAAGTATGCAAAGCACTTTACAGTCTTTAAGAGGACCACAGTTTACTTATCTGAGTTGGAATGCGGTTGTTGGTAATCGTGCAGAACTCTGTGAGGATTAGGTATTCAGATGTAAGACACCAGTGTGGGCTGGAGCAACTGAAGGTCTTGTGGGATTTGACTTTTAACCTGGGACAAACGAACTTGTTTATTTAAATATTTTTATAACTATTTCAATATATTGAAAAGTGAGTCACTTCTACCTGAAAGATGTTTTATGTTTTAAGGACCTAAAGAAGGGGTTGAATCCTAAACTCACAAGTGATTAAGATTTGGTTAGTTAATAAGCATCTTTTATTTCATCATTTGAGGTAAATTCATTACTGTCCTCTGAACATCTTCTACCAATTCCCAGAAACGTCTTCATCGCAAAGCTCACTTCAGCTCTAGAAATCACACATTAGATGTACCCTCCACCCCTATGGGCTCTCTCTGATTGGATGGGTCCTTGAAAAACTTCCTTTTAAGGCAATGCACCCAGGCAGCTACGTCTCATTCCTCTCTAAGCTGCGCTTTGGATTTTCTCTATCATGCCTCCCCCTCCCCAGATTGGATACTTTCATCTCTTCCCCAAACCTGACCCAATTACCCACTCCTTTCAGCTTCCTTTTATGGGTTCTCTTCCACCATTAGAAAGTAAGCTCCTTAAGGGTAGGGACTATCTTTCTCTCCTACTTGCATTTCTATTCCCAGTACTTAGTTCAGTGCCTGGCACATAGTAAGCACTTAATATATAGTGATGACTAACTAACTATAATTGATTTCCATTGTAATCCAAAGCATACTATTTTAAAACATCATTCCAGGAAGGAGTCCATGGGCTTTACCAGACTGCCAAGAGGTCCAAGTCACAAAAGAGTTGCTTCTGAAAGGAACCATTGCTCTAAAGGATAGGTAAGATTTGGCTACTTAGTTGAAAGGGAGGAGAGAGGGCTGCCCAGGTGTGGGGATGAGTATGAACAAAGCCTTGGCATCAAAATAAGTATGGTGTATTTGGAGGAGTCTGATGAGACCTGCTTGGCTGGAACTAGGGGTTCCCACTGTTAGGTTAAATGAATGTTCTTAGCTCTTCCAAACCAAGGTTTCATGATAGTTTGTGCTATAAGAACGAAGATGAGGTGTAGTGAAGCAGTTTGCAGCACAGGGTGCAATCTCACACATGCAACATTGTTACTATCAAGCACAGATCTGTCTTTGATGAGGACACAGTCATATTCATTGAAAGAAAAAAATTGTGCCATGGCCCAGTTCCTCAACAGTACAGATCAGTAGTATGGCTTTAGTTTTTAATGCCACTCTGGGTTATCTGGGGGTAACTGTTACAGGCACCATGTGGCATTCT
Organism: Vombatus ursinus; assembly: GCF_900497805.2. Classification (NCBI taxonomy): domain Eukaryota; kingdom Metazoa; phylum Chordata; class Mammalia; order Diprotodontia; family Vombatidae; genus Vombatus; species Vombatus ursinus. The sequence continues at coordinate 12,869,215 of NW_020954592.1, forward strand.
CCTTTTGGCCATGGGGTCATCTTTCAAAGGTCAGAGTATCCCTTAGCCGTTCTCTCCAGTTCCGCGGTAGGATGTGAGCACTTGGAACATCTAAGTCCGTTAACTGTGCCTTTTGTTTGGTTTGGGGCTCCTCACCGACTTTCGTGTCTGATGGGAGCCCTTTTTATCAGCCAGCCCTATTTCCCCCCTCTCAATGCAGAGCCAGAACTGCTGCTCGCTTGCTCCATTAGATTTTCCTGGGGCCTTGTGAAGTTAATGGAAATGAAGGAGATCTGTGGGAGGAGAGGAAGGCTGTGGAAAGGAATTCTCCTGTTTCTCTTTTCCAAGGCTGAGCCTGACGGTGCATGTTTTATTAAGGGTCCAGTGCTGAGTGAACTGAACAGCATGAGATGAAAGTCTGTCGGAACTCCTTGATGGTAGTAATGACTGCAAGGTCTGCCCCCTGCCACCCCCCACCCTGCACCCCCCAGCCCCTTTCTCATCTCAGCACCAATGCACCCCCCCCATTTTACCACATTGTTTTGATTGTTCAGGTCTGGACCCCTTATAAGCACCACCCTCCCCACCCCCACCACCTTTTTTTTAATGGTGCAGGTTTGGTTGATTGAAACCACATTTTTATATGTGTCAAAATCAGTTCGGCCCTTTGAAAGAAATCATAATATAAATTGGATCATATTTCCTAAGTGGATGTCACCAGCTAATTCCTTTGTTATACCATTTAGCTACAAAGGATTAAGTGAGTGTTTACTATCAAGAAGTTACATATGGGTTTCATTAATTCACACACTTCGGCATGGCTTTTGACTAATATCTTGTCAAATAGGTTAGCATTTTAAAAAATTTCTCTAAAACCACTAAGATGCAGTGAACCATTATTTCTAAAATGAAGCCAATCTTTCAAGCAGTTATAGAGGGAGCAGGGAGAGGAGTGAAGAGGTCATCAGGCCAGTGCCTGACAAGTTTTGTGATTTCCACTACCTCTGGTCTCCCCTCAAAAACCCAGAGGAATAAAGGATGCCCAGTCTCCTCATATTTTCCTTATTAATGAGCTGTTCTGAAATGGAAAGGTCATTCATATGTGCATGAGAGTAGAAAGAATATGTCTTAGCATTTCTCTTTCCTTCTTTAGTTCTTTCTATTCCCCACCATGCTTAGGATGTGAAAGGTTTCCATATTTTGCTTCCTCTTGCCCGAGTTTCCTTTTCTTTCTGGCCGAATAAAATTTTGTATCCCATGCTGAGCTTGAGCATGTGTGAAACTAGTGTTAAAAGCAGCTTGAGAAGACTTGTCTCTACAGAGCTGATCTCTCTGCTTTTTAGCTAGTAGTGCTTATTCTTGAGTGTGTGGCATGTTTCAGTGCATTTTGCCATGGCTCTCCCCCCACCCTCACTCCCAAACTTCCTTGCCCTGCCAGTCAATCGAAACTACACAGTTAAGAAAAAAAAATCTTTGTAATTATCTCGTTCCTGGCAACTGGTTTCCATTCTAGATTGCCTTGTTTATGTTGTATTTAGGCTGTTCTCAACACCTAGCAATGTTGGGCTGGTTTGAATGGTCAGCAGGGTACTAAGTTAGGCTAAGGACAGCTAGGTGGATCAATGGACAGAGCACTAGGCACAGAATCAAGAAGATTCATCTTCATGAGTTCAAATCTGCCCTCAGATACCTACTAGGAATGTGACCCTGGGGAAGTCACTTAACCCTGTTTGCCTCAGTTTCCTCATCTGCAAAATGACCTGGAGAAAGAATTGGCAAACCACTCTGTTGTCTATGCCAAGAAAACCCAATATGGGATCTTGAACATTAGGCTAAAATTCTTCATTTGGTGATCAAGCTATCCTTGATATGTTTTTACACAAAGCTTATAGTCAAAACTGGTCCATTATACACGTGCTGTCAGTCACAGGAGTTCCCTAAATTTTCAGTGATGCATATTTTATACAAGGTAGAGCTAAACTCTTCAGTCATTCTCACTGCCTGTAATGTTGCCAGGTGTAAGTAAGGTATGCTGTACTTTTTCTATGAAGTAGGTAGAATGTTGGACTTGGAGTCATGAAGATGTGAATTCAATTCCAGCCTCAGACACTTTGCTAACTGTGTGATCCTGAGCAAGTCACTTATCCTCTGACACAGTCTCCTCATTTTAAAAATGGTGATAATAATAGCATCTGACTCCCATGATTTTGAGGATTTGATATATATATATATACATGCATATACATATATATGCATATACATACAAATATATGTGTATGTATGTAAATATAAAATTTTGCGGACCTTAAAGCTTATATAAACATTAGCCATTATTATCATTATGCTACTCTTTTCATCATTAGCTCATTCATATGAAAAGGAATATATCATGAAAGTATTTTATCAGAAAGAATATGCTTTTCTTTGGACAGATTTCAAGGTTAGCCATATCACTCTCACCAACACCCTTCCTAATTGTTTCTCTTTTCTACATTGCATCACACCTGGCAAGACTGAGTTGGCTCTGCTCCTATATGATTTAAAGTCAGACTCTCCATCCAGTGAGAATTTTGTGTAACAAAAGCACATCTTACAGCTGCAGTCAGTTGTTTAGTTGCTGGTAGTTGAAAGTTTTTCTGGTCTTAAGTAGTGGTGTTCAGATATTTATATTGGGTGCTGTCTCTGTTTACTTGGAAGACCCCAAATTCACATGTGTAATGGGTTTTTAATTATGTGGTTGCTCCTGGAGAATCAAGTGAGTTTGAGAAAGTGCACATCTCTACGTATCATGTATGGCCTTGGTCTGCCATTCTGTAAAGAAAACAAGTTAGTGATAATTTTAAAAGTAATGAGCCAAAATTATAATTTTTTTCTTATGGTGAGCTATGGGACTGGCAAAGAGGTAGGATCAAGAGTGGGAGAGGGCTGATGAATGCACATTGACTCTTATGAATGAGCAAGGAAGGTTCTGGCTACTCCAGTCTCTTGTGAGTGTTGGGAGGACTTGAAACAGCAGCCCAGCAGAAGCATGGCATAGGAGCTGTGCCAACACATGCTTCTAAAGACTGACTAGTGCGTTGTCTCTGGATTAAGCATCCTAACTTGCAGACCTCTGAGAGAAATATATAGCTAGACTTCAAAAAAACCTGGAAAGACTTTTATGATCTGATGCTGAGTGAAGTGAGCAGAACCAACAGGAAGTTGTACACAGTAACAGCCACGTTGTACCGTGACTAATATTGATAAACTTAACCCTTCCCAGCAATACAAGGATCTAAGACATCTCCGAAAATGTTATCCACATCCAAAGAAAGAACTATGGAGTTTGAATGCAGATTGAAGCATACTATTTGCTATTTTTTTTCTTCTGTTGAGTTTTGTTTCCTCTTTCTGGTAGTTCCTCCTATTGGTTCTAATTCCTACTTCAACATCGCTAATGTGAAAATATGTTTAATAGGAGTGTATATGTATAGCCTATTTCAGATTGGGGAAGGTAGTGGGGAGGAAGGGGGAGAAAAATTTCAAACTCAAAAGCACACGAAAGTGGTTGTTGATAAATCAAAATAAATTTTAAAAAAGAAATATATAGCTAAAGATCATTATCACTGCCATTATTTCATCATGTATATAATTAAGCTTTTATTTCAACAAATAAAAATAATTTTTTAAAAATTAGGTAAATAATTTGTTCAGTCATTTCAGTCATGTCTGACTCTTTGTGACCCCAGTTGGGATTTTCTTGGCAAACACACTGGAGTGGTTTGCCATTTCCTTCTCCAGCTCATTTTACAGATAAGGAAACTGAGGCAGAGTTAAGTGTCCAGAGTCACAGCTGGTAAGTGTCTGAGGCTAGATTTGAACTCAGGTTGTTCTTCTTGACTTCTTCTTGACTTATTGACTCCAGGCCCAGCACCACCAAACTGAGCTTCTTACCAACTTGTTCAAGTAGTAAAAATTCACACAGACAAGTTATTAGAAACAGAATTTATTTTTGTGATTTCTCTTGATACTAACAATGGCTGCAAACCTGTCCTAACTCTATTGTTATATTTAAGCTGGTATATTAGTGTCTACTCTGTTGCAAATAAATTACCAAAGAATTCTTGATTGAGAGTTGAAAGTGAGGGGCAGCTAGGTGGCGCAGTGGATAGAGCACCAGCCCTGAAGTCAGGAGGACCTGAGTTCAAATCCAGCCTCAGACCAAACACTTGACACATACTAGCTGTGTGACCTTGGGCAAGTCACTTAACCCTGATTGCCTCACCAAAAAAAAAGAGAGAGAGAGAGAGTTGAAAATGACTTTTAAGGTCATCTAGTCCAAACTCCTAAACTGAGAGAGGAAACCAAGGTCACATGGACAGTAAATGGCAGAACTGCAATTTAAACCCAGTTCCTCTGACTCCAAATCCAACAATGTTAGCGTTTCATCTTGATGTCTATTTAAAGAAAGGAGTTTCTCTGTTTCTTAGAGCAAGGGCTCTTATGGGGTACCTATTTCATTGTCTAGTCATTTTCAGAAATAGGAATGATAATTATCATCATCATCATCATCACCACCACCATCATCATACATGCATTCCTCTAGTACTTTGTTCTTTGTAAAGCACTCTAATATGTATTTTCCCCAATTACTTAATTTTTGAAACAACCCTATGAAGTAGTTGAGGATATAGCTTGAGTCTAATTTTAAACATTCCTGAGCATTTATTTATTTAACTTTTTACCAGTAGGGATTGCATTACTACCTATACCCTAAAGTCTTATGCAACTCTTCAAATAATTGCCAGGAATAACAGGTGGATTTTTAAAAACATTACAGTGTTTATTATTGACATTTTGGGAATGTTTTTAAAACATGTGTCTACTTTGGAAAATCTTTACCCACGTTGAGCTAGTAAGTTCATTAACGGGAAAGAAAAGGAAATAAAAGTCCGTTCTAACATTTAGATGTTAACAGCTAAAATTCACATTCTGGATAATGTCACAATTAGCAACCTGATATTGAGAAAGCAAACAGATATTTACAACATTACCCACCCCCCACCCCTTGAAATTAGCATGAACAATGACAAGTAATTATTAGCATAATTAAGCATTTGAGAGATGCTTTTAAAAACTCTGTTGGTGAATTAATCTTCTTTGTTTATTCTTTGCAAAATTAACATTAGCACAGACCTGGCTGTGTCACTCCCCTATTTAATAAACTCCAGTGGTTTAGAACGCCTAGAACAAATGTGGCCGAATTTGAGGACCTAGAGGGCCATTGTGGTCTTGAGGCCGCAGGTTCCCCACCGCTGGCCTAGAATGTACTCCTTCCTCACCTATACCTCACAGAATTCTTTTATTCCTTCAATATGCAATTTAAGGACCACCTACATAAAGCCTTTCCTGAACCCCTCAAACTGCTAGTGCCCTCCCTCTCAAATAACTTTTTGAATAACTACTTTGTATTTATTAGTAACACCCTGTTAGAATAGTTAGCTCATTTTAAGCCTAAGGGCAATATAAAAGCTCCTAGGGTCATGGGATTCCTTCCTTTTCTGCATGTGGGAGTTTATATTACACAACAAGTTAGGAATACCATCACAAATCACTCCAAGCCCCCAGTTAGACAAATTACTAACATTTAGGCAGAGATATGACTCTGAATTAATTTACATTTGTATTTATCTCTTGTTAATCCCTGGCTCCTTTGTGGTTGAGGTAAAGTGCAAATTGTAGGAAACATTTGGGTAAAGAAGTAGCAGGATATATTACAGTGTCTGTTAATAGACAGGAACCAGGGATAGAAATTGGAGAAAGAAAAGACTTCTTGGAACTCTCCTCAGTCCTTAAGGTGACAAATTATGGTATCAACCCCAGGCTTCTGCTCCCAAATTCCTGAAGGGCCAATGGCCCCTCCTTGATCTCTCCCTTCTCTGTCTACTGGTCATTCCTACTTTTTCTTTTTCCCTTTCCTGTATTGATGTCCCTGTTTCTTTCCACTGTCAGACTCCTGAACTAGTTCCTTTTTTTTTTTAAATACAAGCTCTTTAGGGTATGACCTAGTCCCTTGTCCAAATTGAACAGACTTCTTGTCAAACCTATAAAATGTCTGATTGACTCAAGGAGGTGCCCAGGATTTGTTCACACCCAGTGAACAACAGATGTTGTTCTTACCCAATCAATATATCTGGGGCTTAGCAGATCTTTACTTTAAATGGGGTAGAGTGATTTGATTGATTTATTCAACTGACACTCTTACTTAGATAAAGATAGATCAATTCATTGATTGATAGATAGATCAATAGATAGAAAGTTAGATAGATAGATAGAATATTTATTAAATATTAGGTGCCTGGTACTATCCTAAGTGCTGAATATAGAAATATAATCAAGCAGCTATATTTTTCCCTGAAGGGGCTTACACTTTATTAGGGAAGATAGTTTGTATTTATCCTCTTTACATTTATTCTATAACTACTTAGACATGTCCTTGTTATCTCTCCTATTAGAATGTAAGCTCCCTTTGAGTAGAACTTATTTCATTTGTTGTATGTGTTTTCCCCCAACACCTAGCACAGACTACACCTACACCTAGTAGATACTTAATAAATGCTTGCTGGTTGGTTGCTTGCTTGATTGTTTGGATAATAGGATCATAGATCTGGAACTGAAGGAAACTTAGAAATAATCTACTCCAATCTCTTCCTTTTACAGATGAGGAAACTGAGGCCCAGAAAGTTGATGTAACTTTCCTAAGGTTACACAAGTCCAACCAATCAATCAGTAAACATTTATTATGTGCCTAGTATGTGTCAGGAGCTGTACCAAGCACTGAGGATACAAAGAAAGATTGAGGGGAGACAGTCCCTGCTCTCAAGGAGTCTACAGTCCAGTGGAGGAGACAACATGCAAACAAACATACAAAGTGGGCTATATACAGTGAAGATAGGAAATAATTAACAAAGGGGAAGGCCCTGGAATTAAGAAGATTGGGGAAGGCTTCCTGCAGAAAGTACGATTTTAGTCAGGACTTAAAGGAAGCCAAGGAGGTTAGTAGGCAGAATGGAATAAGGAGTGTTAAAGGCATGGGGGTACAGCCAGAGAAAATGCCCTTCTGATGTCAAAAGATGAAGTTTGGTTTTGGCTATAACATCTATATGTACACACTGAAATAATCAAACTCTTATTTTTTATTTACTTTTCTTTGCCTGTCCCCCTTCCAAGAGCACCCCTAATGTTAACCCATCCCCACTCTGTCCCAGATGGAACATTATCATAACAGCTAGTGCATCTGAAATTCCCTGAAGCCATATACAATTCATGCCATGGATAATCATCCTTGCCTTATAGATAGATGAAAGAACAGAGATGCTAAGAGGACTTTATCTCAAACATTGTCATTGTCATTTCTGGGATCAAAAATCATCTTTTGATACCTGTGTAAGTGTTTTTTTTTCTTCTCCCACATCTAGTCAACTGAGAATCAAATTATCTTTAATGATGGGTTTGGTGAGATTCCTCGTGAATACTTTTGTGACTTTTCTTGAAGACCTATAGTCCTCAAATAAAACATTACATTCTCTGCCCATAATAATCTCCTCTACAAAGAGATTGGAGAATGATATGACAGAAAGTAATTATAATTGTACTAGAAAATATTTCCCTAGGTAAAGTTTGTTACCCATAAACATGGCATCCTTGAATAAGTTTCATTGACATTTAGGAGATGAAAGATTTAAAGGTGCCGGATCTGTTACTCCTAAGAACAAAGACATCTTAATAGTGCCTAGCCTAACTTTAATGCTATTTATCTCTCCCTTTCCCTGAATTTTATGGCCCACCTTAAATTTACTCTCATTAATACAATGTTGTATCTCTGGAAAACAAATTCCCTTTCTCCTCCACTGAATACCTCCTATGGTTTTAATCTAAATGATTCTCATCTCCTACCAGCATTCTATAGACATCATGAATTCCAGCTGATAGCACCATCCTAGAATGGATCAATTCTCTATGCATGCAGGATATGAAATGTTTGCATTAACTGGTACCCTCTTACCACATGCATATTACTTGTTGGAGTTGCCTTTCTTGACTTTGATATTTCCTATCTGACTTTTTAATGAGCATCAGCTGTCTATGAGTTTTATAGAAGAATTTTTATCATATGTATCCAAACATGAAAGGAGGTAAGGGCCTGGGGGTGAGAAAGTATGTGTTTATGTGTTCATCTGCAGTGGGTAGAGTCATCCAAGTATATTTGGACAGCCAGAAACCTAGATGTTTCATGCAATACATTTAATTAGTGTGTATATCCTGGGAATTTTATTTTTTAATGTAAATATTTATTGAATACGTAATCACCAAGGATGTGATTTTTATTCACTAATCAAACTATAAAATAATTAAACTTATTAAAAAAAAACAACCAAATTTTACTTTAAAATACAGATAAGAACTGGACCTGTGATTTCACTGACACAGGAAATGCTTAGATGAGGGAACTTCCTGTACAGATGCAGTTCGGCACCTTCACTGCACTTTATAGTCTCTAAGACTATTCTCTATGTATTTCCTAGAGCAGAGGCCTCAAACATGCTTGCGTGGGGCCCATGCCACTCCTTAGTGTTGGAACCAGATTAAAATGTAATTGTGAAATAGTATACAAAATAAATAAAAATAAAATAGGATATAGATAATGTTGATATGTGGTTTTCTAAGTCAATAGATGGCCCACAGGGATCATTATGTATGACTTATTGGACCCTGTTTCTATTTGAGTTAATGCCACTGATCTAGAACACTGAAAGGCTAAGTGAAGATTGCCCAGGGTCAATATATTCCAGATGAGGGACTTGAGCCCGTGTCTTTCTGGCTCAAAGGCACCCATTGTATTTCACATGGTAGAGAAACTCTTAAAATAAGACATAAAATAACAATTTTTGGGAGATATTACAGTGTGTCTGGGCTCATCTGATGCAATGTGTATGTATGTATAATATACATATATATGCCTATGATAGATTAGTGTTGAATAACTTCATTGAGGCATCTTTATGTTCTCTGTGGTAATAGGCCTTTCTAGGTCAACTTCACTTATCCCCTTTATATTATTAAAAATGTATGAATTAGATATTTTTCCTTCTAATTTACTGCTGTCCCATCAGATGACCTCTCACCTTTGTTGTTCAGTCATTTCAGTTGTGTATGACTCTTTGTTACCCCATTTTGGATTTTTCTTGGCAAAGATACTGGAATAGTTTGCCATTTCCTTCTCCAGTTTATTTTACATATGAGGAAACTGAGGCAAAAAGGACTAAGTGACTTGCCAGGGTCACACAACTAGTCAGTGTCTGAGGCCAGATTTGAACTCAAGGAAATGAGTCTTCCTGACTCCAGGCCCCGCTTTCTATCTGCTGTGCCACTTAGCTGCCTCTATCCCTTACCTACATCATAAATGGAAGCTAAAGGATTCAGAGGGTTACCTAAATTAATCCATGCCAGTGTTTTAAAAGACATTCTAGTCTTGGATGAGAAAGGAACATTGGAGAGGTTTTTTTTAAGCGACTGGTAACAATTTTATAAATGGAGATGACTCCAGATTAGTCTGAAGTTTTAAAAAAAATACTTGTTTTGAAAGTGTCATTTATCCCAATCAATAGCCATCACATTTGTTGTTCATTGATGGATTTTTTTTTAAACTAGGATGTGGACTCAAGTACCTCAAAAATTTAAAAGAACTCCTTTTCCTCTCCTCCCCACTTGGTTCTTCATGTTTCAACTGGCATTCATTTCATCTATGGTCTGCCCTTTGAAAGGGTTTCACTCCTCTGTGGAGTGAAAAAATTTGCAAATGTTTCAGTGTAGAAACAAATACCTAAAATGGCATAAGCAGCCTGAATAGTTGCAAATGGATTTTCCTGCCAAACTGTGGGTGATGGCATTTTGGTCAGACAGCTTTGCTTTCCTAATTAGAACCATTGCCTTTGGATTGCAAACTTCAGGGTTTAGCTCTCTCTACTTCACTTCTTCAATTCTGCAAATTGCATGCTGAGACTCTGGTTATCAAGCTACTTAATTTTTCTTGGCCCTTGAAGACAGGTCAGAGTTCCCTAACTAGTTTGGATAACAATGAAAGGTGAGAGGGTTCCTGGTAGCAATGGAAACTTGCCAGACCTCCCTAAGTCTCACTCATGTTTCCTTCTGTCCCGGAAGAGGGTATGAAAGGCAACATCTAGATTTTAGAATCACAGAGTTTGATCACAGGGGCTTTGAGCTGGATAGGACCTCCTTCATTTTATAGATGATAAAACAGTCTCGGAGAGCTTGTCGTCTGCTCAGGGTCACAAAGGTAGTACTGTAAATGGGAAAAAAAATGGAGTTTCCTATCAGGCAGCACCAACACTTGCTGCCTTGCTGGTCAGGCCTTGATTCTTATCACCTCATCAGTTCATTTGTGTCATTTCAGTTGTGTATGATTCTTTGTGACCCCATTTTGGGTTTTTCTTGGCAAAGATCCTGGAATAGTCTTCCATTTCCTTCTCCAGCTTATTTTACACATGAGGAAACTGAGGCAAATAGGGTTACAGATAGGAACTGGACCTGTGATTTCACTGACCTAGCAAACGCTCAGATGAGGGAACTCCCTGTACCAATGCAGTTCAGCACCTTCTCTGCAATTTATAGTCCCTAAGACTATTCTCTATGTGTTTCCTAGAGCATCACAAAACTGTAATTATAATTGCTGGTACTTAAGTAAATAATAATTCAAATCCACAGAAGCATCAAGACTAAATATATAAAAAGCTTGATATGATACAGATAACTTCTAAAAGGGGCAATTAATACTATGCTATGATGTTATGTTAGGTAGGCTAAGTTTCATAATTTTAGTCTCCTATGTATGCTAGGATCCACTTTATTGAGCAGCTCCTTCCTTCCTTTTTTCTTCTTTTTTTTAGGCTATGATATAATCGAATCTTTCCTTGACCCAGGAGATATGACCATACATTGATGTCCTTGAAATTGTTCCGGCCATTGGGGTCCCTATGCCTTTAAGAATAGAGATGGGTTGTGGGACTTTACCATTTTTTTTTTTGTCTACTTGACACACAGAATACCTTTTTTTTTATTGGTTAGAGTTCTTCCTTTTCCTTTCAAACAAATACTATGATTAAATATTAATTTATTTACTGGTACCTTCATTCAATGAGAGAGCTTACCTATTTTCGAAGAGGTACGATACATTTTTTAAAAAAGAGAAATCCTATGTGATCTAAAAAAATTACTGCCAAAGCCACTGCTAGTTTTAAGGTTTTTTTTTTTTTATGAACTAAAACCTTAATAGTGTATGTTATTTTAGACTATGGAAAGCTTGTAGCCTAATGTGGGTCCATTGTTATAATCCATTCTAATCAGGGGATACAGTGGATTTTAAAGAAGAGGAAGCAGAGTAGTGACTGAATGTAATAGAATTGTTTTTGTGCCCTTAGAAACAATGAATACAAGGCATACAGAGAAAAATAGGAAGACTTGTATGAACTGATACAGAGGAAAGTGGTCAATACCAGGGGAACAATCAATACACACAATAGCTATAGTAATCTAAATGAAAAGAATACTAAAAAATACTAATGACTAGTTTTGACCCCAGAGAAGAGATCGATGGTAGAGAGGTAGGGGACTTAGAGTGCAGAATGTCAGTCTTTCTATGAGATACAGTCATTGTGCCAGCTAGTTCTGCCGAATAGGGTTTGTTTGTTAGAAGTGGTGAAGGTGCTAAATTGGTGCATGAGATGGCTTTATCTGTAAATGACTGTGTTGTGGCAAACAAAGGGCATCAATAAAACTTCTTTTAAAAAGTGGAGGTGGGGTGGGTAGTAGATAAACACTGAATTAAAGGTCCCCCCCCCAAAAAAATCCTACTCTATGGTATGTTTGTAAAAATGCTTAATAGAGTTCATGACATTGTAACAAACTTTTCTGACTCAACTGTTTTACATTAAGGATTGATATATGACCCTTATTGGTAACCTAACTTTCCTTACTTAAAAGGAAGTAGTGGTGGGTGGGTGAGACTTTGGGATCATGATGGTTTATTAGCCCATTTGATGTAATAGAAACTCATTTAAACTTGAAGTTAGCTTCAACCTTCCCTTTGTAGATCTAAGTGAGGCTTTCTGGGTGGATGGAAAGAGAGAACGAAAATAAGGCAGACAGGGAAGGAAAGGAAACGACTTAAGCTAAGGCCAAGTCTACAAACTATGTGTAGACACCATAAAGGAGGCAGGATAGTGTAGTGGAATGAATACTGGATTTGTTGTCAGAAGCCATGGATTGTTACTTACTCTGAGTTTACTTGAACTCGGAGTTCAAGTCTCATCTAATGATTTTTCCTTGTCAAATTCAGTTGTTGACCTATAGGTTACAGGTATGTTGGGAAGAGCTTTGAACTTGGATTCAGGAAACCTGGGTTTTTCTTTTGTCTTACCAGCTGTGCATCATAGGACAAATCCACTAACTTTTCTCTACCTATTTCCGTATCTACACAATGAGAATACTTGCCCTATCCATGGTTGTTGGGAGGATAAAATGAGATAATGGGTATAAAAGCACTTTGAGAAGTAAAAAATACTGTTAGTTGGCATTAGAGGGTATTATTGTGGCCTTCTAGCCAAGTGCTGCATATAAATTTGATGTCATCACCAGTTTTCTATTTCATTGCTTGATTGCTTTTACTGACCAGTGAAGAAGAGATTGTGGCTATTGAAGTTCTGGATAGTGAGAATTTGTTCCCTTGACCTAGCCATGTCTTTTGGCCATGCCTTAATGCAAGGGTAGTTCGTTTTGATTTTTTTTTTTTGTGACAGCTGTCCCCATGTGCTTGACTACCTTCTCTATTTCCAGTCTAACTAGATCAGGGGATGCTGTGCAAACCACATTTCTTCAGTATATAGACATGGTGCCATGATTCCTTCAATGAAGCTTATGGGGAGTCACAGAAAGGAGGGCACTGTGACTAGCAATGGAAAACAGCTCCCAAAGAGAAATTAATGCAACCCACAGAAGAAATCTGCCAGGGAAAATGGTAATGCTATTTTAATTAGAGGTGGAGGGGAACAATGGCAAGCTTTCTCCATTCACTTAATCTGCCACTTTGTTGCCCCACCTAGTCAGTGGATAATGGTCTAAATATTAACAACAGAGTTCTTAACCTTTTTTTGTTTTGTGGTCCTAGTTAATAGTCTGGTCAACCCCAGGACCCCTTATCAGATCAGATCAGATTAGATTAGATCAAGGCAGGTGTTGTCATAAATGCTGAGAATACAAATGCAAACAAAAGGAAGACCTGATCCCTACCCTCAAGGAGCTTACTTTCTAATGGAAGAAAATAACACATAAAATGCAGGTGAAAGGAGGTTGGGTTAGGGGAAGTATCTGTGTGGGTACAAGGTGGAGAAGTCCAGAGTTGGAATCACAACCAGGTTAAAAATGAGCATACTTGCCCTGGACGCTTCATCAAATGGAGGTTACTGGCCAGAAACTCACCAACTAGGGAGGGTGCCTCAGGATTAGTTTTTGCATGGATAAGATAAAATACATAGGATTACAACAGAAACCAATTAGTTAGTCAACTAGCATTTATTAATCACCTACTATGTGTTAAGTACTGGGGATACAAGAAAAAAGAAAAAAATAGTCCCTTTTCTCAAGGACTTCACATTATAATGGGGGAGAGAGTATGCAGAGTATTCTGAAATATAGATATGCATATATATGCATACACACACACACACACACACACGCAAGTTCATGGACCTCTATTAAAGAACCCTTGCCTTAACATATTGTACTCCACTGGTGCAATCAATAAGCCTGGAGAAATCATGAGGCGATCAGGGTTAAGTGACTTGCCCAGGCACAGCTAGTAAGTGTTAAGTGTCTAAGGCTGGATTTGAACTCAGGTCCTGCTGACTCCAAGGCCAGAGCTCTATTCACTGCACCACCTAGCTACCCCAGTAGTTCTTCTTCAGGAAAAGATTGAGGACACTTGAGTTAAGATAAAGTCTGAGGAATTTATTGGGTTGGGTTTCCAGTCTTCTCCAGATATTATAGTTAGGCACAAGGTACAAAAAGAATGAACGTTTCTGGTAGAGGAATGACTGTGATATCACTTGTCCGTATCCTATTTTCCTAACTCCTCATCCCAAACTCCTGCTGTCATGCTGAAACTTCTGTAGCTCAGAAGCAGCTGGCTGATCATCCCAGTGTTGGCATGGTACTTGCAAAGTGCTATTTGAGACTTCAGACTAAAACTTGTTGGGATAAAGTTTCTAAGGAGTTCCTGCATCCATACAAATGCCTCTTCACATTTGTGCATGGGATTTTCACAAAGCAATCTTCCTCCAGGGGAGGGGCATTTGGAATTTTTCGTGGGGAAATGAGATCTGCCTTCTAACCAATCCGCCTTTACCGTATAAGATCCCAGAGAACAGACACTGAATCTTTTCATGGGACAGCACACTAAGGTTACTTTAATTCATGTAAAGTAATAATGGATCTTCCTCTGGCCACAGGAGGTGAGGCACTAAATTAAAAAATGAAGCTCATTCGTTACCCAGAAGGGCCTTGGTTATTAAATTATAAAAATGTGGCCATTGCAAGGTCTTTCTGAGCCCTGGGATACAGATAATCGCCCTTAGGCCTGAAATCATAGAGGGAGTAGAGGAAAGAGAACTGAATTGAGCTGGTTATCTTTTTAACCAACTGTAATCAATCCAGCATTGGGGATTAACAAACTGCAGGAACAAGGGGAAAACAGCCCAAAAAAGAGAAATTAATGCAACCCACAGAAGAAATCTGCCAGGGAAAATGGTAATGCCATTTTAATTAGGCCAGGTTTTGAATGAGAGCTCCATGAAAACCTTCTCTTCTGTTCAAGAGTCTCTGTGTACCTTAATTGTTCTCCTCGTGCGCTTTGCCCAGTTCCACCAGCTGCCAACCTGAAATAACGTTACATTTGAGTCACTGGTTTCCAAAAGGATGACAAGTAGGTTGTGTGTAGCTGAATAGGACAAGGCTCGTCTTCCAATGATCCCTGCCAGCTTGAATCTGGACTTGGGCCATCCCAGCATTAGCCTTGATTTATCACACGATTGGATGTTTCAAGGAACAGGGGAAGAATTGGCCCGCTGTTGTGGGAATAGAATGGGGAACGGATGGGAAGAAGAAAAGGAGGGGAGAATGAAGAAAACTGGGTGGATATCCAACAAGTCAACTTATGAATAAGTTTTCTTGATTCTCTAAGAAGGATGTTTTTCTTTACTCCTTGGTTCTCTTATGTTTCAACCACTGTTTAACATCATATGAGTCCTAGAATTCGCAGGGGATCACACTTTCTCCACAACTTTACTGTGGATTTTTGATGAGGTCACAGTGAGATGTTCTGGTGAAATCTGACAAGTCTCAAATGGTGCTGAATACACCTGGATGTTTAATTGAATACAACTCAGACTCCTTATGCCATGTATACTATCCCCAACCTTTAGAGTCTGGTCTGATTTTGGTCTAACCTGGGAATGGTAGTCCATGTGAGAGAAGGCGTGGGAGACTCCACTTAGGTCTCGCCTGGCCTGGAAGTCTGTAGAAAACTAGGGCCCTTTTGTACTTGCCTCAGGTGTATGGAGGAAGTAGGCTGGACGTTAGATGACTCTAGTTTGAACCAGAACATCATCCAGCCTCCATGTGATTCAGAACCTCTAATTAGCCATGCAACTGATTCACCTTTTCTGGGATTTTCTGAACTGAAGCTTTCTAGTTCATTCCCTACCCTAAGGGTTGAGCCAGATTACTGCACATTTCTTAAAACCCTCAGTTTTGGCTCATAGGTCTAGGCTAAGAGTGAATTTATGTGTTCCCAGGCATAGCATATTCGATGTTTTGTTATTGTTGTTCACTCATTTCAATCATGTCTGACTCTTTATGACCCCATTTGGAGTTTTCTTAGCAAAGATACTAGAGTGACTTGCCATTTTCTTCTACAGTTTATTTTACAGATGAGGAAACTGATGTAAACAGAGTTAAGTGACCTGCCCAGGGTCACACAGCTAGTAATTATCTGAGGCTGAATTTGAACTCAGGTCTTCCTGACTCCAGGCCCTATGCCCTATCCACTGTGCCACCCATGTACCCTCGTATTGCACAAGTGGCCACATGTGATGATGATAAATAACAGTGGGAGAGGGGTGTGGTGTGACTGAGGCACTGGTGCATGGCAAATGGCTCATTGCTATGTGTCTTCAGCATTTGAATTGTTTTCTCCTACCTGTTCTCACTTGGTCTCCAAGGAAACTAAAAAGGCAAAGGAATGAGTTTTAGGTGATTTATTATTCTATTTATTTTTTATTTATTTTTTAAATTATTTATTCATATTTGTTCTGTTTATTTTTATGTTGTTTTATTGTTTATTTATATTTGTTATTGTTTATTTCCTTTAACTATTTATTTTGTGTACTTTAATACTACATACGCTTTAGATACTCTATTCTATATTTATTATTTTAAGTGAAATAGCAAGATTCATGGTCAGCAGTCACTTGTGTGTGTGTTTGTATCTGCATGTTAAATAGTTACATGTTTCAAGAAACTGGAAAATATGTAGTTAGCTCCCATAAGAGTAGAATTAATAAAGAATAAAAGGGAGAGGGAGGAGAATAGATAAGATTTCATATGAAAAAGACCAGGGGAGTTTAATGGACTGCAAACCCAATATGAGTCAACACATTGACAGTATTGATTCATATTGGAGTATCTGAGTACTCCTCTGAGTTTTAATAATGGAGTACTACTTCAAGACCAGAGTACAGTTATCACTTCCACGTCTTGACTTTACCAATCGTGATTTTGATATATCGCTGATTGGCATAAGAAATTAAATGGGAATTTTTTGGGAGTTTTGCACAAGTTGTAGACCATACATGAAAGCCAACAGGTGACACAGAAAAAGTTTAGAAACTCAGAAATGCATAAAATATATGCGTGGTATTGTATAATATCAACATATTTGATCTTTTAATACCATAATAATTCAGACTTCTCTGGTATGAAGGAAGTGACAAAAAATGTTCCACAGATTTCTAAATCACAGGAGTGTCACACCCCTAAGTCCTACTATGTGGAAGGGATAACTGTAAAGAATAACTGTTTTCATCAGGTCCTATCCAACATATTGTGTTTAGTTTAGGCCTAGACACTTTAGAAAGAACTTTGATACATTGGGGTGCATACAGAAAAAGATGACCAGGATAGTGAGGGAACTGGAAACCATGCCCTATGAGGATCTACCCTGAAGAAGAGAAAACTTTTTGGGAAAGGGGTCTGGGGGAGGCAAGTAGCTGTCTTCTAGTATTTGAAAGACTGTCAGGTGGAAGAGGGAATAGACTTTTTATGTTGGCCTTCAGAGCACAGACTTGGAATGATGGTTTGAAGCTGTATAAGCAGGGGAGTATTGCCAGGGAGAGCCAACTTCAACTACAGAACCAATTGTTAAATTTTCAGTGTGAGCATTTACACCTTGGAAAATGGCAGATGCAGAAAAATCAGGGCTTGATTTATTGTTTTGTTGATTGATCACTTAAGAAAGTGAGAGAGGAAATAAATAGTCATAATACGATTAAACTTGAAAGTGCGTCCTGTGATCCCTCCAAAGCAAGCTGGCTATTGTTTAATAGCACACTCCCATGAAGAGGAGAGCATTTTGTCTTGACTTAAGGGAAAACATCCTGTTAGATTATCCAAAATGGGTTGGCTTGCAATGTCAAATATTCCCCATCACTGAAGATCTTCAGATAGAATGAATGACCACTTGTTGAGAGGTGTTATAGGGGGTATTTTGGTCTAGGTACAGTTTAGATAGGATGACCTTTGAGGTTCCTTCCAATTCTGAGACTCTGGAATTCTCTGATATGCATGCATTTAAACTCTCTTTTAGCCTAAGACTCTAAAAATAAAAGATTGGTTAAAAGAAATCCAGGAAGTATATAGATTTGATTGTGTGTTTTGTGTTTTCCAAGCTTTGTAGTTATTTGGCTGACTGAAAATTAAAAGAAAAAAAAACACTGCATTTACCTTCTCCTCTATATCTACATGGACTTACAAATAATACAGAACATCAAAGTTTCTAATCAATGAGTCATTCTTCATGTTGTGAAGTAACTCTTCATGCTCATCTAACTCTTTTTTGTATCATCATTATTTGTGGATTTATTCCTACTTCCATTAAATTGTAAGTGGGGTCTGTGTTTTTTCTTTCCTTGTATCCTTAGTACCAAGCATGTGATGTGTCCTTGGGTGTGGACTTTTAACTGAGTCCAAGTTTTTTTTTTAAGAGGATTTGTTCTGTGAAGTTTGGATTCAGTCAAAGAGTCGCAGTTGAGGACCTAGAGGGCCACATGTGGCCTTGAGCCTTCAGGTTCCCGACCCTGACTCCCCTCAAACACACATAAAGACTGATAGGTCATAAGCCTTTCCTGTAAAACTTCCCTTCTCTTAGTATCTTGGTAAAGTGAGTAGATCTCTGGATTAGAGTCAGAAACACACCTTTTCATCTTACCTCAGACATTTAATATCTGTGTGACCCTGGGCAAGTCACCAAATCATTCTTAGCCTTAGTTCCTTATCTGTAAAGTGGGGATAATAAAAGCAGCTACCTGACAGGGTTATTGTGAGGCTCAGACCAAAAACATGTGTAGAGTGCTTTGCAAACCTTAAAGAACTATATAAAATTTAGTCATTATTAGCTATTGGCAATCATGAAGGGTTGTACTTTGAGTCAGAGACTTTAGATACACAAATTCAGCTGCTTGATATTAAGAGATTCATTGAAAGAACTTCATTTAGGTTTCAGAAAAACCTGGGAAGACTTATATGAACTGATGCAAAGTGAAGTGAGCAGAATCAGGAGAACATTGTACACAGTAACAGCATTATCATAATGATGATCAACTGAGACTTAACTACTCTGATCAAGACAATGACCTAAGACAATTCTAAAGGACTCATGATGAAAAATGCTATTCATTTCCAGACTGCAGATTGAAATATACTTTTTTCTGGCTTTTTTTGCAACATGTTTAATATGGATATATGTTTTCCATGGCTTCACATGTACAACTGATATCGTATTGTTTGCCTTTTCAGTGGGTGGAGGAGGTGTGGGAGGAGGGAGAGAATTTGGAACTCAAAATTAAAAAAAAACAAATTTTAAAAATAAATGAATGAATTTTTAAAAGAAGAAGAACCCTATCCCTGATCATTGACAAGTGTTTGGAAAAATATAACTCTCAGTGAAAGTTGAAAGTTGACTTTATGTGCTTGGGACTCACATCTGCCATTGACTTGTACAGCTGGAAAGAATTTTTAAAATCACCAATTCTAATTTCCCTTTATTTTACAGATGACAAAAGTGTCAATTTGATTCAAGGAAATAAAGCAACTTACCTATGGGCACTCATCTAATTTGCTGAAAAGCCAGGGTTAGAACTGGTCACCTAACTCCTCCCCACACCTTTTTATCTACATTACATTGTCCATCATTATCATTGTCATCGTCATCATAGTCACTGTCATCGATCAGCACATAACATTGAATTCTATAAGTGAAAAGCATGTTGGGAGTTATAGGGCATGTTTTCTCCATAATTCCTAGGGTTTGTCAAGTCACATGATTATAGAAACATAGCATTGGAAGAGATATCTGGTCCAATTCTTACCAGACTCTTAGGTGTAAGATCCCAGGAATGTTTTCTCTGAGCAAATGCCTCTCTGTTGTGAGGCTAACTTTGTGGATTATTTGATTTTTGCCTTTTCTTGTACATAGTTTACCGCATGGGAATGATCTGAGAAACAGGAAAGCAAATTTCTATTGCCATACCCCCCCCACCACCTTTGATACCATTTCCAGGTCAATATGAGCCATCTCACTGCAGGACCAAATTTATGGTATCTGGAATAGCGATGGAGAATGCATGGCAGGAATGAGCCAATGATATTAAAAACCCAGTCTTCCAGGTGTTGTTAGAATATTCTCTGAAGGATCGTCTAGCAGTCTTCCTATGATTGCACCATTATCTGTGAAATGCTATGTGTTTCTTAGAAGAAAATGGCAGAGTAGAAAATGTTAGCATGCCACAGATCAGCAGAGAATGTAGATGGTCAATGAGCTTATTAATGCATAACCAGGTTTGTTCCTTAAAGCGTTATCTTTGAGGGGGGTAACCCTTTGAGTAGAGATTTCTGGAAAATGGAACATGTGCTTCTGGCTTACCATCTATTGAGTGACAAGAATGAGGTGGAGGTATCCGAATCATAAGGATTTAATACAATACCACTTGGGAATGTGGGAAAAGAATATGAATCTAACGAACTGGAGATAGAATCCTATTGGTTGTCCGGCTTACAAAAGTCTTAGTAAATGCCCCAAAGTGAAAAAAAAACATGGAATGAATTAAGGGAACACTTTGGGGGCTTAGACTGAAAGTTTTTGAATTTTTTTTGTGCATCATTATATAATACTGAGAAGCCAACAGACAGGAGTGAGGAGAAAGGGCCCTTGAACCCTTTTCCAGGGTAGAATACAGATGAGTGTGAGGGTTCCTTTATTGTGGATACTCATTCCTATATCTGCAGTGATTTTCTTTAAAGGGAAGGATGGTTATAATTTCCTTCAGGTGCTGGTTTTCTTGGGTTAAATCACATATGTTCCAGTAGACTGGGGGAAGGGAAAGATGAGAGAGGAGCTGTGTAGAAGTGTATTAGATCTTGGCTTTGAGAAAAAAAATCTCTTTTAACTCATTGCTCATTTGAAATATTTAGTAATAGCAAAGTAGAGTTAGAAATAAATATGTCTTGAACCTAATTTGTGTCCTTTTGGTCACATATCCCTTTTTGCTTATTTGTTTTGTTTTGTTTTGTGTCCATTTGCCTTGCCTGATTTTAGATTGTAAAAATCTGGAGTGATCAAGGCTCTGTTTGTGGTGCTATTTTATTATGTATGATGGCTGAAACACAAGAGATGCTTTATAAATATTTATTGATAAATATCAGAATATTCTGGGGATTCTTTATAGATACCTAAGACAATATTCTGAACGCACATCCGTCTAACCTATACACTTTATTGTGCATTATATACAAACACACACACATATATTGCTATATATTCTGTGATATAATAGAACACAAATGCCTACCATTTACTTCTTATCTTTATTCTGGAGCTATATGTATATATATATATGTATATGTATATGCATTTGTATAGTTATGATCAGGCAGGGAAACATTGCACAGCCATCAGTACTTTATGGGTAATTATGCATTTGGTTTTAAATGGAGCAAAGTTTGCTTTCCTGGTCTGGCTGGCATCATATTCACCTCATTTACCATAAGATAACAACAATGTCGAGGTGGGGGTGGGGAATATAAATGCCATATGGAAGTTGTTGAGAAACAGATGAGAGTCATCTGAAAAATTCCATTTGTTATTGTCAGGTGTTTTAAGGAATGTCAAGATATTAGGGTATTAGAAAGGATTTCAGTGCTCAAGACAGATTACAATTAAACAATATAAAGCAACTCAACAGGTAGGATTGATGTCCAACTAAGCCTATAATAATGGTATCTAATTAGTGGCTGATTAATGAGTAAAAAGCTGGTGCTGTGTAGTAGGCAGAATTCGATTGAAATGGGTTGGATGGAGTAGACACTGGAAAGTACCTCTCGGCTGAATGAAAAGAGTATGAGAATAATCTTGTAATCATTTCAACAATAAAATGGAAGACAAGAAAAGAAACCACACCCTGGGCAGTTTACAAATAGAGTTGCATCTCTAGGAAAAGAAACTGTGAACAGTGCTATCTGTTGCCTAACATCAGGCTACTGACATTTCCTCTTTTATTATGGATGTTGAGCAGATGTTGATAAAGTTCATATGAACAAACTTGTCCACTCTGTGGAATTCATATCCACAGCTTTTTGTGCCCTTCACTTTCACAGCCAATGGAATCTCATGAAATGAACTAGATAGAGTGGTGTGAGAAACTGGACGCCGTCTCCATAGAGTCTACTCATCACAAACTCTATAGAAGGAGACGAGATTGATGAAAACCACTTCTGAGCCTTGATTGTCAACTTTTCCAGTTGAAAGGAGCCTTGGAAACCATCTAGTGTAAATCTCCCATTTTAGAGATGAGAAAAATGGAGGCCCAAGATGGTTGTGATTTGAGTAAAGTCACAAGCTAAGTAGTTAATGGTAGAATCCAAGAATTTTCTCATTATACTATGCAGGATTTCTAAAATTCTCTTATTCTGTGTAATAGTTTTACGAACTTCATAATTCAAGTGCTCTTCTTATTGAAGTTGCTCCTTTTTTGTTTGTTTGTTTGTTTTATCTCAAAAGAAGGCCACAAATTCATCATTGGAAATGTTGTCTGACTGCAGGGGAGCACTAAATTTCCTCATCCTTGGCCTTGCTGGGTAAATGTCACCTTAAATTAGAATACAACTTTATAGTGCCTTCTTCCTCCCTCCCTACCCCAAGAAAAAACATCAACACAGCTAAAATAACCTCTTCCTATTCCTGCATTTCAACTTGAATCACAACTACTTCTTTTTGCATTTCAAGATAAATGAAGTACACTTTAATAACCTTTCACTCTTTCTAGAAAATGACACATTGAATATCATTAGTCCATATTACTTCAGGGCAAATAGGGAGTGACATTTTCTTTCACAATGCTTATAACTGCAGTCTTATTTGGCTTATTCCCTCGATTAAAATTTTGCCCATCAATTGAACATGTTTTTAAAACTGTAATTTTCTCATTGAAAACAAGCCAATGTCCTTTCATAGTTGCATAGGTTAAATTATTGATTGTCATTTTCCTAGTCAATTAGCTAAATACTTAATTAAGTATTAACCTTGTAATTAGATATTCTTGATCTTAAACAGAAAAAGCATTATTTCTTACTCATGAATGTTTCAGAAACAGTCTGATTTGTGATATGTGGGTGGAACTGTGAGATCAATATTCCGTGAAAGCCATGTAGTTAGATGGAGTGAAAATTTGAGAACAAGATGTGTTATACATGGACAGTAGCCAAGGTTACTCCCCAATTGCCTTGGTGTTATTTTCCTTCTATTTTTGTAATGTTATAAAGGTCTTGCTATACGAATGCATCTACCCAATTCAATTCAACAAGCATTTTAAATCACCTACTATGTGGCAGGCACTGGAAATATAAAGACAAAAATGAAACAGTCCCTGCTCTTGAGGAACTTACTTCCTATAAGGAGAATACAACATGTACAAAGATAAGCAAATGCAATGTCCGGTAAAAAGTAAAAATGAAGGAATGGGGTGAGGAGAGAACTAATCCAAAATGGGTTCCAGAAAGCCTGTGTGTAGGTAATAGCACTTGGGCTGAACCTTGGAGGGAGCTGATGATTTGGAGAAGTAGAAATAGGAGACAAAACATTCTAAACATGGGGAAAAGTCATTCTTCTCCCAATGCCCCCCTCCCCAAGGTGTGGTGGCAAGAGACAGAATGGCAGATGTGGGCAACACCAAGTAAGCCAGTTTAGCTAGAAAGCAGCATACGAAAGGACATGTAAATTGAAGTAATCATAAGAAGTTAAGTTGGAGCTTGATTATGAACAGTTTTTAATGCCAGACAGAGAAGTTTGAGAGCCATCTGAGAACCACTAAAAGTTCTTGAGCATAGGAATGACATGGTTAACTCATGTTTTAGGAATACCATTTTCAGGAAGAGCTAATGCATTGTTCATTGTTCATTGTTTGTCCTTCATTCCTTTGAAGAGGACCATGACATCAGGAAGGTGGTGTCATGACTTGCAAGTAAATTGGATTTAAGTGAGGGAGAGCTGTGCCAAGTCACCAGCCTCACTTTCTCCTCCAAAGTCATCTGGGTCCAGTGTCAAGACTTACATCAGGATGACTGGAGATGGCCCTGAATGCAATGGGAGACCTTGACCATTTCAAGCTAAGGTCTCTCCCAGGTCTCATTTTGACTGAGGCAGTGCCCCTTCAGTGATTGTGGCTAGGTAAGAGATGAGGCAAAGAATGACCTCTTTTACTTAGTCAAAAACAAAATGAAACAAAACAAAAACCCCACAAAAAAAAATCAATCTGGGAGGTGCAGACCCTCAAGGTTTCTGGCCAAAACAGAAACAATTGCTATTTACACTCACTCTGCTTGGGCTGAGACTTATTGTTGGCCAATTGGTGAGAGTGTGATTTGGGTTTAAGGCATGGTCCTTAAAAAGAAATACAGACAGTAAACCCCAAGATTTCTTGTAATGTTGCAGTGATCATAGATCAGGACAACTGGAGATGATCATGGATGCAATGGGACACCTTGGTCTTTTTAGGTTAAGATCTTTCCCAGGTTTGACTGAGGCAATGCTCATTCATTGATTAAAGAAAGCTAGGTAAGAAACAAGGCAAAGAATGACCTTTTTTACCTACTCAAAAAAACAAAAAAAAGCTAATGCAATAATCTATATGAAAGAAGATGTGGAACTGGAGCTCAGGAGAAAGATTTGGGCTATATATATTTAGAACTCATCTGCAGAAAGATGATAACCTAGAAAAGAGAAGAGGACCTAGGACAGAGCCCTGGGATACATATACAAAAAAGACTTAAATGATGATACTTGCTCATTGTTTGAATTTTGATGGCTCAGAGTGAGTGTAAATAACATCTGTTCCTGTTCATAAACTCTGAGGGTCTTCCCTTTCCAGATTGATTCTTTTGTGAAGGCAAACTGCCATCTTTTGCCTCAATTCTTACTTAGCCTTAAACTACTGAATCAAAAACCTGAAAAGACTTATATGAACTGATGCTCAGTGAAATGAGCAGAACCAGGAGAACATTGTACACAGTAACAGCTACATTTGCACAGTGACTGACTTTAATAGACTTAGCTTTTCTCAGCAATGCAAGGATCTAAGACAACTCCAAAAGACTCGAGATGGAAAATGCTATGCACATTCAGAAAAAGAACCATGGAATCTGAATGGAAATGGAAGCATACTATTTGCTCCCCTTTTTTGTTGTTTTTGTTGTTGTTTTGTTTTATTTCTTCTTTCTCGCAGTTCCTCTTATTAGTTCTAATTCTTCTATACATCATGACTAATGTGAAAATAGCTTCATATGGATGTATAAGTAGAGCCCATATAAGATTACACACCATCTTGGGGTAGGGAGAAAATTTAAAACTCAAAATCTTATGGAAGTGAATGTTGAAAGCTATAAATAAATAAATAAATAAACAAACAAACAAACAAACAAACAAATAAATAAATAAATGAACAAACTACTGAACAGGTGTTGCCTCAGACAAACTGGAACCTGGGAAAGACATTAGCTTAAAAAGGCCAACTTCTCCCATTGCATCCAGGGCCATCACCAATCAACCTGACCTATGTCTTGTCACTGGACTCTGATGAAGCTGGAAGAGAGAGTGAGGCTGATGATTTTACACAGCTCTGTCTGACTTAAATCCAATTCACTTGCAATATCACCTTGCTGATGTCATTGGTCCTCTTCAAGAATGAAGAATGAACAACAACAAATGATGATGCAACAAAGGAAACTAGGGAATAGTTCAATGAGTAGGAAAACCAGGAGACAGAATTATCACAAAAACCTCATGGAGGAAAAGTATACAAGAAAAGGGAGTAGTCAGCTTTTCCAGTGACTGCAGAGAATTCAAGAAGAATAAGGACTCAAAAAAGGCCATTGATTTTAGCAATTAAGTTCAGTAATTTCAGAGAAAGCCATTTCAGTTGAGTGTTGAGATAAAAAAAATCCAGATAGCAAAGAACTGCGAAGTGAGATTTGAGGAATTGGAGCGGTAGGGTCAAGAAAAGTGGTTTTTTATTTTTGTTTTTAGGGCAGGTGTATGTTTGTAAGCAACAGCAAAGGAGCCAGTATAAAGCATTCATAGGAGTAGGAGGTGGGGCAGGAACCAGTGTTTTGTAGTGGAAAGCATTCTAGATTTAATATCAGAATCCTCTCTACCATGTTATCTATGTGACATAGGACAAGTCACTCTATCTCTCAAGTTCAGTTTCCTTATCTCTAGATTCCTAATCTCTAAAATCAGGGTGTAATCTAAGGTTCCTTACAGCTTCAAGTCCTGTGATAGTAGGATTTATGAGTTTAACTCAATGTAAACTCACATGTATTCATTTCTTTGGGGGTAATATAGGTTCTTGGATATTGTTTGAGGGAAAGGAGAAATTGAAAGTGTTATCACTAATCTACCATAAACAGGTGAAGGTGAAGTGTTATGTGGCCATCATATAACAGGAGAGTTTTCTTGTGCACTCCCTGGTGGTAGATTGGAATACAATTGTGCACAGATTGGAATTGGGAATGACTAAATAATATTCCTTAAAGTTAGGAGGGATTGTGACAAAAGAATGGGGAAGCATCCTTGGTTAGGAACTGGATTACTGGCATAGACCATTTTTTGAAATAAACTTTTTTGATATTTTTTGTTTTTATTAACTTTTAACTATTTTTATTTTGTTTTGTTTTTTTGATTAACAAAAAATTATTTTCTCTCTCTTCCTCTTCGAAAAAGAGATAAAAATAAAACCCTTGAAACAAATATGCAAAATAAGTCACATAAAACAAATTCCTGCATTGGCCATGTCCAAAAAAAATCTATCTCCATCCTTACTCTGTATCCTTCAGCTCTCTGCCAGAAGGTAGATAGCATATTTCAATAAGAGTCCCATGAAATTGTGGTTGACAATTGCATACATCAGAGTTCTTAAGTTTTAAAGTTATTTGTCTTACAAGGTTGTTGTTATTAAACAAATTGTTCTCCTGGTTCTTCTTATTTCATTCTGAATTAGTTCGTATAAGTTTTCTCAGGTTTCTTTGAAACCATCCCTACATCCTTTCTTAGAACATAATAATATTCTATTAATTCATGTACAGTAATTTGTTCTGCCATTCTTCAATTGATGGGTACCCCTTTAGTTTCCAGTTCTTTGCTATCACAAAAAGAATTGCTATAAATATTTTTGTACATAGGAGTTCTTTTCCCCCTTTCTTTGATCTCTTTGGGGATAGAGACCTAGTATTGAAATCGTTGGATCAAACAGTATGCAGTGTTTAATACTTTGGGGAGAAGAGTTCCAAATTGATATGACTTTAAAATGTATTAATCATCCCCAGGATTTGTAATACTAGTTCATGAAAATGCTTGGACTTATTTTTGTTTGTTCCTTCTCACATCAACTTTGCTTTGTAAGCTATGTTTTATGGATAAAGAAGCTGAGATGTAGGGAAGTTAAAATGACTTGCCATGGGTAGAATACAAAAAGAGGAATGAGTGGCAGAGAGGTATAACATAGCTCCAAATCCAAATCCTGTAAAAGAGCCTTTCTTGATGGATTCAAATCAATATATTCTAGCTCATATCATCCCATTTTACCCAGAATGTACTCATTTCCAAATACATTGACTTATACACAGGATTATGGGACACAGAGTGGAAAGGCATGATAGAGATCATCTAGTCCAAACGTCTCATTTTACAAATTAGGAAACTGAGGCCCAGAGAAGTAAAGTGACTTACTCAAGGTCCTATAGGTAGTAAACACTAAATCTGTGATTTAAACTCAAGTCTTCAATTACAAGTCCTGCTTCTACTGTAACATGGTTGTATAACACCAGTGTTTCATATGATTCGATCAAACTATATATTTATATTGTGTTTATATATTATGTTTATCTGTTTGAGTTCTCTACTAGTCCTTAACTCCCTGAGGGGAAACGGCAACCAAACAAAGTTAAAGTGGTTTTTTGTTAAATCGGATCAATTTAATTTAGATTAGATTAGGTTAGCCTTAGCGTCTGGACTGACTCTTCTTGTAGGATGTAGTTGAGGAAAAAGGAAATTTTTTTTTGTAACCAAATAAATGAATTGTTTATCCTTTAAATCTGCTTTTCTGTTTCACAGTGTTTGATTTCATATGTGTTGGTTTCAAAGACATGGATACTATCAATGTTACAATATCATTAATAGATACCTTTAAAACAAATGTCATCTCTTGATGTGGTGTTACAGTTATGTTCCTTTACTAGCATAGTGAAAACAGTAGACAGTGAAAAGAATTCCAAAAGAATCCCCAGTCCACACTTTGGGGCTTGTGCCTCTGTGACTAAATAAAGTTAATGAGAAGCCATTTTATAGGAATTAGACCAGACAGAAAATCTATATCCATAATTAAGAAGTTGCTACAGTTAGAATCAAATAGGAAGAAGTTGCTAGTGGCATCATTTAATGGTAGCTTTTCCTTACTGCTATCTAAGGATATAGGGAATACAGTGCTCTGAGGAGAGAGGATAACCTAGGTGAATATGCTCCAGGTCCTCAGAGGTGGAGATAGAGTATATATTTTGGGAAAGTAGGTTGATGGGAGCTTAAACTCTGGGGCAAAATCGTAGTCATAAGAGGAATGTTCCATTCATTGAACTATATATTCCATCAAATGGTACAGAAAGAGCTGGTTCTTCACATAAGTTAATAAATCACCATGTCCTTTTCCAGATTTGAATTGTGATGTATTCTGCTTGATCCCTATCTAGTGTTGTTAAAATCAAGATGGAGAGACTGACCATTGCATAGGTGATATGCAGTCAGTGAAAGTAATTTAAAGATCTCCTCACTCAGGGGCAGAGTATCTTTAATGCAGATCACAGAGAGGAGTTCATAGATTTGTTTTAATCATTGGGACTTTTAAAGTTATATGTTAAAGCCAACTTATAGCAGCAAACCTAAAATTTACAACCTTAGAAGTTGGGAAATACCACAGGATGCCTCAACAAAGAGCCTACCAAAGCAGGGTTGAGAGGGTCAGAATTTTTCCTATTTAGTAGAATGGACACAAATTTCTCCAGTGTTTAGCATAATACCTTAAATGTACTGAGGAATTGGTAAATCCTTGTTGAATTTGATTTAGCTGAATAGGAAATTAGAGGGTTGGGCTTGGTGATCTCCAAAGGCCCTTCCAATTCCAAAATCTGAGGATGCAAAATAAGCAAATGGATGAAATCTTTGCATAGAGAGGAAACAATCACCCAATAATGGGTATTTATTGACTGTGATGGTCTGTGATGAGTAAGGCCATACCAGGTCTTGTTGCCTTTAGGAAGCTTACAGTCAGTGTTGTGAGACATGTATAACTCTAATACGGAGTAGAATGTGGAAGAACTAAGGGGTACCCAGAGTTCTGTAAGACCTCAGAAGAGGAGAGATTGCTAATGACTTAAAAGATCAGGGATGATTTAATTTAGGAGGTGAGCAGGACGTTGAAAGGTAGGTAGAAATAGGACAACAGAGCAGCATGGGAAGAACAGATAATTTGGGGTGAGGGAATTAGTGTGAGCAAAGGCATGCAAGCAGAAAAACATGAGGAATGGAAGTAGGAGAGAAACAGCCCCATTCAGTGAAAAGAGTGCTGGCCTTAGGGGCAGAAGACCCGAGGCTGAATCCTGGTTCTACCACTTAGCACCTGTTGTGGTTTTAGGCAAATCATTTAATCTGTCTGAAGCTGAGTTTTCATATTTGTAAAAAGAGAAGATTGACACTTTTCATTAGAGAAATGTAAATTAAAACAACTCTGAGGTACCACATCACACTTATCAGATTGATTAACATGACAAAATAGGAAAATGATAAATGTTGGAGAAGATGTGGGAAAATTGGAACACTAATGCATTATTGGTGGAGTTGTGAACTGATCCAACCATTCTGGAGAGCTATTTAAAACTATGACCAAAAGGCTATAAAACTGTGCATATCCTTTGACCCAGCAATACCACTTCTAGGTCTGTATCTCGAAGAGATCATAAAAATGGGAAAAGGACCCAAATATATATATATATATATATATTTGATGGAATATTTATAAGCAGCTCTTTTTGTGGTGGTCAAGAATTGGAAATTGAGGGGATGCCCATCAATTGGGGAATGGCTGAACAAGTTATATGAACAGAATGGAATAAGAAATGTTCCATAAGAAATGATGAGCAGGCAGATTTCAGAAAAACCTGGAAAGACTTGTATGAACTGATGCTGAGTGAAGTAAGCAGAACCAGAACACTGTACACAGTAACAGCAACACTGTGTGATGACCAACTTTGATAGACTTAGCTCTTCTCAGCAATACAACGATCCAAGACAATCCCAAAACACTCATGATGGAAAATGCTATCCACATCCAGAGAAAGAACTAGGGAGTCTGAATGCAGATCAAAGCATACTATTTTCTCTCTCTCTCTCTCTCTTTCTCTCTCTCTCTCTCTTTTTTGTTGTTTCTTCTTTCTCGTGGTTTTTCCCTTTGGTTCTAATTCTTCTTCACAGTATGACTAATGTGGAAATATGATTGTACATGTATAGTCTATATCAGATTGCATGCCATCTTGGGAAGGGGGAAGCAGAGGGAAGGGGAGAAAATTTAAAAGTCATAATCTTATAGAAGTGAATGCTGAAAACTAAAAAATAAATAAATAAAATTTCAAAAAAAGAGAGAAGATGGAACAAGCAGACCTCCAAGGCCTCTTCCAAGTCTAAATCTATGAGTAACCTTTTTTTTTTTCCAGGTTAGCGTATAGGTGAAGAAGTATGGTAGGAGGTAAGGCTGGAAAGGGAGGTAGATTGGGACCAAATTGTGGGGGGCTTTAAATGTTAGAATAGAGAGTTTGAATTTTATTTGGTTGGAAATTCTACTTCACATCTTAGGTGCATTAAACTGTGCCCTGAGAGGAGGAAGGTCAGTCTTAGCTCTGAGCACAAGCAGGCTATAAGAAACATAGAGTCAGGCAATAGGAAGTTTCTTCTGCTAAACTCCACTTTGCTCTCCTAGAATCCAGTGATTATAAATGTTACAGAAATGGGAAACACACCCAGGTCAGGCAAGCTGCTCTTTACTGAACGCTCACTGTTCTCCTTATGTAGTCGAGTGTGCATTGTTCTACATTTGTTCTTTAGAGTAAACAACACGTATAGCTGGCTGGCTACAATAGCAAACTCTATGTAGAGCAGTTTTAACTGGCAAGTTCCACAGCTTAAGATGCCAAAGCCACATTTTCTTTCAGAGTAACAAATCAGACTAAATATCCACATAGGAATGGCAGCAAGGGAAAGGGACTACAATTTATTATCCAAAGGTGTCAAAAGAATAGGGGTGGGGATTTGTTCATTTCTTTTGCTCCAGAGCCCAAATGGAAGTAGGAAGGTCAAATTTTTCCAATCACATCCAAGAAGCAGCAAAATCCCCCTACTTGAAAATTTCTAGTGTAAATAAAGATGATTTACATGAGCAGATCATGAATGGAGAGCCAAGACAGGAAGTATGGGTGTGCCAGTAAAACCTTGACATACACCAGAAGAAAAATGGAAGTACAGCTTATTAAGCTGTGGGAAAGAATACAATGATGGGAGAAGGAATTTTTTTGGATCAAACTCACATTATAATAAATGGGTATAGTGTGATTGAACTGTAGCCCATTTGCATTCTTTATCTTAGATGTTTGGGCCACCAAACTAGATGAGAGAGAAAAAAAACTATTTTCTAATGTGCATAAGAATTGTTTTGTGGTTCCTTAAGTGTATTCTTAGCCTTCTGCTATATATGGAAAACTTTCAACACACACACACACACACACACACACACACACACACACACACACACA
>NW_020954592.1:12900985-13071786 GCF_900497805.2 Vombatus ursinus
ACACACACACACACACACACACACACACACACACACACACACACACACACACACACACAAGCTCTAGGCCAGGACTGGTGAGAGAGCTATCCAGTTTAGATATCTGCTATTACCCCTGGAATATGGCTCTCAAGATTTCTGAGGTTTCTGTTCATCTGTTGGTTTCAACAAAAAACTCATGTAAAACTTGGCAGCCCTCTGCAGTTTTGACTGGAAACAGGGCCAGATTTGATGGTTTGGGCTGGGTTTGCCTCTGCATATTCAAGTGAGCTGGAATTCAAAGAAAATTACAAGCAGTATAAGCCGTATGTGTACTGAAATTCTCTTCCTCTTCTCTTTTTCCCCTTCTACTCCCTAAAACGTGTCTTATTTAATGCAAATCTCTGTGCTGAGACAGTTAAGCTTTGCACCAAGTTGATATGCCATTTGATTCTTTAAGCCCACTGGCCAGTGAAGAGCTTGCTTGCAGTGAGTTATTGGTAACCCACGTGCTCTTTAAAGAGTCATACACCTTGTGTCAGGACCTGAACATGTGAAGTTTTTTTTTTAATGACAGATTTAATTAAAAAAAAAAACTTAATAGTTTCACTTTGGCAGATAATAGGAGGAAGAGAAATGTGCCTCCTTGTTCTCCCTTCCCACCCAGGAATGAACCCATAAAGGTCAGAAGAGAGAGAAAGAAGAAAGTTCAAGCACTCAACCCAAGGACTAGAAGCTCAAATTAGTAAAAGTGTGTTAAATTTGGCATTGTGAAATGGTCTGGGTGCTCTAGTTCACCTTTAGCAATCAGAGGACCATGTTATAGGTGGTTTCAACACAAAAAATCTCAGGCCCACAATATGGTATCCTTTAAACATCTTTCCCCCACCCCACTTCTCACCTATATACACACTGTTCAAACTTGGTGCCAGGCTACACAGGGACTGCCACATCAAGAGCTGCCCTGATGGGGTTGATAACAGCTAATGCCTTTCAGCTTAGCTCAGCAATCTGCCCATCCCTAGCTGCATTGAGAATGAAGTGCCATGGGGATAAACAGCCTAAGAAGAAAGCAAGTCTCCAGCCCAGTGACTATCCTTCTCGTAGTGAGTGTTCAGCAGTTGCTGCTTCCATCTATAAACTCAATCAGTCTTGATAATGATTCCCTGGAAGTCTCAACTCCAATCTCTCCCTTTTTGTCTGTCTGTGGGTGTGTCTGTCATCTCTTCTTTCCTCCTCATGTTTCCAATCTGTAAGCACCGATCATTCTGTGCTGAGCTTACCCAGCAGAGTTATTGGTGCTCTCCATAGAGCCTACAACTGCCTCGTTCTCAAGTGCTGTGTTCCTAGACATGCCCAGTGACCAGCATCTTGGAACCAGCATACCAGAGGTTTTTCCCATGAGCCCATATTCTCCAGTGGCTGCTCCTACTACCAGCTATTTGTAATGTAATAGATGTATGTGTGGGTACACAGCTATGTGCATTTTCCACCCATCACCTCTCTCTCTCTCTCTCTCTCTCTCTCTCTCTCTCTCTCTCTCACACACACACACACACACACACACACACACACACACACTATTTTGACAGCAAACTGGGTTAAGCTGCCCCCATCCACCTCCTTTCTCTGCCCACCCCTTTGCTGTCTCCAGTTGGTTTGCCATTTGCCTCTCATTTCACGCTGCATGTAAGAGAGAAATCTCATTATTTCTGATTTAGGTGCTCATATGCCCTCCCCTGCTACATGTCATGCCAGTTGCCAGCTTGTTACAACATCACAAGCAGAATTCAAAGCACTGATTTATCTGCCATGGGATATGACTCTGGGGTGAACAGAGGGAGGGGGGCAAAGGGAGGAGAGGAGAGAGGGAAGGAGGAAACACCGATAAGTGGTACAGTTTTTAAAGCCTTGGTATCTTAACGATGCTTGAGTTTGCTTGCTTATCGGCAGCTTTTCTGCTGAATGGGCAGGCTGCAAGATAAATGCAGTACATTCTATCAGGAGCCTGAAAAAGAAGAGAAATCTTTTTTTTTCTTCTAGATAGAATAGGGGCAACTGCATTCTGTGGCAGCTGTTGAATAAAGCTGTGCATGGGATTTTTAATTCCCTCTCTTCCTTTGCCTTCTGGCTAGTTGTGAATGGTGATGACTAGTCATGTAGCTTATGATCAAAGAGCTTTCATAAAAATTCTCCCTCCCCTCACTGGGTTGAGGGTTAGAATCAGACATCTTGTCTGCTAGCTTTCTTTTTGCAAATGCCCATATTCTGGGTGCTATAGTAGAGAGATGGATGGAGAAATGTGGAAGGGGGAAATGAAATGACAGACAATTTCCTTCCAGTCAATATCAGGTTCAGGAGGAAGGTCTCTTGCCAGGCTCTAGAGATGAACAAGGATAGCATGTTTCATGCCCGTGGTGCATTTAGATAAAAATTTGCATGCTTTCAAGGCAGATATTGTATGTCACTTTCCAAGCAATGTCAGAAACTGTGTTGGCATTTCTCTGTTTTCTTTGGCTTAGCCCTGTTCCTGACACTTAGTAAGCACTTGATAAATCCATGTTGACTGACTAACAAAGAAATGGTACAGGCAGTAATGGCTAGAGGAATTCAGAGGAAGGCTTTGCTGAGGACTGCTAGATTCAGAATTGTAAGAGTAATTACAGGTCACCTCTTCTCATTCCTCATTTTATTGGAGTTTCAGAAGTCAACTGACTTGCCCAAGGTCATACGGATAGATAGAATATGGCAAGACCAAATCCAGTTTTCTTTTTACTATAATAGGCTTTGGGACTTAAGCTAGCCTGGTGGATGGAAGGGATTTAGGTAGGTGGATTAGAGAGAGGAAGGAAGGAGGACGTTTGTGGGAGAGGTGTAGCTTAAGTCCAAGGTCTCATGTAAGTATAACAAGCCCTGGATTTGGATTCAGAAGACTTGAGTTTAAATCTGGACTCAATCACTTACTCTTACTGATCCTGGGCAAGTCAACTGATCTATCTGAGACTCCATCTAAAATGAGGGTGTGGGAATAGATAATCTCTAATTTCCCTTGCATAGAGAGGAGTGTTGAAGATGATCTGAGTAGAAGCAAAGAGAGATTAATATATCAGAAAGGGTGAAGGATTTTTCAGATACAGAAGAAAAAGAGAACTATAGCCTCCCTCTGCCACATCTGAAACATTTTCATCAGCAAGCTAGTTCACCTAAGAAGACCTCTTTACTTCCTTCAATCAGACAATAGCGCACATCACATTGGAATTGTGGGCATACTTGAGAGGTCCTGGTGTGCTGGTTTGCACTGGAAGGCCTCTCCTCAAGTTTACCAGCCATCCCCAGGCTCTTTCCCATGCAGGGCAGAATCCTCTAGCATCTCTAGGTGGGCCTCCTTTTGTGTATCTATATTATTCTGGGTCTGTATCAGTGCAGAGAGATGAGTTGATCTAATAATAAATCCCTTGGAAGTTAAACCAAAGCTGATCCTTTCCTGCCAGTACCATTTTGCCAGTACCTGCAGCGCAGCATAACAATAAAAATGAATATCAGGCAGTGTCATAAACAGCCTGATGATTGGATGTTACAGACATCACATTTCAATGCAAAGCACACATTTAATTCCAAAAGAAATTCGTCCCCCAAAGCAAACCTCTTAAGTGCATTAAACATACTAGGAGATACTAGTAACTTCCAGTGACATTTGTTTTAATAAGTTGCTGGAGTGACTTAGTGACTAATGGGCACTGACATTTTAAGAAATGAAAGACAAACTTTGCCACTTCTTATTCTTATTGCCCTCCCTATTATACTTTCTTCTGTTGCTCTTGACTTTGGCCCTGCAGCCATGGAAACTTTGTTTACTGCAAGAGACTGCACTGTGCTCATCGGGATTTGGAAGATGTGCAGTGGTAATCTATTTTTGTTCCTTCTGCACTCCACGACAAATTAATTTTCCCATTGTGTTCCTGGTGTTCCCATGTTTGTATTAGGCAGGGTAAACCATCCTTTATATTTGTCCTTCTGTCTTGTTCACAGAGGAAGTGATGACAGGTTTCTCCTATGCATGAGCTGGATTCATTGTCCTGGGGCTCTGGATGTGGCCAGCTTGTTCTAGGAAGAGGGAATCACTGGGAATGAAGGAGGGAGGCCTTCTTTTGCAAGATTCTTTCTTGGAGTTGGTGCGGTTAACTCTTTACATGCTGCAGTTGGGGGAATGGGGACGACTGAATCTGTTCTTGAGGACTGTGAGCCCACCCCAGATAATATTATTTTAAGTGACTTTTTTTTTTTTTTTTTTTTACTTCCTAGAGAAATGAAGGGCAGCTAGGTGGCGCAGCACTGGGCCTGGACTCAGGAAGACCTGAGTTCAAATCTGACCACAGATACTACTTGTTTGACCCCAGGCAAGACACTTAACTCTGTTTGCCTCAGTTTCCTCACATGTAAAATGAGCTGGAGAAGGAAATGGAAAACCATTCCAGTATCTTTGCCAAGAAAATTTCAAATGGTGTCATGACACAACTGAAAAATTACTCAACAACAACAACGAAAGAGAAATGACTCTGAGCTTTAATACTCTACCTAACACTTTTACCAAAAATGCTTCAGTGCATTTCTGCTTATTAAAAGATGAGTAGGGGCCACTAAAGCTTAGAAACTCCTTTTTTTGGGGGGAGCAGTACAATGATTTTGATTATTTTTTCCATACCCTTTCTTCAGAGAGGTAGCATGGTACACAGGATAAAGAACTAGCCTGCAACCCAGAAACACCCAGGTTCAAGACACGTATTGGTTGTTCAACTTTGAGCAAGTCACTTACCTTCTCAGTGTTCTAGACAACTCTCTGACACTGTAAGTTGCCAGCTTGCATTGCTAGAGAAAATGTCTTCGTCTGGGAGTTCCCTATACCAGTAAAATCTTAAGTCTGGTCCCTAGCCCTAGCCTTATTTCTTACTTCAGTCAATATTTGTCTTGGATGTATCC
This sequence comes from Vombatus ursinus, assembly GCF_900497805.2. Lineage (NCBI taxonomy): Eukaryota > Metazoa > Chordata > Mammalia > Diprotodontia > Vombatidae > Vombatus > Vombatus ursinus. Next base: position 12,905,942 of record NW_020954592.1, read on the forward strand.
ACTTCCCCCCTCTCCCCTCCAGATTCAGTCTCTGATTAGCTACCAACACAGCCTTCCTAGGCAATGCTCTGATCCTGCCAGTCCCTGATGCCTATTATTGACTATTGTTTAGTTGTTTTCAATAGTGTCCAACTCTTCATGACCCCTTTTGGAGTTTTCTTCACTGGAGTGGTCTGCCATTTCCTGCTCCATCTCATTTTACAGATGAGAAAACTGAGGCAAACAGGGTTAAGTGACTTGGTCTAGGGTCACATAGCTAGTAAGTATCTGAGGCCAGATTTGTACTCAGGAAGATGATTCTTCTGTCTCCAGGCCCTTGCTTTATTCACTGCATCACCTAACTGTATCATAAAACACTTTGCAGACATTTAAGTACTATATCAATGTCTGCTATTATTATCATTAATAATAATAAATAATAGGTTGAGTAGTTTGTATTTTAACTTTCTGAAATTTTTGTAAATTGCAGATGGTGGAGAGTGAAAGAAAGGGTTGGCTTTGGAATTAGGCAATTTTTTTAGATTTCATAATCCAGAGAAATAAAATTCCTAACAGGCCCACAGCCAAATTTTAACATTACCTTAGTTTCCTGGAGCCAGCTGGCTCAACTGGATCACTAAGAGCTCATTGGATCAGCTGTGAGTCTAGTGACCTATGGCAGGAGGTGATTCACATAATCCATGTTGGCCAGAAACTTGGTTGAATGTTTAACCCATGTGGTACAGTAAATTAACACTGAATGTGGACTTCAGAACAGGAGTCAAATCCCAGCTCTGACACTAGCTTGTGACCATGGGCACACAATTTCCTCATTTATAAAAATGTTTTTTACTCATTTTTCAGTAATATCTGATTCTTCAAGACCCCATTTAGGGTTTTCTTGGCAAAGATACTGGAATGGTTTGCCATTTCCTTCTCCAGCTCATTTTACAGATGAGGAAACTGAGGCAAACAGGGTGAAGTGACTTGCCCAGGGTCACATGTCTAGTAAACATCTGAGGCCATATTTGAACTCAGGTCTTTGTGCATCCAGCCCTGGTGCTCTATGCACTGAGTCATCTAACTGCCCAGTAAAAATGAGGATGATATTAATATGTGATGCATCTGCTACATGGGTTTGTCATGGGGTGGAAATGATTTGTAAACTCCAAAGTACTACATAAAGATTTATTAGTATGTATGTGAACTAGCAACAATACTCATAGTCAGTCTTCCCATTGTACATGCAGTGAAAACATAACAAGCCTCATAATTGTCTGTTCCAGGAAAAAGGGAAGAGGCAAAGAAAAGGAGAACAAAGCAACCATGTCAAAGTTGGAAACTTCAGGGTCCAGCTCAAGTGCTACTTCCTATAGAAGACCTTTCCTGACCTGACTCCCCTCATTTATCATTAATGCTTCCCTGGAAGGAAGTTACTTTGTCCATAATTTGTATTTGCTTATCTATGTGCATGTCGTCCATTAGAATGTAAGCTTCTTGAGGGCAGGGGTTACTTTATTTTATTTTTCTTTGTATTCCCTATGGGTCCAAAATAGGACATGAATCTAGATTTTCCTGGCTTTTAAACTAGCTCTCATTCGCTCTGCCTCTTGTGGTCATATTGTAGGCATGACAAATACTTCTTAAATCGAAAAATTGCAGTGGAGTAGTCCATTACAACAAAGCCATTCCTAATGTTGTTGTAAGACAAGCTCCTGGTACTTACTTTCCCATTCTAGGTATACCCTCCTTTTCCCTGCCTCTAAACCTACCACCAACTGGTACAGACCTAGACAAAAGTCCGGGGAGCATGTTAAAATGTTCTATTTGGTCAAATGCTATCTAAGAATTTGAATGAAGCTTTGAGATCATCTTTTCCCCTTCCTTTCACTCCCAACCACATAGTCCTTTGAGATGGCAGCACTGGACACACCCCTGGAAAGACCCTGAAAGCACAGGACTGATTGGAAAGAGGAAAAGTCTTGTCTGAGAGGGAAAACGAATAGGTAGAGAAAACTACAGAAAAAACTTCCTGCTTTTATTCTGAGAGGCCCAGAGAACCACACTGCCTTTTAGCAACTGTGGAACCGTTTGTGGCTGCCTCTTTAACCTCTTGCTCTTCTAGAGCCAGCCTAGAAGCTAGAAAGAATGGAACGCCAGGCTTCATTTTTCACCTTTTGGCACTGATTGGAAAGGTGTTTTGAAAATCCTGAAATGCTCCATAATGTTTAGTCTATTTATCAGCGGTGTAGGCATCAGCAAATTCAACAGATAAGCTGAAACACTGTATATGTTGAAGTGATGATCCCAGGTGGTGCTGGGAAAACTGGATTGGGGGTTGGGAACAAGTGATCAGATGGCCCAACCTCACAGTCACCTTGAAGACTGAGGCATCAAATGACCAGATAGCACTTGTCTAAATATGAGGGACCACAGAAATTCTCAGATAGGGTGATCATCACATCTCCTTAGCATGTAGCTTCAGAGGTTGAAATGGCAGCAGATTTCTGAGTTTTAGATGTATCTCCTTGAACTCTGCATTTGTAGCTATGGCAGCCTGGTTTGAATAAAAGAGGCTCAGTGCTATCAGGCTTCCAGATCTAGTGGCTAAGTCAGATCTCAGGAAGCCATTAATCATTTGTTTTCCATCACATATTGATAGTGACTAGTTGGTATTCTGATGAATATTGAAAGATAATATTTCTCATCTTCCCACTTGTATTCTATGATCTGGGAGTATGCTTGGGTCAGCATATCAGGCAGTTATGGTGAGGAAGAGCTAGTGAAAATAATTGATTGGTGTTGTACGAACCCCAAGTACCCTATGAAAGCTAAAAAAAAAACAAAACAATTCTGCATAGTATTTACAATAGGTGGGTTGCCTTTGATATGAGACTCTCAAAGAATGTTTTAAAATTTTTGACTGCTAAACTGAAATGGCCTTAAAATTCAATGCCTCAGTTCTCACATGTCAGAGAGGAAGGTGGCTGATGTCTATAGAAAAACAGTAGAGCATGGGAAGCCAGTAACATCCTTGAGGTCAAGCATGATAACAGAATTGTGGATATCAAATACTGAGGACCCTGAGTTTTGAATCATTTGCCACATGGGACAAATCCGTCACAGACATATTGAATTACTGTTCCTTGCCATGCATCCAAATAGCAGAAAAGGATGTCAAGGTTCTAGGCTGTGGTCATCTGATGACATCACTACATTTACATGGGTGATTTTAGCACTCTCTGGTTCCAGATTGCCAAGCCAACTAATTCCAGTTACCATTTGCCCCTCATTCCAGTGGTCTAACATCAAGTAATTATCTATGTGGCATATTTTGATAAAATTGTCAAATAATTGGCATGAATCAAAATCCTAGCGGATATCACTACTCTAAAACATTGGTACTTCCGTTTTCCTAGGTTTTTTTTTCTCTTCCTTTCCACAGGACCCTTTAATTCTAATATACTTTTTAAGAGACTTGTAACCCCTGAAAAGGGTCATATTGTGAAGGAAACTGGTATTATGAGTCACAAAAGTGCTTGTCTGTTTAGTTTCCTTTTTTGACATCCATTTAAAGAATAATTCCCCACATTTCTACAACCAATTTAAGAAACTGGATCTATGATTTCATTGGTGTAGGGAGCTCTGGAGAGAGAATTTTCTCCACTGATTCAGATTGGCACCTTGTGTGTGACTTATGGTTTTAAAGAGTTGCCTGGGACACAAAGATTAAATGACTCGTCCAATAGCAACTCTATGGCAGAGGAGGCACAGAGAGGGAGGGTGCAATAAAGTGTATGGAGAACTGGCCTTGGAATGAGAAAGACAGGTTCAAATTCCACCTCCGAACAATTTTTTTTTCAAACATTCTTATTTAAAGTTTTGAGTTCCAAATTCTATTCCTCCTTCCCTGCCTCCCTCCACAATTTTAAATATAGCATATCTATTTTACTGTGTTGTCGGGAAACAGCACTGGATTTGACGTTGGGAGGGCCTGAGTTCACAACCCAGCTCTGCCCTTTGTTACCTAAGTGACTTTGGGCACTTCAGTTTGTTTCTCTGAGCTTCAGATTCCACATCTATAAAATAAAGAAATTGGCAGTCTTGAAAGTAATTTGAAAATAGGCTTTAAAAAAAAGAAAGAAAAAAAGAAAGGCCAAAATACCACCCTGTATCTTTTGTCCACTGCAAGGCATATACCCCTAAGAGGTCAAAGACAAAAAAGAAAAATCATATCCACTCAAATATCTATCTATCTGTCTATCTATCTATCTATCTATCTATCTATCTATCTATCTATCTATCTATCTATCTATCTATCTATCTATCTATAAGTACTTTTATGGTAGGAAAGAACTGAAAAAAAAGCAAATGCATCCCTATTGGGGAATGGCTAAACCAATGGTGGACTGTTACTATACCCTAAGGAATGATGAAAATGAAGAATGCCAAGAAGCAAGGGGAGGCTTTTTATGAGTTGATGCAAAGTAAAGTAAGCCAAACCTGGAAAACAATAAACATAATAGAAAGAACAAAAACAAATGAAAATGAATGCTGTGTAATTATAATTATAAACTTGTCCCCAAAGAAGAAATGAGGAAATTGTACCTCCTTCCTTTCTTTTAAGAAGTGGTAGACTATGGGCATGGAACACTACATATACTATTAGAATGGTTAATTGGATTAGTTACTTTTGAAGAACTGCTTTTTTATTCTGTCTTTTTTATTCTATATTATAAGGGATAACTTTCTGGGTAACGGAAGAGGGAGGGATATATTGAGAAATGAAGATAACATAAAATCAAAAAGATACCAATAACTTTTAAAAAAAATTCAAATGAGGGGGTTTGGCTAGATAACCTGATCTGTAAGGTCCTTTTTCATTCTAAATCTGTGACCTTAAAAAAAACAAAGCAAATATCTTTCCTGATTTTTTTTTTAAATTTCACTTCTTAAATCACAGTTCAGAATATCACGTGGGAAGTTTTTTTTTTTTTCAGGGACAGAGCCTGACATATATTTTTCTTCCATCCCACTGACCCTATTCTTACTTTAAAGAGTGAAATGCTAATTTCAGATATGTCTTGGCACTCACCTCTAGCTTTCATCTACTCCTTCCATGCTTGGAACTTTGGACTCTGCATGTTTGGATAGGAACTTCTCATTGGTATCCACTGGGAAGGCCTGGCAGCAAAGTGTGTGCTGTCACCTTTTGGGTTCTTGCCTGTTTCTGGCGGAAAGGACAAGCGACAACTCAATAATTTTAAAGGGAGTTCTTTAAATGCCTCAGTGAGATGATTAAGGATTAACGGTCCAAGGAGCAATTTATCCATGGTCCTTCTCTACAAATTATGCTCCATTTCCTCTGTATTGTTTGAGCTGACCTACTCAGTTGCTTACTTCCCAAATATTTTCCCCAAACACTAAAATAGATAACAGGAACTGAGGGAGTGACTATTGGTTTAAGAGTATTTTAAGATGACTTTTTAGAAAGACTTCTAGGAAGATGGCAGAATCTTCTAGGACCCTCCCAGTGGAATGTTTGGAGCACAGAGAGTCAATGAGAGTTGAAAAGAGTTCCATGTGTAGTATTTTGCATTCCATTTAGGTTGTAGAAATGTGTGTGGGAGCAAACAAAACCCAACTGAGACATCCAGCTGGCTAACAGAGAGCACTGGGCAGGGAGACAAGCTGGTCCTCCCCAATCAGTTGGCCTCCTACGTGGATGGCTGGAACTGACTGATATCCTATGGACTATGGTGCTCTATAGATTATGGATATGCGAGGCTGTGATGTTCTCCAGGGTTCAGCTGCCTCATTAGACATCACCAAAGTGTGGCTAGAATAGGCTTAGCTGCCTCTATCCCTATAGGATGCTATGGAGTTGAATTCATGCTTACATGCTGAGACCTGTAGCTTTCTAAGGGGAAACTGGCATTGGAAATGCCCAAGTAGCTTTTAAAGCCTAAGCTCCCTACACTGGCTCTTCCATTGGCTGGCTTAAGGCACATTCTTCTTCCTCAGAAAGTTTATCTCATGGGAAGAGTGAAGAGGCTTCTCTCCTTTCTGCTTCAGTTTCACAATGGGCCAAGGAGCCTTTCATATCTGGGAATTCCCTTTGTTTCCCTGTCAAAGGTTAGAGGCTTCTGTTCTTTCAGACTCTGGCTTTTGTCTCTTACCTTTTCTCAGTCTACTTTCCTCTATAGGAAAAGATTATGACACCACAATGAAGGTTTGCTTTTTTTTGAGCGCTGAGTCTCGGCTTGCTTTTGTTCTTTGTTAGCATTGAGGCCAACTCTCTACTGAGGTCAGACTAAAGGGAGTTTAACAGGGGTGTGGACTTATGAATGTGTGGTATTAGGTGACTGCCTGCCTCCCTCCTCAAATTCTAAGTGTGAGAATTTCTTGCCTTTACACATATTGGCAGTTACAGTGTTCCTTGCTGGGTAAGCGGAAATATGTTGGAAAATTAAAACTGAGAATTATGATCTGTTTAAAGCTTGAGGAAACTATGCAACAGTAGGTTTATATGGGGCCTTTAAAAAAAAACCCATGAAACTATGGTTACTATACATTTAGCACTGTAGAATAACAGTCACAGGTGTACATTTATTCCACACTTCGAAAGACATACGTCTTCTATTTCTGGTCACGGGAACATTTTGGAAGAATAAACACTAGCCATGTATTTTTAAGTTACAAGCTTCTAGATTGCACATAGAAAAGATACCTTAAGAACAATGTTTCTTAACTTTTTTTGGAGGGGGGTATTATAGATACCTTTGGAAATTTGGTGCAGCTTATAAAGCCCTTCTTAATATGATGTTTTTATATACATAAAGTAAAATACATAGGACTATGTATTTCCTTCTTAGCTCTAAAGGTTTTAATTCGGTTGTCTCTTTCATCAGTCACTGTTTCACTCTTGCTCAAGCAAAATGACAGCTCAGCGTCAGAAAGGTTGCTTTGACCAAGCACTCTATATGGTCATTCTCTGGCTCGTGTTTTTTCTGTAGGTGAAAATTATATTGAAATACAGTTATCTAAATATTTTATAAAAACAAGTTGATGGATTCTAGGTTAAGAACCATAGACCTAGAGAATCCTAAGCATTCTGCCTATAAAATGAATGATTTCAGCGCTTGCAATAGAACCTGAATTGAGTGACTTGAAGATAGAAGCTCCTTTCTTTTTTCTGTAGGGCAGAGGAAGAGCTTCCTGAAAGCAAAAGTCATCCACATACTCTGAGGAAAACAACTGGCCTCTAGATAGATTGGTTGTTAGAAGAAAAGGTAGCAACTCAGCTCTTGGCCTCTTATCTCTGAAGGTTCCTATTTGTGTAAGGAGTTTTCAGAATGGACCCTTAGATATTTCTTTTCATTTCCCAGAATTCCAGAATCTCAGAATTAGAAGGATTCTTCTTTGGATCCCCAGCACTTAAGTGCCTGGCACATAGGAAACCCTTAATAAATGTTTGTTTTTGGCTATTTAGTCTAACTCATACGCAAACAAGAATCTTATTACGTCATAACTACCAAATGGTCATCCAGCTTTCTCTTAAAGTTCCTTAGTGAAGAAGAACCTGCAATTTCCTGAACTACTTCTTTCCACTTTTGAATAACTCTAATTTAATAATAATAATAATCATTATTATTTTAATATTATTTTAATTGTTAGTAATAATTAATAAATATTAATAAGAATTAGTAATTTAATAAGATGGTTTTCCTAACATGGAGACCAAATCCCCCTTTCAGAAATTTCTAACTATTGTTCCTAGTACTGCTTTTTGGAGTTAAGCAGAACGAATCTAAACTTTTTTGTACATAATAACTCTTCAAATAATTGGTGGTACATATCACTAAGTCTTCCCTTCTCTGGGCTAAACATCTCCCCTTCCTTCAACCAATCTTTGTATGATGTGACTTTGAAGACTTGAACCCAGATCTTTCTGACTTCAAGGCCAATTTTTAATGCCATGTTGATCATTTTTATTTGCATGCTTGCCAGCCTTGTCAATGTCATTCCTTGAATGCGGCACCTGGAACTGAACAGAATATTCCAGATCTTCAAGACCCAGAAAGTCTTAATTTATAAAGACCTAGGCTGCATTCGTGCATAGGCTTTGGAAGAAAAGTAAATCTTTGTTGAAATCTTCTATTTTTGTATATTTCATATTTTCCATTGCACTCCTCCTGCCCATCCCAGAGAACCATCCCTTTTAATAAGTAAGAAGAAAGGAAGAAAAGAAGTTTCCCAAACTAAACAATATACTGAAAGAGTCTGATGTTATATCCGATGCCCATGGTCCCTTAGTGTTGGGGTTTAGGGGGAAAGTGTCTTCATGTATGTCTTTTTTGGGCCCCAACTTGATCATTATAATTTCACAGCATTCGGTTTTAATTGTTTTGTTGTTCTTCTTTCCATTTTAATTGGTGTAATCAGTGTGTGTATTTTTGTCCTATTTATTTCCTTTCATATCAATTTATGTCTTTCCATGCTTATGTGTATTCATTATGTCCATTGTTCCTTATAGAACAACAATATTCCATTACATTTACTTAGCATAATTTGTTTAGCCATTCCCTAATTGATGGGCATCTACTTTGTTTCCAGCTTGTCTTACATGTCTTTTAAGAGACAGTGAATAAAGAATTATAGGATCATAGACTTAGACTTGGAAGGAAACTTAGAGATCATCTGTTCAATACTTTCATTAGTCAAAGGAGGAAACTGATGTCTAGAGTTAAGCAATTTATCCAAGGCCACAGAGATTGTGAGTGGACAGGTCCTCAGACTCTAAAATTAGCCCTTGTCATGCTCTGCCATGCTACCTTTAACAATGCTGCCTATAATAAACTATGTCAATTTATCCAGAAAAAAAAATGGGTTGGCAGGAGATTCTGGACACCTGTATCCATCGAGAGGTCAAAGAACTCCTTAAAGGTATTTGACTTTGTCAGCTTGGATTCTGTCTTCCACTCTGAGGAAACTCTTGTTCTCTATGAAGACTTTAGGGGTTTCCAGTGAAGTCAATGACATCTTCCCTTTCCCCTTTATCCAGGGATTATGTGTCTTAGGATGTTGCTTGGTATCCTACAGGTTAGTATTTAAAGTAGCTCAACATGACTGAACTGCAGGAATTAGAGGCAAACTATTCTGAAAATATATGACAGTATAGTAGGAAGAATGATAGGTTTGGCGTCGGGAAAAACTTGGGTTCAAATCTTTCCCCAGACCATAGCTCAGTGATCACTGGCAATTTACTTAACTCAAGCCTCAGTTTTCTCAACTGTAAAATTTGGCTACCTCAGAGAATCTTTGTGAGGTTCAAATGAAATATTTGTGAAATGCTTTGCAAACATGATATCATCATATAAATGTCATTTATCAGTGTTCATTTTCTCTTATTCTTATTGTTTTCATTCATCTTATTTCCCCCACCCTCTTTGTACTGTATCTATGATTCGATTTGTATAGGGAACTCTCAGTGAAAAAACTCCCTTCATCAATGCAAATCAATAGCTGCTCTGCCAATTATAGTCATAGAGAACCATGATAAAGGGGGTGCCAAGATATTAAATGACTTGCTCAGGATTACAGGACCAGCATGTGTTTGTGGTAGGACTTGAACCCAGGTCGTCTTGATTCCCAGGTCAATTTTTTTTTATCCATTATACCAGGACTGCCTCTATTATTTATTCTTCTTGTAATTCTTGTTAATATCATTCTGCTTATCTTTTGTTGTTGCTGTTGTAGTTCAGAAGAAACAGTCCTGGGACAAATTGTGATCTTGCTATTCTTTTATATTTAATGTTCTGTGGCTTATTGTATAATGGGATAAAATAATTGTTTCCTTAATTGAATAAAAGTATTGGGATATAATTTGAGTGAGAGTATCTTTGGGACATCTTCAGTAGTAGAGAAAATGATGGAAATGATATGTACCTCATCCTGTTTCCTAACAGTTTTGATTTTTCCCCCCAGTAGGTTTCTATATTTTGAAAGTTTTTCATTTCTTGTAGTTTGGAAATCTTTACTATTAGACACCTTTCAGGGCTATTTTAAGAACCAAATGAGATAACACATGCAAAGTGTTCTGTAGACTTTAAGAAGCTGAATTATTGGGGTGGTATAGTTGATAAGACTACTGGATTTGGAGTCAGGAACACTTGGTTTTGAATTCCTCCCCAGAATACTTAATAGCCTTGTGACCCTGGATAAGTACTTAACTGTTCTGTGTCTCAGTTTCTTCATCCGTAAGATGAGGGGCAGCTAGCTGGTGCAGTGGATAGAGTTCTGGGCCAGGAATCAGAAAGACCTGAGTTCAAATCTGGACTCAGACATTTACTAGTTGCATGACCCTGGGCAAGTCACTTAACCCTGTTTGCCTCAGTTTCCTTATCTGTAAAATTATCTGGAGAAGGAATTGGCAAATCATTCTACTATCTTTGCCAAGAAGATCCCACATGGGGTCATGAAAAGTTGGACATGACTGAAATGACTGAACAACAAGATGAGGAAGTTGGATTCAATGGCTACCTCTAAGGTTCCTTCCATTTTTAAATCTATGATCCTATACTACATATACCTAAGTTCCTATTATTATTCTTGTTCTTTTTTATTAATTTATTTTGTTTTATCAACAATCACTTCCATATGCTTTTGAGTTTAAAATTTTTCTCCCCCTTCCTCCCTACCACCCTCCCCAAGATGTCCCACACAATCTGATATAGGCTATACATATACATTCCTATTAAACATATTTTCATATTAGTGATGTTGTAAGTAAGAATTAGAACCAATAGGAGGAACCACCAGAAAGAGGAAACAAAACTCAACAGAAGAAAAAAAAATAGCAAATAGTATGCTTCAATCTGCATTCAAACTCCGTAGTTCTTTCTTTGGATGTGGATAGCATTTTCCATCATGAGGCCTTTGGAGATGTCTTAGATCTTTGTATTGCTGGGAAGGGTTAAGTTTATCAATCTTAGTCATCACACAATGTGGCTGTTATTGTGTACAACGTTCTCCTGGTTCCGCTCACTTCACTCAGCATCAAACCATACAAGTCTTTCCCGGTTTTTCTGAAGTCAGCCTGTTCATCATTTCTTATAGCACAATAGTATTCCATTATTGTTGTTCTTATGTCTCACCTTTGAGAAAGTAATAGGGATTCCTATAATCAACATTACTGAAATGGTGGAAGGCACAGCAATTGTGGAGGATGTATCCTTTGTTATTCTGATAGTCTTTGGCATATCGTTAGACACTGGAAGTTTTCTCTCTCACTGCTAAAAATCCTGGAGCAGGGTTTGCCAGGGAAGGAGTCTTGCTCTGGTGCTGAAAGTGTTACTACACCTCAGTTCCTTGGCATGAAACAAGTAGATCTGTGAGATAGCTGGACACTCACTTCAGTTCTCATGCTCTCCTATCCCCTTCCCCCATTGCCACCAAGCCCCACCCTCCCTTTTATTCCTCTGTAGAGGTCTGTGGTAGCTCTGGATATTTGGTGGTGTAATGTTATAGAATGGGGAAGGAGAGCCTGAATGAATGACTGTAATTCTAGTGCTTGATGAAAGGCAAAGGGAAGTAATTGGAGCCCTTTTGACAGCATTAACAGGTGTGCGACTGTGCCCAAGCTTTGAGACAATGGCTACTAAAAACTGGGAAGAGCAAAGACTCCAGAGTTCAGTGAATTCTTGCAACATGTTTTCAGCTGAAACTCTCTGAGTTCAAGTTGTATTTTTATTCAAAAGTCAATCCAAGACCTCAGGTTGCTGTGCTTCGGGTCAGAAGTCCTGACCACAAAATAATATGTAAACCCATAGAGATGTATACCCCAGTGGTTTTGAAGATTAACCATTAACCATTTAGTGGCTGACTAAATGCAGGGGAGTTATGGGAAATGAGAGGAGAGGGGGAGGGGGGAAGAGAGAGAGAGAGAGAGAGAGAGAAATATTCTCACTTACAAAGACTTAGCAAAAAACAGCAACAAAAACCCATTAGACATGGCAGATCTGACAAGTTAGCATTGTCTTCCCTAGTATGTCCCTAGTACTAGTAACTATTCTTGCCTCCCTCTCTTTGTTCTTTCCATCTTTTTCCTACATCAGTAAGTAAAGTGTAGAATTTGATTATACTATGAGATACTTTCAGGTGTACTCTACCCTTCTATCCCCTGACTCCTACTTTGTTAAGTCATTTCCGTCATGTCTGACTCTTCATGACCCCATTTGGGGTTTTCTTGGTAAAGATACTAGAGTGGTTTGCCCATTTTCTTCTCTAGCTCATTTTACAGATGGGGAAACTGAGGCAAACAGGGTTAAATGACTTGCCCAGGGTCACACAGCTAGTAAGTGTCTGAGGTTGGATTTGAACTCAGGTCCTCCTGATTCCAGGTCCCATGCCCACCTAGGTGCCACATCCTGGCCCTCCACACAAAGACTTAAACAAACAAGACTCAATTGTCTCAGAAGACCCTATCACTCTAGATCTATGATCCTATGGGATATGTGTAAGGAGATACAAAATGTCCCAATAGGTAATAGAAAGGGGGAAGCTGGTTTTTTTTTAGACCTACTATCCAATTTTCGTTAATCTACTGCCTGATTTATTTCAACATCGTTACATGGACCAAAAGATTATGGCAGCAGGGGATTTGGCTCAGGTCCCTGACATGAGGGGCAATGATTCTATCCCTGGGGGTGCCAATATGGAAAGAAGTGCATGTTCTTCCTTACATTGAAGATAAACAAAACAAACCAATACATTGCCTATGTCTCATAATATATGCCTCATTCTGCATCTGTGACCCACCACCTCTCCCAAGAGAAGGGAGCTATGTCTCATCATGCATTCTCTGAATTCATTGAATCACTGAATCAGTCTGAGTTCTGATGTTGTGCAATGTTGCTTTCCCTAACATAAAGAATCAATTTCTTGGTAAAATCACTAATCTACCTTTGTTTTCACATGTCCATAACACATCACTGAGTATTTACATGGGATTTGTTCCAACAGAACTTAGCCATCCTTCTTGTATCTTGGCATCTTTATATATTTATTTGGTAAATATTTCTGTAAAAGAAAGGGAAGTGTTCACTTTAAAAGATCTTATAAAAATATCCCCTTAGGGGTGGAAGAGTAGAGGAGGGAACGTTTTACACTTGAGAAAATGAATCATTTCATAAAAATGTAAGCCACCCACCTAATACTCATAGTTATCTTTCCATAGATGTCTGCTAGGAATAACAGACATGCCTGTTGCAAATTGCCTGACACCAATGACTCAGTGTCTTTGCCTTATTGTCCTGAAGTAGATTTTATGATTTTTTTACTGCCCAAGTTTTAGTCCTATTAGGACTCAAGATTTTTATGAATGATTTTTGACACCTACCTTTACTGTCTTCTCCCTTTCCCTCCCTTTCTAGATAGATTTTGCTGTAACCTGCTTTTAACTACCTTTTCAGATTAAAAAAAAAAAGAGAAGAGTTTCAAAGTTTACAAAGGTAAGAGGTGTTTGGGAGATTTCAAGTTTGGGAGATTCTACGTTTGAGACCCCAAAAATATAACACTCCTGGTTCTGAGATATCAATGCAAAAGGCTTAGTTCTCCATCAAAATGTTATGTCAAGGAATATCTTGGCAAACAAATTTCAAAATTGACACTGCAGGACACTAATTTGGGACAGTTCATTTCACAACTAGTTGACAACCAAAAAGCAACGAGATATCCCCCCATCTTCCATGAACAGCTTGAACTATTTATCATCATTCCTTATTAAAATATGTTATCATTACAGATGCTGACCAAGCCCATTTTAAAGCTCTAGCACTCTATAATTATTTGCTTGATTTTGAAAGACTCCTAACCCCATCACGCACACACACACACTGCTGTATTGCATGTAAATATAGTCATATGTAAAGAATTTGTGCCTTGAATAAAAATACAGGTGTGGGTAACTCCCAGTGTGGGAACTTTCTCCACTAATAGCAACCCAAACCCATTTAGGACTTCATAGATTAAACAAAAAAGACTTAGGGAGATGTTTGAAGTACATAGATAGATCAAGTGACTTGTTGGTATCAGAGGCAGGATTTGAACCCAATTCTTTTTCACTTAAAGTCTAATACTTTATCTACAAAACAGCTAGGAATTTCTACAACAGGGCAATATTTGATTCATACACTTATTCTCCTCAATGATTAAGGAAACCATTGGTCATTTTTGTTTGTGAACAAAAAGCGGTAAAAAGGAAATCTAATGCCTTACATGGTGTCATCCAAAGATAAATGTTCATGATAAATGCTTGCTGAATCACTAATAATGCACAACATAATATGCTTTGCTATTCTATTCTAATTATGCATGACTGTGTTTGAGAGCACGAGTGAAGATCCTACCACAATTTTTGTGAAGCTTATAATAATCAAAGATTGGAGAGAGAGAGAGAGAGACACAGAGACAGAGAGACAGAGACAAAGAAAGAGACAGAAAGAGAGAGACAAAGTGTGTTTAATCTTCTCATCAAGATTTAATACCTCCAGTAACAGATTTTTTAAATATACATTTAAGAACACAGACTCCTTCCATTTGGTTCACCTGCTCAGTCTCTACCACAGAGTAAGCATTTGATCATTTTTGCTTGAACTAAATTTGAATTGGACCAGAAATCTTAAGTATTATAAATCCTTACCTTTTCTCTAAGATGTGTAATCAACTCCTTCCCTGAACTTTGACTAGGTTATGGAGAACCCAAAGGGAGTATAAAACTTCCCTGAGAGCTTTTCTCATCCCACACCTGCCTCCACACCCAATTCATCTCATAGCAAAAGCTTGTCTCAATTCAAGGTTTCAGGCAGGACCGTTCCCATGAAGTGTAACTAAAACCTAGAAGCACTCAACACTCCATTGTCAGTGAGGAAGTAACTCATTGTGTAGAAATAGGGGCAGGCTTATTCTGCCTATCCCATTTAGTATACTTCATGTATGGTTTCTCTAGAGCTTACTTCTTTGGTTGTTTGTCTAAGATGCCTAGAGATTGAGGTGCCTAACTGCTAATAGCTGCAGTTAGAGAGATAGTGGATAGAGCACTAGGCCTGGAGTTAGAAAGACCTGAGTTCAAATCTAGCCTCAGACGCTTACTAGCATTGTGACCCAGCTGTATCACCCAGTTGCCTCAGTTTCCTCATCTGTAAAATGAGTTGGACAAGGAAAATGGCAAGCCACTCCAGTATTTATGCCAAGAAAACCCCAAATAGGGTCACACACAGTTGGACATGACTGAACAATAACAACAACTGGAGACAATGTGATGCCCTGGCTTCATTGAATCAGATTGGATTAACCTTAAACCCGTAAGTGATTTGATACCTCACCGTGTGTCCAGTGTGGAGTTCCTACTAGCTGTGGGCACTAAGGAAGTAGAACATACCCAGAGTTCCCAGAACATCATGATATAGAGAAACTTGAAGAAAAATTCCAGAAACATCCTAACTCTCATTCATTTTGAGATTTATTTATGCCAACATTTAATGCCAAGGCCTCCTCTTCCTATGCGCCTGTAGATTTAGGAAAATTGTAGGGCTGCAGATGAAGAGTGTATAGTTTTTTTCTACTGAGTACATCCAGCTTTTGTTACACTTCATAAAAACAGTCCTCTCAGTCTGAAACCTCAAGGTGAGGCAAGCTTTTGCTATGCATTTTGCATCTACTTTCTACCCCCATTGGGTTCTTCATAACAGACAAAGTTCAGGAAAAGAGTTGATTACTGTTGTAAGGAGATGGTAAAGATACATAACACTTCAGAATTTTGAACTGATTCAAATTAAATTCTAGCAAAAATTATCAAATACTCACTATGTGGTAGACACTGACCAGGTGATCCACATAAATGGAAGGCATCTTAGTGTTCTTAAACATATATATGTGTGTGTGTGTGTGTGTGTGTATAAATGTATATATATATATGTATATACATATAAATTTTATTGCTGGAGGTATTATCTTAGTGAGGCTTAACTATCTCTTTATTCATCTTTGATTCCAAACCTGGGATACCTGCTGGACTATATTATAGGTACTATAGACTACATTACTTCCAGCATCCAGGTGTTTCTATATTTGAACACTAAAATAAGAATGGACCTCCTATAGAAAGCACATGGACAAATAATATGATAATTCTATAAATATAAATGTTCTTAAATAAAAGTATATACTTCTGCTAATTTATTTGTATCTTTCAGTAGAATATAAGCTCTTTGAAGGCTGGGATTAGTTTTCATTTGATCTTTATATAGCAAACACTAGCACTACAATTTGCACATAGAGGGTGCTTAATAAATGATTTTTGGATCAGATTGGATTTACCTTAAACCTGTAAGTGATTTGAGAATTGGCTTTCACATTACCTCAAATCACTTTGCTTTTAACTTGAGAAGGTCCACATGTGAACAGACAGAATGAGATTAATAAAACCTGATAAGTGGAATGAGTTGAATAAGGACATTTATTTCCTGGTAGATAGGAGAAGAAAGCTTGTACTCTTCCTGGTCTAGATTGTTGGAAATATCAGGGCCTTTAGGCTTATAGAGCAATCAAACAGAGTAGCTTTGAATGGAATTGCTTCCTTAAGTCATAAACTTGGGTAACATTAAAGTAAAATATTTACTAGACTGAGGTAATGGCTTATTTTACCAGTAACTTTTTCCTATTTTGATTGTATCTTATCAGTCTTTGGAGGACATGGTGGAGATGGTAGACGTCTCATATAAATTCATTATGCCGGATGACTTCATTGTTGCTTGTTTTGACACAAGCCTGTTTCTCCTCCTACAATATCTGATTATGAATGGAAGAGGGCTATAGGAAAGATTTGAATAGTCATTAAGGTCTGTCTTGCTACATTTTTAGAAAGGATGGTGACTTGAAATCTCTGAAAATGCTACTCCAGTATTTCTTTAATAGGAAATCTATAATATATAAGACTTCAATGGATCTGCAGCTGATCAATTATTTCCCCTTTTGGAGCAGATCACAACCAACTCATGTCTTCCTATCATCCATTTTCTTTCATAGATATTCCCTAGAGGAAATATCCAGTATGTGGAGGCCTTTCTCCAAGGTCTTTTTTTTAAAAATATATTTTGTAAATATCAGTGCAGTGTTCAGGCTGTTCATCTGTCTTCTCTTACTCCACCAAATGGCCAGTCCATCTTTTTCTATGATTATGCATTTCATCAATAATTTCTTTTATATCTCTTCATTACAGTCTACTTTTGGTCATTATGTACCACTCTGCAGTGTTTTGTGTTACCTACAGCTTTAATTCTTCGAAGATTGTGGCTTTCCAAGGGTCTCATCAACACAGCATCCTTGGAAGTATATTTGTGTTTAAGAGAATGGTTTTGTGCTGAGGAGCAATTTTGGGATTGTTGGAAACACTGGAGAGCTTTTAATTCTAGACCCAAAGATGGCACTGTCCAGCTTTAGTACCTTTCATGGTTCTATGTACTGATACCCTAATTAAATGCACTGGTCAACTTAACACATGGTGTAATTTGGCCAATAGGCACTTTTCATCCATTTAATTTTTCCTTATTGAGATTTCTTTGGGTTTTCTTTTATTTTATTGAGGATACCTTGAGATATTCTGATCAATAGAGATGACAGGATTGCTTTCATTGTGACCTCAAAAGCAACAAGAAACATTATTTTTCAGGGATATCCAGGAGCTGACCTCAGTTGCAAGAGGGTGATTTTGCAATCAGCACAATATCATCCCCCTGCAACTGATATTAATGTGCATAAACCATAAACTACAATTATCTTTTGAGCCATGCTTATTCATCACAAACACTGAAAGAAGAAATGACCAAGTGTCCCATGAAATGTTTCTTGTTGCCTTTGAGCTTACGGTAAAACAAAGCCTGCAATTTCCATTGATTGCCTTTCCAAGGAGTTTAATAATTTAATTTAATAATATTCACTAAAATTTGTAGCCACCCAGGAAACTTCTGTAAGTAGTTCATGAGGTTATACTAGTGGATCAAAACAAGCAAAGAGCCCTGTGGAGAGACAAAATAAAGGGAAAATCTCATAAATATGATCAACACATTTTGGTAGGTTTCCATGAGGCCCTATGCATTAAAAAGAAAACATTTGTCCTAGAGAAGAAAAGCCAGAGGACCAATGTAGAATAATAAGATAATAAGAATAAGAATAGAATCTTAGTTCAAACTCCTTAATTTACAGATGAGGACCTGGAGGCCAGAGAAGTTAAGTGACTTACCCAGGGTCACATAGGTAGTTAGTGACAGAGCATGGTATGGAATCCAAGTTGCCTGGCTGTTAATTTGACATTCTTTCCACTGCTTCTGATCTATGGGGGAAAGTACCTCTCTAAATTGCACTGCTAGGAAAAAAAATAAGAGCCTTTGCTCTTATTTCTAATAAAGAAATGTTTCCACAAGTTTTAAATATTGGGCTCTATTATTCTACTTGAAATGGTTTGACTTCAAATTCAATATTTGCTAATATTCAGTTTTTAATATCAATTCTCTATGTTGATCCTACCCTTCAGCGTCACAAGTCAATTCTTTAAAGAATATTATTCATATTGTTTCTGTTTAGTTTCCCTCTGCCTTCTCCCTCTCCCTACATGGTTATTTTCTTCTTAATTTGTAGGAAAAGGGTTAACACAGGATTCTCCTCACATAGTTGTCAGTTTCTACCCAACTAAAGCTAAAAAGGGGGCCAGTGTCCTAAGGGATGTTAGAGGATGTCATTTGGAATTTGTTGATCTTGTGACTTTGCTTTTGCTGCTGTCCACTAAGGAAAGACAGAGGGTGGGTTACTAGGCAGAAATCCCCTCTCCGGCTCTGGTTCTGCCCTGTCTTTCCTCATTTCCCTTCTCTTGAGTTTCATCCTCTTCTATGCTCCAGTTAGCAAATGTGCATTACAGTGTTCAGGCTAGAACTAGAGCAATAGCAGCAAGGCAGCTAATTTCACTTGACTTAAGAGCAGTCTGCTTTTAGAAACCAGAGGTTTCCATCCCACCCAGAATGATTGCTTGTATCTATATATGGGCATGCACACATATATATGCATTTATATGTATATGCACATGTATGTATACACATATATGCATATATATTCATGCATGTATATGTACATATATGTGATGGAAGACCAGTGCTCCAATTCACATCTTTACCTTTTGTTGTTGTTATTTCTCTTTTAGCAACACAGAATTCTCCTTTGAATTGTTCTGTTGACTTTACTCATTGTGGTCTCGTCTAATTAGAGAATCATAGGTTAATGGAAAGAGTGTTGGATTCAGTATCAGAAAAGTGGGTTTTTTTTAACTGTAAAACCTCATGTAAAATACGAGTTATTATAATTAGCCATTAGGACCATGCCTTTTCCTCTGAAATTGTAATTTCTCCTTCCATCCAAGACTTTCAATTTTTCCTTTCATTAAAATTTCAAGATGCCTTTGCCTTTCTAGAATTTTATGCTCATGAGAAAAATGTATCTCAGTACTTTGTATTTTTCTCAT
Organism: Vombatus ursinus; assembly: GCF_900497805.2. NCBI lineage: Eukaryota > Metazoa > Chordata > Mammalia > Diprotodontia > Vombatidae > Vombatus > Vombatus ursinus. The sequence continues at coordinate 12,925,488 of NW_020954592.1, forward strand.
TCAGGGAATACTTCTGGGGAAAGAAGTATGATTTGAATTCTTGAGACTTAGGTGTGGTAGTTAGGATGTCAAAGATTTCCCTTTATGACGTGTGAGCTGAGTATCAGAACTGTCATCCTTTAGACTTTATTTGGGGTGGGGGGATGGGAGAAGACCATTTGGGCAAAGTGATAGTGGGGTATAATGAAAAGATCACCCGATTAAGAGACAGAGGTTCTAGTCTTGGTGTTCCCCCCCCATTAACCAACTGGGTGGCCAGGGCTCATAAAGTAAGAGATGTAAGGCAAAACAATATCAAAGTTATCTACCAGTTCTAAGTTTTTATGGATAGAATTAATTTGAGGATGAGAGTAATTAATTAATATTTATTACAGTAATATTACATGTCTTTTGAAAATTTTGTCCTGATATTATTAGATTATAAGAAATGATGAAGGGGATGGTTTCAGAAAAGTGAAGTAAACAGAACCAGGAGAACAAGGTACACTATAACATCAATATTGTAAAAATAAATAACTCTGAAAGACTTGGTGACTCTGATCAACATAATGATCCACCAGAACTCATGTTGAAAAATGCTACCCACCTCCAGATAGAGAACTGATGCACTCAGAGTAGAGATTAAAGCTTCTTTCTTCCCTTTATTTTTTCTTGCCTTCCCCTGCCCCCTCACCTCCCAGAACATGACTAATGCAGCAATGTGTTTTACATGACTTCGTGTGTATAATGGGTATCATATTTCTTATAATCTTAATAGGTGAGGGAGGGGGCAGAGGAATGGAGAGAATTTGTGACTGAAAATAAAAATAATTTTTAAAAGAAAGAAAATTATGTCCCATTCAAAATTACTCGCACAATTTCTTGCTTCCTGACCAACTGTTTTCATTTCAACTGCTCTTGGTTCTGTCATCAAAGAAGAATCTGATTAGATATTATTTAATTGTGCCTCCAACTTCGCATTATATGAAGAATTGAAGATTTTGATCTTCAGTGAATGTATCTGCATATGTGTACATATTAAATAAACACAAATGTGTGTATGTGTACACATGTGCATTGTGTAAAGGTATGCATACTTGTATATTCAATCACACATGCATGCAGTGCCTACATGTGTATTGTGTGTATATTGTATATATGTTTATATTCACAACACACAATAAAAATTGTAGTCTTTTAATGTAATTAGGTTATATGCCTGCTGGCTCCTGGAGAATCTCACCTGACCAATATGTATATCCTCACAGACCCAACCAAATGGGAAATTATGAAGTGAAAACAGTAAGTAAAATATTTACATAAAATATAAGATAGAAGTAGAAAAATTAAATATCTCCCTCTGCATGCCACACTTTTCATAAACCCTTTCTAAATTAAAAACTTTTATGTAATGACTTCTCCATGTCCCCCTCTTTTCTGATATATATATCCAAGTCTCCATATTATCTCACCTTTTGTGGGTTTTTCACTTCTCATAATTTTCAGAGTGGAACACTGTCAAATGTTATTTGATAGTCACTGGTCTGCTTTTTTTTTTTTTGGCTGGATCTTTCATGGTAGTAAGAACTATAGTTAGTTGTTTGTCGTCCTTCATTCTCAAAGAGGATCAAAATGATATCACTATGTTAGAGTCAAGTTACAGCGTGTCTGACTATGGTTGATCAGACCAATATGAGCTCGGAAGGCTCTACCAATGGTTGGCCACAAATAATCCATGTGAACATTTGGGGTGGATTCTCTAAATTTGTGCATCTTACGTTTCTTTTGAGCTACTTCAATTCTGCTTTGCTCATAGAGCACAGCACCTTCTTTGATGAGGACGCATCATGCTGAATGGTCCTGTGCTAATGTCTCCCATGTCACAATCAATTCCAAAGTTCTTCAGAGAGACCTTGAGAGTGTCCTTGTATCGCTTCTTCTGACCACCATATGAGTGCCTTGTGTGAGCTCTCTATAAACTATAATAGCATGACAGAGAGTAGATTATATCCATGCTCCCCACTGGAGTCATAGTTGCCTACTGAATGTTTGATAAAAACAGTCTGTACAGCTTTAATCCCAACCTATGCTTTTATACAGTTTCCACAGAATAAATAGCAAACCTGATTTCTCTTTCTCCAAAATTCTCCTTCATATTTAAGGTGCATGATCACTTTTCATCAGCCTCCAGATGAGAATTCCTTCCACTGGACATTTCTGGACATTTCTCTAAACCGTCAAGTTTCAATGAATGTCTTCTAGTATCCATGTATCTGATTGTTCCTGGGTAAACTATATTCTCCCTTCTTGTACCAGGATATCTGATTTCTATGTCACATGTTTATTTCTATGTTCACATAACAGACTCGGTGACTTGGCAACTATTTCACGTCTTTTGCTGAATTTGGCTTCGTTTATATTGACCAAGCCTGAGGTCACTTTCTCCCTCTCCTCCAAAAGGAATAAAGCCAAAACTAGCAAAGGAATAGAGGGGAATTAGAGTACTGAGCATGAGGAACAGAGAGAAGGCCAGTTTGGTAAAATCTAAGAGTGCAAGACGAAGAGTAATACTCAATGAGATTCACAAGCTAGGTCTAGCCTCTGTCCCTAGTGTTGCAAGATAAGATGATTTACTCTTTTTCCATCTACAGTACAAGTGGAAGCATGCAAACCTAACACTCTGATTAAGTGAGCCTTCAGCCTTGTTTTCCTCAATTCCACCATTACTGACTCATTTTGACCTTAAGATTCATTGTGACCACTGAATTCCTCTGAATGTGTACAGGCTATTTAGTTTCCTTTATTTCTCTATTTCAGGGCTCTGTTTGTTCCACAGTACCAGTGTCCCCTAACTTGTTTCTAATTCTTGGTTTTGCTTGGCTGAGTTTCTCTAATGGCATCATTAATTTTTCTTATTTTCCTTTGTCTGGTTTCTTTATCTCTCACAAATGAATTGGAGTCAAGTTTCTAATGGTCATTTTGCTAGTCTCTGAAGGCAACTGACCTTTATTTTTAGTTACTTTCCATTCCACAACCCAGCTCATCAATATTTCAAGCCTATTGTGATCATTCAATCCCAAGGGAGTCTACTTTAAATCTGATATTTTATTCCTGATTCAGTTGTAATAGACACTGAAGAATTTATAATTTTGATGCTTATCCCATATCATATGAAAATTAGCTTTCAGGAATCGTCATTCATATGAAAGACTATTTTTATCCAATACCAGTTAAAACAGGGAAAATAGAAATTATTATGTTATACTATATGAGGTTTAGGTTAGACCTAAGAAATAACTTTCTTACCAAAAAAAATTATGAAAGCTGATATTTCCTTTCTTGTGTCAACAATCATAGCACTTGGATTTTTACTTTTCTTGAGTAATTATTTGATTTTGTATTTGGTTACCTATTTTCTCTTTGGGCAGCTAGGTGGCACAGAGGATAGATAGAGTGCCAAGTCTGGAGGCAGGAAGACTCATCTTCCTGAGTTCAAATCTGGCCTCAAACACTTACTACCTATGTGACCCTGGACAAGTCACTTAATTAACCCAGTTTGCCTCAGTTTCCTCAACTATAAAATGAGCTGGAGAAAGAAATGGCAAACCACTACAGTATCTTTGCCAAGAAAACCCCAGAGGGGTCACAAATAATTGGACACAACTGAAATGACTGAACAACAACTGCATTTTAGTTACCTATTTTCTCTTCACCAAGAGATAAAAAACTTCTTGAGAGTGGGCATTTTTCTGTGTTCCCCAGAACTTATCAAAGTGTCTTGCATTAGGAACATACAACCTGGAAGGGACGTTAGAGGTCATCATGCCCAGTCCCTTCATATTACAGATATAAGTCACAGAACTAGGACTTGAATTCTGGTCCTCTGACCACTATTCCAGCACTTTCTGAATCTTACTGCTATCAATAGGCTGATCAATATTTGTTGAGTTTAAATTTTTGTTGGAATTTGTTATTGCCATGACCAGACAATACAACCTGAACCCTTCCATTCCTTACCATGCCTTTTTCTGGATGCATAATGATGTTGGAGAGGAATGAGGCGAAGGTAACATAAAATGCAAGGCAAAGAGCCATTTAGAGGCATTTACATTCTCTGTTTCCTCATGATAAAACAAAGGATTTAGACTAAGATCCCTTCTGGTTCTCAATCCTATTCCTATCTGACAGGTAGTAGGTGGCTTTTCTCTCTTTCTTACTTTAATGATACATTAGGGTAGTCTATTGACCAACTCTGCCTCTTTTAACTTCTTTGCTACGCCATGAACCTATCTGTTGGCTTCCTAGTACTAAGAAACACTGCACTGGAAGATTGTGACTGAAAGCCTTGGACATAGGAACATAGGATAAGCGATCCAGAGATGGAAAATATCTAAGAAGCTATCTAATCCAACCCCTTTATTTTACAGATGAGAAAACTGAGGCCCAGAGAAAGTGTTATATATGTAGTAAGTAGCAGACTTAGGTTTAAACTTAGGTCTTATGATTCCAAGTACAAATAACCAAGCACTTGTGATTCTACTCTACAGAACAACAAATAGCTCTTATGTATGTGAACTCTTTTAAAGTAGTAGAGTGGGTTGATGGCTTATTTTGAAGACAGGATACATCTTTAAGGAAAGGGTTAAAACCCATCCTCCTGGGGTTAACAGGCAATTTCTGGGCTTCCATGATACCAACATTTTTGTTGTTGTTTTTCAGTAGTTTTTCAGTATGTCTGACTCTTCATGACTGCATTTGGGGTTTTCTTGGCAAAGATACTGGAGTGGTTTGCCATTTCCTTCTCTAGCTCATTTTACAGATGAGGAAACTGAGGCAAAAAGGATTAAGTGACTTGCCCAGGGTCACATAGCTAGTAAACATCTCAGGTGAGATTTGAATTTAGGAAGATGAATCTTTATGACTTCAGCCTAGTAGTCTATCCACTGCCCTAGCTGCCAGCATACGGTATCCTTGTTTTTCAGTTGTAATCAGTACTTGGATTATTAAATCCCATAGGCTTCTCACATTAATCTTACTTTTTTTTAAAAAACAAGTTTCTCCTTTGGAGGCAAAAAGGAAGTGCCTATGGACAAAATACTTCATGTGCATGATATATTGTAGACTTACCTTTTGAGCCATTAACTGTCATAGGATGAGTGAGAAGATTTTTTTATAGCCGTTTTGACATCTGTGGTATTTATATGACCCATTCTTTTTTCATCAAGTCTCCTGTGTTCCTGTCAACTTATTTATCACAGGTTCCCTTCCTCAACTTGGTTGTGTTGGCTTTTTGCTTTTAGCTGGAGGGAGAAACACAACAAGAAAACCCAAAGTATAATGAAGATCAAAGTTTTCTCCCTTCCCTCCCCCCATAAAATTCCAAGCATCCCAGGTGTGTCTTTAAACTGGCTGCAGGGGATTTTAAATGTTTCTTAGAAAGAGGTTTTTTTTTTATTAAAAAATATCTAAAACCCTCTAGTTGGTTTTTAAAAAAATTCCAAATGAGTGGGAGACGGTTTGAGATGTTGGAAATAAAAGAAAGCTCCTCAGTTCTCCTTACATTTTCTTACCTATATTTGCCCCTTTTCTAACCCATGCATTGCCTGCAAAATGCTAAGGGAACCATGTAAACTGAAAAAAGAAGTAGCAAATTGGCCCCTCCAGGTAAGTAATGGATTCATCTGAGTAAGGGAAAGAGCTTTACTAGTCTGTATTTAAAGCCAGGGCCAGATTGGCCTATTGGATTAGGTGCCAGAAACACTTAGTCCTAATCCAACTTGTTCACTGACTCACGGTATGACTTCAAGGGAGTCCATTAATATTTCTCCTTCACACTATCTGAAAAATAGGAAAAGTAACAAACTGGAAGCTCCCTCTGATGGTTCCTTAAGGCCAAACTATGTCTTATTACAGTAGCCAGAATGCCTTTAAGTAGGTCTAAGGATGGTTCACTTTGGACTCCTTTATGTTCTGTAGCAAATAAAATTTAGTGAGGCCTATTTCTTTATTCTCAGGGCTACAGCAAAACATATATGCATAGATTGCCACATAGGTCGGAAATAGGATTATACAGACCAATTTCTAAGGAAGACTGCTTTAAGAAGGCTGGTCACTCCATATGATTCATTATTTGAAATTTTTTAAATTTATGGAATAGAACAAGCATTTCCATAACATAGTATAATAAAAAGATGATTGCCCATGAAATTGCAAATCTGTTATATACAACTTGTTATTCCTTTTAAATATATAGCAAAATTATCATGTAAATTTATTTTTTTCTTCCCTCCCCCGCCCTAGATATTGCTACCATTAGACAAAAATAAGTGCATATATGTATGTAAATTTGTTTTATATATACTTCTATTTATCAGTTCTTTCTCTGGTTACCAATAGCATCATTCTTCATATGTCCTTTATAGTTAATTTGTATTTTTAACAGTCAAAATGACTTATTCACTCGAAGTTATTCTTAAAACAGTATTGCTGTTAATGTATACAGCATTCTCTTGGTTCTGCTCATTTTGCTCTTCATTATTTCATGTAAGTCCATGTTTTTCTAAGATCATCAAGCTAATCATTTCTTATAGCACAGTAGTATTCCATCACAATCATATAATACAACTTGTTTATCCATTCCCCAATTGATGGACATCCTGCAATGTCCAGTTCTTTTTTTTCCCATGTGATTCTAACCTTAAGGTATGCATAAGCGATAGGCACTAAAATTATAAAAACCTTCTCAGTGGCTTTGTTGTTACAAGTCTACATATGGTGCCTTCATAAAATTGTTTACAAGTAAACACTTGTTAATATTCAAGATGAGCTAACCATAAATCTTCAGAACAACAAATGCCACCACATTGCTATGCTTTTCGACAAAATATGCCTTGCTGTAGTTGTGAGAGTTAGTACAGCATCATGTTGAGAGTCAGGAGTTCTGGATTTGACTCCTTGCTCTCTGTTCCTTTCTACCTCTGTGCCTTTTAGGGAAAAAATTTAACCTCTCTGGCCTTCAGTTTCCTAATCTATAGAATGAGGGTATTGAGTCAGATGATCCCGGGGTCCTTCTAGTTGTAAATCCTGTGGTCCTTACCCCCTTTATGTTAATTAGATGTTTTGGCTCTCTACTCACATGGGGATATTAACAATCTCCATTTCATAGAAGAGGAAGCAAGAACCTTACCTGGACTAAGAATACATAGCTGCCATGCCCAGAGTTTATGATAAGCTATGAGAACTATGCTAACTCCTTAGAACCCAGAGGCTCTTAGCCTGTAATCTGTGAACTTTTTTTTCAATATGTTGATAACTGTATTTCAATATAATTGATTTCCTTCATAATCCTAGGCAGTTTATTTTATGCATTTGACAACATGATTCTGAGAAGGGGTCCACAGCCTTCACCAGGCTGCCAAAAGGATCCATGACATGCAAAAAACGTTAAGAATATCTTAGAATATAGACATTCACAGATGTTTTCAGGGCTGTTGTCATTTAAACATTTGTAGAATGCCACCACTGTGCTAGGTTCTCTCATCATCCTGAGTCCACCATTCTGAGGATTCCAGGTCTCTGGGCTTTGCCCACACTAATTGATGAGGGGGGGAACTTTTCTCTCCTACCACAGCAATGAACAAAATACCATTTGTGAATAATGGGGAAAGCATTCCTTTTTGGACTGGCAAATACATACATGTGTATGTATTAGGGTATTTCTGTTTCTATAGCAGTAGCTGCACTGGTACTTGCAGGGAGACAATAAAATAAATCTAGCAAAACTGTTTAGTATGTCTGAAAGGGTCCTAGATGACCAGTCGGTCCATTGCCCCTTAACCAGCAAGTGATAATTTTAGTCCTTCTGATTCATATAATGTAGCATCTAAAAATAAACTATAACCCCATTACTTTGACATTTCACTTTAAGACTTATTTTATGCAGCCATAAGACATCTATGGCCAATTTAACTGGAGACATTCTGGGGTTTATGTACCCATCAACTAAAGAGAAGTGGGTTTCATTGAGTTATTTCATTCTGGTTGGTATACAAGGATTTATTCATTTGACCAGGTGTGTTAAAGAAGTGACTAAGCTACACATTGTTTTAGGTTAAGGGGGAAGAAATGAAATTAAAAGTCATATGAAAGATTGTCACTGATGCTAGAATATCTAAAACAATTGTTGGCCCCTGAAGCTTCAATTAATTAAACACATAGTAATTTTCTGAAGCAGCGATATCTCTAGAAGAAGAGAATTTATTCAGGTGTCTTAAAGGTCCTTGCTTGTGGATGGACAAAGTTTGACCTTGGACAGGAGGCCTTGAACACAGTCAGAAGTGGTTCATTGTAATTGAAAATCAAAGGAAGATTTGCTTGCTAATTAATGCAGCATTGGTTGTGGTGGTTTTCCTTTCCTCTCTCTGTAAGTTGTATGGTTTTACATTGGGCCTTGGACATTACAGTTGTCCCTTCGCTTCTCTGGGCATCTGAGTCTTTATTTTCTGTGAAATGAACTAGGGGCGGGTATACTTATACCTCATGTGAAGTAGCTGGATGATTTATTATAAATCATTTTTATTATATTTATTATATATATTTTTATTATATTTATTTATTATATTTACTATATATTTATATTTACATATAAATAAATATAATATAAATGTTTATGTATTTGTATATTATATATTTATCATAATAAAGATTTATTATAAACAAATGCCTAATCATAGAATTATTCTTTTCTATCTTTTGGTTTTGGCCATCAATAGCAACTTTCTAATTATTTCATTTTTGCAGTAGGCAAAAATAATTATACCTTTCTCCACACTGAACAAAACCTATAGGCATAAATGCACATGCCTATATGTGTACAATTGTCAAACTTTTCATATGTTTCATAGACAAAGAATCACGACTGAAAGGGGATTATCATTTGAGGACAGGATGTGGAATCTGGAGACAAAGCTTCCCAGCAGTGGCTGTGAACCATAGCTGATAACCCCTTCTCCTTTTGTTATGTTGTAACCAGCCTTGGGGTCTCTACCTTTCTGCTCTTCGTGTGGATACTGGTTTTGTTGTTGTTCAGTTGTGCAGTCATATCCTACTCTTCATGACCCCAAGAACCAACTGTCCATAGGACTTTTCTTGGCAAAGATACTGGAGTGCTTTGCCATTTCCTTCTCCAGTTTTATGCAGTGACTTGCCCAGGGTCACACAGCTAGTAAGTGTCTGAGGTCCGATTTGAATTCTGGTTTTTCTGATTCCAGGCCCAGTGCTCTATCCATTGTGCCACCTAGCTGCCCCAGGGGTACTGGTTGCCTGCTTGCAATTTCTTGGAACTGATTTACACAATAATCAAATACTAGGTTATCATGGGCTAAAGGAGTATTCTGTTAATGCTCTGCTTTCCCCTTTATTTAAAAAAGTTTTAATTTAGAGCCTTGCTAGCTATATTATCTACCAATGTTCTATGCTTTCAAGTAGATAAAACTTCAACATGATCCCATTGATTTCCCATGGGTAGATTACAGACAGCTCATTTTCCATTCTGTATTCTTCTTTAATCCAGATACCTGTTTTCTCCCATGTGTAGTTTTATACACCTAGGCAGACTTGGGCACTACCTGGGTCATTTTTCTCACCCAATTCTGCTTAGGTTTCATTTCAACATTCATTTTACTTGTGCCCCAAAAAAGTGCTTGCACAATTCCAACTAGTCCTTCACAGTAATTCCTGGGGAGCTTGCCTTATCTATGTAACTAATTCCTTTGCCACTGGTTTTTTTTTTTTTGGTGGTAATTCATATTTGAGACTTTAAAACAAGCTCTATTTCGTCTGTATGTACGTTTTTGTAAGACCAGCACCTTCTTCATATGTATGGTGTCAGTGAGGGCAAATAACAGGTCCCAGCCTAAGCCTCACTTGGTCATTGTTTGGGTTTTGATGGATCAGAGTGAATGTAAATAACAGTTGTTTCTGTTCTGGCCAGAAATCCTGAAGGTCTTCCCCTCTCAGTCCGATTTTTTTTTTTGAGTAGGCAAACTAGCCATCTTTTACCTCATTTCTTACCTAGTCTTAAATCACTGAAGGGGTATTGCCTCAGACAGACTGAGACCTGGGAAAGACCTTAGCATAAAAAGTCCAAGGTCTCCCACTGCATCTGGGGTCATGTCCAGTCATCCTGACCTATGTCTTGCCACTGGACTCAGATGACCTTAGAGGAGAGAGTGAGGCTGATGACTTTGCACAGCCCTCCTCACATAAATCCAATTCACTTGCAAGTCAAAGCATCACCCTCCTGATTTCATTGGTCCTCTTTGAGAACAAAAGGCAAACAACAAGGCAATGAGGGTGAAGGCTTGCTCAGTTATCAAATATGCTTAATTCCTCCCTATTGAGCTATGGTAGAGTACCACCAAGCTAAGTCAGGCCAAGGAAACTAATATTTATTGAACATTTAACTGCATACCATGATTGAACAACATCCAATCGGAAGTACAGAATGTGTGCTCTCCTGGAAAAGGGTACGCTCACATTTGTAAATTATGAAATACTTTCCTCATAATAACTTAGTCAAATAAGTGATGTTATTTCCAGGTTACAGGTATGAAAATGAACTCAGAGAGAATGACAATTGATTCTTGTAGATGTGGGTAGTAAATGGTGGAGCCAAGACTTCAAGCCCTGGTTTTCTTAATCCTAGTATGGTAGTCATTCCATTATGTAAATGCATGAACATAAACTCTATGCTAATAAACACTGTATTTTCATTACTTATTTACATATTTTACATGTTTATATTACATATTTAGCATGTATAATACAATAAGAGCTGGTGCTTCAAATCTGATAGTCCAAAAGCAAGAATGACATTTTTTATGCTTCATCAATCCAGTAATAATTGATGTGCATAATAATGACCTCAAGTTACTGTAGAATCCTGAAATGGCTTCTAAATCATCAAAGAAAGATTAAAAGTATAGTTTTACTGCCAATAATTCTTTGGAAACTGGTCATCCATAGGCAGAGCGCCCCAAAGGCCTTAGTATGATTTTGAGCTATACAATGTACACAGAAAATACATTAATTGAAATCTCAATCTCCAATATGCTTGGATAATAACATTTATTTAAAAGGGCACTCCATTTCACTATTACAAAATAATAAGAGGTATGCTAGCATAGGGTAGGAATTTATAATTTATGAATCCAATAGTTGTAGGAAAACTGTAGTCACTGTATACAATATAAGCAGCTAGGTGGCACAATGGAGAGAATGACCTGGAGTCAGGAAAGCCTGAGTTCAAATCCAGCCTCATGGACTTACTAGCTGTATGACTTTGGGCAAGTCACTTAACCTTGTTTGCCTCAGTTTCCTCATCTGTAAAATGAGCTGGAGAAGGAAATGGCAAGCCACTCCAATATCTTTGCAAAGAAAACCCCAAATGCGGTCATGAAGAATCAGACATGACTGAAATGACTGAACAAAGTAAGAGTCAGGGGATAGAAGGATAGAGTACACCTAAAAGTGTCTCTTGTAGTATATACGTATGACTGAATAACAATATTAAGGAGAAGACAAACTTCTCTGTAACTTTTAACTGAAGAAAAGCCGTATAATTTTACAAAGATAAATTTAAATGTCATGTAGTAAATACCTAGAACGTAGAACAAATTGTTCTATGGTATGGGATCACCTTTCTTTCAAGAATTTAAACCAGTAGCATTTGGTCATTACTACATTGGCGTTGTGACACATTTTGTTGTTGTTGTTGTGTTGCTTAAATCATGTAAATCTGTTACTCTGAAAATAATGGCAGCTGCTGAAAATCTACCACTTTGTGTGGAAGTAAACAACTAGAGTCTAAAATAAGCAGCCTGAAATGGCTGCGTAGTAAAGGCATAATTTAATTTCTGGGTTTCCAATGAAAAAATACAAAAGAGACAACCTTGTGTCAGTCCTCTAGTATATAGTCCTTTTATAGGTTCCCAGAAATAAAGGGGATACTTAGCATTGTAGATTTTTACAAAATAAACTTATATTTGTATTTTACATATATATATACATATATGAATATGTACATACACATAGGTGGATATATGTATATAATTATATGTGTGTGTATGCCTACCTACACATATATGTATTTGTACATATATGCATATATAGACAATGCATATACCATTTTACTGTGTAGACTCTGTATCAGTGATGTTTCCCAGGTTTCTATATTATAGATATATGCATATGTATAGAGCACTGGCCTTAGAGTTAGGAAAACTGGAGTTTGAATCCAGTCAATTTCTACCTATGTGACCTCTATGAGCCTCAGTTTTCTCACTTGTAAAACAGGGATGATCATAAGAGCACCTACCATACAGAGATATTGTGAAGATGAGATAAAATAGTCTATGTAAAGTGCTGTGCAATTCTTAAAGTATTGAGTTGATATGTCCTCAGTGTGGCATAGTGTTAGAATGAGCTGGTCTTGGAACTAGGAAGATAAAAGTTCAAATCTTTTATTGCACACAAGCAGTCTGTATGACAATAGGCAAGTTGTTTAGGTTCTCAATACCCTAGACAACCTCTAAGATGATTAATTGAAGAAAAGATGCCTGCACTGGTAGAGGAAGCAACCTCATTTAGGAATGCCCTATACCACTGAAATCACAGTTTCAGTCCCTATCCTCCTATTTAAATTCTAGTGCAAGGAACATGGTAATAATGTATTTGAATACCAGAACACAATATATCCTCAGTGAAAACCAAAGTAATGTCACAGAATTTGGATAAAGCCATCAACATTGTAAAAACAAAGTGGATGAAAAATGAATATTGCCAAGATTATGACATACAGATGAATTGGAAGCCTATTAAGGTAATCCATAAATATGCGTGCCTTGGCATTTGTTACAAGTAGATAAAGAACTGTGCCTGGAATTTAATAAGAGAGAGAAATCAGATTAGATTACATTTGAAAAACTGCATGGTGTTTTCAGTGATCCCAGATTGCCTGCTACTGTGAAAGCCCTTCTCTTTTAGATTTAATGTTTTTCTGGTGATGTTATGTGGGTGAGATACATGGAGTACAATAATCTCAGAATAACTAAAGTAAGTTAAAGAGCAACAACAACTTGTGTTTGAGATAATTAACAAAACTTCAATAACACCAATAAAACTAAAAATAATAAAACTTTAATAATAAATAATAAAATTTTATCAACAACATTTGGGAAAGGCTGCTGGATCCATCAAAGTATCTTTTAAAAGGTTAAGAAAGGCAGAAGAACTGTTTCCCACTTCAATAGGGGTTAATTTATTTAGTTCAAGTCGTGTCTAACTGTTCTAGTGGTTTTTAAGTGAATCTTAAATAGTACCCCAAATTTGGTCAAGACCCATCTGGCCACTTACAGATAGACATACCATTTCTGTGTAGGGACTAATCAATCATCATTATCCACTTCATAATTGACATTCACATAGTGCTTTAAAGTTTTCAAAATACTTTACGTATACTTCATCATTTGAATCTTGAACCATGTGAAGGCTCTCTATGTGTACTTACTTTTATAGGTAAAAATTACAGGTATTATTATCTCCATTTCACAGACAAGGAAATTACAGTCCAGAGACATTAAGCAATTTGTTTGCCCGTATTCATGTAGCAAGTAAGTGTAAAGGCAGGATTTGAACCATCTTCCTAACTCCAAATCTAGTTTGTTTCATATATATCTTTTTTCAATTCAGTTCAATTAAATAAATATATATTAGTAAATGTCTATGCATTGCAAATCTAGGTGTTAGGGGGCAAATAGAATGTGAATAATGAATGTTCTTTACTTTTTTGAAGTTTTCCAAATAACTCTGATACAATAACTCTTACCATATAGTTGTTTACCACATAGTAATAAAATAACCCACTGCAAAAGAGAACATGAGTGTAAGACTGCAGTATATAAGCAGTCAAAGAATATAAATAATTCTCAAAAGAATTGCAAAATACTAGCAACCATATGAAATATTGCTCCAAATAAATATTAATAAGATAAATTCAAATCGAAACAATTGTGACATATCACCTCATATCCAGCAAACTGGCAAAGAGGACAAAAGATGGAAATGGTCATTGTTGGAGAGGCTGTGAAAAGAAAGGCATACCTTTTGGTACAGAAATCTCACCACTAATATATCTCAAGGAAGTCAAAGATAGAAAAATATCTTCATAGCAGTATTTTTTGCGATGGCAAAGAACTGGAAACAAAATAGATTCCAATCCTGTGGGGAATGTTCAAGTAAATTGTGGTCCATAAGAAATTATGAATATGAAAAATTCAGAAAACATAGGAAAATGTATTTGAATTGGTACAGAGTAAAGTAAACAGAACTAGGAAAACAATATACACAATGACTGCAACAATCTAAATTTTAAAAAAAAGGACAAAAAAATCAAAAAACAAGACCTAAAACTGAATGCTGTGTAAGTTTGATGATCAAAAAGATTGGTCCTGGAGAACTGAGAAAATCTACCTACTTCCCTTTTTTGCAGAGGTGGGGGATTATGAGTGTACAATATTGAATATACAGGTAGATTCAAATGATATGTTGATTTTGCTGAACAGATGTTTTTTCTTATTTTAACTCGTGATAAGTTTTGGCTTAGAGGAAGAGGGAAGAATATATTTGGCCATGAAGATAATGTAAAAACAAAAGATATCAATAAAATTTAAAGAGCATGAGAGATATGTTTTTAAAATAATGTTTTTTTGTTATTCCAAACTTAACATGAGCAGTTCCATATACAAAGAACAAAGAAGAAGATTACATGTGAAACTGCAAGTCTCTAGTATGTACAGTTTACTTTATATATACAAAAAAAAGATATAGTAAATACTTCACAGTTTCCAAAGTATCTTGTTTGTTTGTATTTCCTTCTGAACTTTCTTCTGTTTTTTTTTTTTTTTTGGGAGGGGGGCAATAAAAAACCTTTTCAATAACCCTATTTTCTTTCCTTTCTATTGTTTTGGCATCACCATAACTAGTCTCCTTTTTACTCCTAACAGATCAATACAAGTGGCTCCAAAATTCTTAGTGCAATCTTGAGCTTTAATAGCATTGTACACACACACACACACACACACACACACACACACACACACAAATGTATGTGTGTTGTCTGCCCTAACAATATGAACTCCTTGAAGGCAAAGATTCCTTTATTTTTGTATTTGTATCCCGAGCTCCCAATAGATATTTCATAAATGCTGGTTGATCGATTGATATCCCCAAAAAAGCCTTATTAGAGGTACAAGGAAGAATTCTATTAACTATAAATCATTCTGCTGAAAAAGGGAATGAATAATCAACTAGAAAAGCATTTAACTTCCATAAACACTGAAGAAGCAAAATAGATTACCATCTTTATTGCCAATTTAGTCATAGAATCGGTTTATAATTCTATTAGACTATAAGGAATGAAAGCTCTATGATTTATACACATGTTTTATCTTGCTGTGTCTTCCTACCCTTAGAACATTAATATCATTTGAGCATTAATAGGATAACAGTCCTGACCCCAGCAAAGTTTTAATGGAACATATGGGAACTTTTACAAAGTAGTGCTCCAAAAAAGGTTTGTACTTAGTGAGTGAGTCTTTTGATCATAGAGATAAACTTTGAACGGTAATAATACTTCCATGTTACTGAACCAAACTTCATGAAAAACATAGACTTTAATTCTTTCTGAATGCCATGGGGCTCTTATAAGAGACTTGAAATCAGATGCCTTTTGTGTATGCATTTCAGGAAAAATATCGACCGATTGTGTATTTAAGGAAATATCAACCTATTGATTGCTGAATAAGAAAGCAACACTAACAACAAAACACTACAGTGTTACATAATTATATAGCTCAATCATTGGTAACAACAACAATAATAACAACTAACATTTTACAGCTCATTAAGGTTTGCAAAGTACTTTACAAATACTATCTCATTTTATCCTCACAACATCTATTGGAGACAGGTACCGTTATTATCCTTAGATTATAGATGAAGAAACCGAAGGAGATAAAAGTCAAGTTAAATGCCCAGGTCATATTGCTATGCCTAAGGCCAGATTTGAATTTAGGTCTTCTTGACTCTTGACCTAGCACTCTGTTCACTGCACTACCTAACTGCCTAACACTATGAAAATGTGGTTTAATATTTTAAATAGTTTATTGCTATCTTTTGTGTTTTTTAATGACCAGATTTCCCATGTCTTTCCCTCTCCCAAAGTAACTGTCCATTCTAACAAAAAAAATTTTTTAAAGTAAAAGAAGATATATGTGTGTATACACACACACGCACACACACATATACACATATATATGTGTGATATGCACACATATGGCATTGTATGCAATCTCCCATACTTATGACCCTTCACCCACTCCCAATGCCAAGAAGTGAGGAGAGGTAACTTTTTTTACAGAGACCATGTTTTATTCTCTGTAATTTCGCAACTTTGATTCTCAGTTGTTTTCTGGTAGTCATTCTTTCCATTTATAGTGCTGTGATCATTATATAGATTGTTTTCCTGGCTCTGTTTACTACACTTTGCATCAGTTCATAAAAGTTTTTCTATACTTCTTTGTAGCCTATTTTGTTGTCTCAATGCTTTTGAGAATTTGCACAATTCTTTTAATGGTCCCTTGTTGAGTCATTTTTTTAGTCATATCCAACTCTTTCCCATTTTGGGTTTTCTTGGCAACGATACTGGAGTGATTTGCCATTTCCTTCTCCAACTTATTTTTACAGATGAGGAACTGAGGCAAATAGGGTTAAGTGACTTGCCCAGGGTCACACAGCTAGTAAGTGTTTGAGGCCAAATTTGAGCTCATGAAGAGAATTCTTCCTGACTTCATGCCCAGTACTCTAACCACTATCCCACCTAGCTGCCTCTCTCAATTAACAGTGATCTAATAAGAAAGCAAACAGCCTTTTCATACTCTCTGAGTTCCTGGTGCATGGCTCTAATGCATTTCAGCCTGCTCATGCCCACCATGTGCCTCTCCATTGCCCTTTGGGTGATCCTCAATATTTTGGTTACTATAGCATTCCATGACTCATAGCTATTTGGCGTCACTAGAACACTGGTATTAAAAAAGATTGGCCTTTGTTTCAGGGAGAAGCTTTGGGTTATGAAAGGAACTGAGCAAACTCCCAAAGGCAAATCCAATAACTCGTCCTGAAACAGCACACCTGGGGATTCCAGCAGTGAAACCAGCATATGGTTTAGTGCAGAGGGAGCAAGGAAGAATGAGAGTGAAGATGTGTGAGTGAAGATTGAATGTGCTCTCCTAAAACTGAGTAATGGAAAAAACTCGGATGTGTTACCCCACCTTACATAGCCATCTCTATGATTCATGTCAAAAGCAACATTAAGGCCTTCCAGTAAAAAATCTTTGAATGTCCAGTCTAAGCCCTTTAATTTACAGACATAGAAACTGGCTTCAGAGAACTGAACTATATCACCCAAGATCATACTGCTAGCTACTTGCAGAGCTGGAGCAAAAACCTAGTCTTTCCACTTTTCCATATTGCTTTTCCAAGTCTCTTGGTATTTTTTTTTTAATATGAGTGAATCTCACGTTTGCTGCCTAAGAACCAAAGGATAAAATGTTTAATAATACCTAATACTTTAATAGATCTGTGATCTCATCAATGTAGGAATTATTCTTTCCATGTTACCCATCCTACTTGAATCTTGCCCACATTCTCTCATAAATTCATCACCAAGTGTCCATCCAACATGCTTAGGGCCCCCTTCTTGGCTTCTCCTCACAGACCACTTCTTGGTATTCTTTGCTTTGTCTCTGGGACAAGAACATCTTTTTCTTTTTTTGTAAGTGTATGTTTCTCAGGTGACATCCTTTACCCTATTTTTGTTATGTAGTTCCTCATTTTTAAAGTATTGCAAACTTTTCAGCCCCTCTCCCCCATTCCATGCATGTATCATCCATTGCCCTTTGGGGGGGCAGCTAGGTGGTGCAGTGGATAGAGCTCTGGCCTTGGAGTCAGGAGGACCTGAGTTCAAGTCCGACCTCAGACACTTGACACTTACTAGCTGTGTGACCCTGGGCAAGTCACTTAACCCCAATTGCCTCACCAAAAAGTCAAAAAAAAAAGTATATCCATTGTTCTTTGGGTGATCTTCAACTTTAATATTTTGGACATTGTAATATTCCATGACAATACTGGTGTAAAAAAGAAGGTTCATCTCAGGGAGATGCTAGGGATTGTTAAGTGGTGCAATAGATAGAGCACTCCTTCAACTCATCTTACAGATCAGGAACCTGAGGCAAATAGGGTTAAGTGACTTGCCCAGGTTCACCTACCTAGTAAGTGTCTGAGGCCATATTCGAACTCAGGAAGATGAGTCTTCCTGACTCTAGGCCCAGCATTCTATCCACTGCACCACCTAGCTTCCCCATATTACAGATAAGGAACATGAAACCCAGAGAGGTTTATGACTTGCCTGCAATCACTCAGTAAGTGAGTAAGGCAAGATTTTAACCCAGGTTTTCTTGACTCCAAGTCCACTCTCCTATTGACAGCACCAAGCTGCCTTGGATATACACATAGTAGGTTACATCGCCTACTGGATTGTAAGCTCCCTGAGAATTGGGACAGTATCTTGTTTTACCCCAGGATCCCTCGTATCCAACACCATGCCTCGTATAGTAATATATATAACATACATATAATATAATAATCACTTGATAAGTGTTGAATCTCTCTTTTTAAAGAACTGTTTATTAAATGTATGTCAAGGCCAGACCAAACTAAAGGTCGGATCGAGTTTGACCCCACTTTGAGAAGTTTTATATTCAAGAAATGTCTGTCCCATGACACATGTGCTTGGTGGCAGTCCTGGTCTCAATATTCTCCTAGAGTTCCCTTTCAGTCCCTCTGAATAGTCAAATCCTTTAGCGCTTCCTAAACGGGTCACGGCTGAATATAGGGTCGTGAAAGGTTTCTGAATGAACAATGACCAAAAATTAATTAAAAACCAAATGCGTAATGAATTCTAGGTATTTCTGGCAGCAATTGCCTGTGTTGCATTGTGCAACTTCACTGCGGCCTCGGCTCTGAACACAAAGCACGTACACTTTTTGATGCCCATGAATGCTGCCAAAACACCAAAAGGGAAGCTCTGCTTCAGGGTACCATTTAGGTAGAACAGGTTTCTGAGGTCCACCGGGGTCCGTTGAGATCCCAAAGCACCTATGGCCTTTATTTTTTTTAATATGTTGACAAATATATTTCAACTTAATCAATTTCTTTTATATCCTATGTCTTTTTTTTTTTTTTGTATTTAAAAACATTCTCAGAAGTCCACAGAGAATTGGTAGAGGAAGCGTCCTTATCAGGAGTTTCTAATATCAAGGACATCACTGGTCCACTCCCCCTTTCTATCCCTACCTAAGGCATACCAGTTTCACCCTTGTCACTCTGAAACTATCTCCAGGAGGGAAGGACAGGGGTATTCAACATCCTCAGCCTCCCACTTGCTATTACAAGCTACAGCCACCACAGAACGTAGGGGTGGGGCATGGGGAGTGTCACAAATAAAGGTAAAGAACCCCTGGAGAAAGAATTGTTGTAGGCTGGCCTAGGGTAGTCTTTGTCCTTGCCTGATCCTTCCTTTCCTCTGCAGACGCTCCATTGCTGTCTACGTGGATTTCTTGCCTCGAAAAGAGCCAGGCTGAAGCCAGGGATTGCCTGGCTAGTGCACCCAGCTGCTCTTCATTTTCTCCAGTGTGTTTTCCTGAATTGCTCCATTGCTTATGCTCAAGACTGTAACAATGCCAGTGGGCCTTAGGGACCTCCCTGCATCCACATTGATGTGAGGCTGGCCATTAAAACAGGGCAGCCCATGGAGAAGGGGACCTGTTAGATAAGCCACATGTTATTCAATAAGAAGTCTTTTTTAAAAAGTTTTACGGATGTCTTTGGTTTTTACATCACAGTTATTTTTTAGATATTTTCACCTCTCAATCCATCAGTCCATTCCCATACATTTGAACCCTACTTAGTAACAAAGAAAAAAAACTTTTATATAAAACTACCAAATATAATGAATTGACTGAGGCAGTTATATGCAACACTTTACTTCTTTATTTCCCATCTCTCTAATGAAAATAGAAAAGAGTGTTTCATTGTCTACTCTCTGAAATAAAGCTGGGTCAGTATTATTACAAGTGTTTAGATTCTGGCTTTAATTTAGTGATTTTTTGAAAGTTTTGCATTACTATAGTCATGGTGTATGATTGTTCTGGTTCTGCTTAATCCACTCTGCATGAGTTCACACAAGTATTCCCATTTTTCCTTGAATTCTTTACATTTATCTTTTCTTATAATGTAATAACAGTCCATTACATTTATATATACACCACAATATATTCAGCCATTGCCTAATTGACAAACATCCACTTTGTTTCCAGATTTTGTTACCACACAAAATGTTGCTATGAATAGTTTGGCATTGACAAGGGTTTTCTCTCTCACTATGATGCCCTTGGCCTTAAAGTAATTTAAAGTAGTGACTTAAAGAAAATGAACAGTTAAAAAACTATTCCCATAATTCCAAGTAGTTTTCTGGAATGGGTGGGCCACTTCACAAGTCCACTAACAAATACTTCTCTTTCCACATCTCCTCATCACTGACTATTTTTGTCTTTTATTTTATTTATTTATTTATGTTTGTTTGTTTGTTTATTTATTTATTGTCTTTGTCAATTTGATAGGTAAAACTTTAGAGTTGTTTTAACTTGCATAAAGGAAGGAAGCAAGCATTTATAAAGTACCTACTATGTGCCAGGTACTCTGCTGAACACTTTACAAATATTATCTCATTTGATCCTCACAACAACTTTGAGAGATGGTTGCTATTATTATCCCCATTTTACAGCAAATGAAACTGAGGGGAACTGGTTAAGTGACTTGCCTAGGCTCACCCAGCTTGTAAGTATCTGAGGTGGAATTTGAACTCAGGTCTTCCTGACTCTAGGGCCTGTGCTCTGTCCGCTGTGGCACCTCATTGCCTCATGATTCTTATTAGGGATCTGAAGAATTATTTTGCATATGGAGATCTCTTTCAAATGGGTCACCTACCAATACTATAAGTTCTGTGGCTAGAGTGGTTCTTTCCCTGGTATGTCAGAGTCCCTTCTTGATTCCCTCAAGACCACATAGCCAAAGTTTCTTCTGTTGAGGCTTTTAGGACAAATCAAATAAAAAAGGAACTAAACCTGTAAGGTCCAAGTTTTAAATCACTTCTTTCTGTTTTGCTGTTTGTCCCAGTTTACAAGATGAATGAACAGGATGCTAAGGAATTATAAGGGCATAATGTCTCTCTTTTTGTTCCAGGGTGTTACCCACAGCATGAGAATCTGTCCCGCTGACTCAGAACAGAAGACTGTATATTATGCCATCCCTTCACAATCATTTTGAATGTTTTTCTGTTTTAGTTTGTGAGAAAAAGCCCAAAAAGCATTGAAGAAGACTTGTGTATCTGCCCACAGGCATGTTTTAAAATAACTCTATTTCATTAATCATATTTATTTCTGGCTAAATATGAACCATTCCATTGCTGTAATCCTGAGGCTTTTTTTTCTTATGAGTAGAAGATGTAGTAGAGATTCTCTCTCATTCACATTACTGTACTACCTTCTTATGTTTAATATTTCCAAGTTATGAAATAAGATATAAAATATATAAGCCATAGATGTGACATCTTTCTTTTAAATGCTTTTCTGGAGTAGCTCCCTTTTCTTGTAAGGAAATCTCATTTCATGAGATGGGGTCAGATTATAGGACAAATCACATTTGAGACTTTTTTGGTTATGGTTTTTCTAACACTTTAATGAGCAAATGTCATAACTGACTATTATGAATAGGTTCTAGAGAATGTTTCCTGATTACTTCTAATTCCATGTATGTGATATGTATAATAGAGAATGAGTTCCATTTGGCATTTGCAAAATTACAGGAAACCACATCTCTGGAGATATTTAAAACTAGACTGTTCCCACTGAATGTACTATCAGGAACTATTTTACAAAAGCTCCTGAGGGGCTGGACAAAATGACCTAATAGAATTTTATTTCTATGAATTTTGGCTTCTGTGGATCTGTGATGAGAGTTTTCTTTTTTCTGTTTCATGAGCACAGAAACAGCAATGCCTCAGAAGGGTTAAGATCTAAGTGTAGATATAAGGTATGCACACCACAGCAATGGGTTGGTCATGCCATCTGTCAAAGAAGCAAATTTCATAGGGATTTGGGGATGGGATTGTGGGTAGATGGCTGACACTCTATTTTGACTAAAAGGAGAAGCACTTGATCTAAAAGGTTACCCCCTTCAGGAAGTGTTCCTTCCCTATTCTACCA
Organism: Vombatus ursinus; assembly: GCF_900497805.2. Classification (NCBI taxonomy): domain Eukaryota; kingdom Metazoa; phylum Chordata; class Mammalia; order Diprotodontia; family Vombatidae; genus Vombatus; species Vombatus ursinus. Next base: position 12,947,906 of record NW_020954592.1, read on the forward strand.
TTTTTAATAATCAAGCTGTTATGCTGTGACAGCATCATAGAACCATACTGCTATGATGACATTGACATTGAGACCTATTATTCTGAATAATCCTATCACATGGGCTAAATATCAAGCATCCTGTTTCAAACCAGGTTTTCCAGGTGGCAGTTGCCTGATGGGTAAAGTTTAAAAGTCTAGCCACACCCACTAAATGAGGAGTCACCAGAGTGCCTGGAGTGCTTATCTGCCACGTTGTCTCTTAGTCTCCCCTTTCTGAAATTTCATGGAAGTGAGGGGAGAGTTTAAATGTCTTTCCATGGTGGTTACCCTTTAAACTTAGCCTTTGAGGCAGATTTGGTATAGTGAGGAGAGCTGGATTTGGAGTCAGAGAATGTAGGTTCAAATATTGACTCATGTACTCACTACCTATGTGATCTTGGGTAAGTCAGTTTCCTTGTCTTGAAAATTAGGAGATTGAACTAGATGGCTTCTAAACTCCAAATATGTGATCTATGGTCATTTCTCCAATGCCGCCCCTCTATTCGTTTTTCCTTGAAGTAATTAGTATGATTATATTAGTATGGGTTCTCATGTAAGAACCCATCCCTAAGTGACTGGACTTTGTGAAAAGCATTATGAATCCTTGAGAGAATAATGGACTCTTTTACCTCTGGGTTCCTGGCTTTCTCAGTTGGAAAGCAAAGGTTTCATTTCCTTCACTAATTTATTTTTTCTTTCAATAATAGTGAGCCTTATCCCACTGTGCTCCTTCCCTTCCTCCCTCCTTAATTAACTAACAACAAATGGATGTAACATTCCTGGAAAAGTTCAAAATAATATGAGATAAAATAAAATATGTTGAGGCAGGACATTAAGACTAAAGCACTAGTGGCCTCAGCAACCTTTATCTAGGACTTAGGCAATTAATGAAATCCATCACCATGTACACTGTCACTCCTTATATTCATATAGCATTGTGTATTTTTCAAGTTGTGTTTACTAATTGCACACATACATCCTAGTATTTTGAAGCCACAGGGATTAGAGGTCACCTAACACAATCCCCTCATTTTTCAGATGAGCAAACAGAGGCACAGAAAAATTAAGTGATTTGTCCAAGATCATATGGATGGTATGAATCAGAGCCAGGCTCCAAATTGACTCCAAATTGAGTGTTATTTCCACTTAACCATGCTTCCCTCAGTTGGTACTTAATCATGCATGAACTTTACCTTTTTTTAACTTTTTATGCATCTATATCTTATCTCATCTCTCCAATTTGGGGCAGCTAGGTTGCACAGAGGATAGAGTGTTGGGAATGGAGTCAGGAACACCTGAGTTCAAATCTGACCTCAGACATTTATTAGTTGTGTGACCCTGGGCAAATCAATTAACTTTTGTTTGCCTGTTTCCTCATCTGTAAATTAGAGCTAATAACAGCACCTTCCTTGCAAGGTTTTTATGAGGATCAAATGATTTAATAATTGTAAAACATTTAGCACAGTGCCTGGCATAAAGTAAGCACTATATAAAAGTTATTATTATTAACTAAATTATAAACTCCCAGAGGGCAAGGACTGTGCCACATTCTTCTTTGTAATGAGTATAGTTGTTTTTCAGTTGCATCTGACTCTTTGTGACCCTGTTTGGGGTTTTCTTGGCAAAGATACTGTAGTGGCTTGCCATTTCCTTCTCCTGTTCATTTTGCAGATGAGAAACTGAGGCAAACAGGGTTAAGTGACTTGCCCAGGGTCACACAGTTTAGTAAGTGTCTGAGGCCAGATTTGAACTCAGGTCTTCCTGACTCCAGACATGGTACTCTAAATACTGAGCTACCTAGCTGCCTCCTAGCTGAGCACAGATCCCAGTACAAATTAAGACTTCAATAAATTAGGGTTTAGTTGTTTGTTTTTTTTTTAATGATTCTCTTTCATCTCTATTTTTGTTGTTGTTGTTGTTGTTTGTCAGAACACTGACCTATGATTTCATCATTATAGGAAACTTTCCTAACCAATGTAGATCCGTACTTGTTCTGCAAATTATAATCAAGGTTGCTTGGGGCACTGAGAGGTTAACTTGCTAACAGCCCATGTGCATGAGTTAGGACCTTTGGGATCTTTCTACCTCTGAGGCTAGTTCACTATCCATCTTGCTATGATGTCTTTCTTTTCAATAAATATTCTTAAGGAAGTCCCTCTGAGCCTCACAACAACCTTGGGAGGTAGGTGTGGCCATTTTTATGAGAGTTTGAAGGATGAGGAAACGGAATCTCAGCAAAGGTAAATAGTCAGCCACCACCTAGATGAGAGCCAAGGTCTCCTGATGATTGCCATTGTACTTTCCTCCACACTGGTCATTCCAGCCCATCCTGGCATCCCAGGACTTCTGCCTCTCCAACAACATAGGACGGACCCCAAGAAAAACCGGCTTTAAACTCTGTCTTTGTGTCTGCTGCTGCTGCCCCAGCTCCCAGATGAGTTAACTGTAGGTTTAAATAAAAACATACTCATTTCTTTACTTTCCAAGAGCATTTGTAACCACCACTAGCCACCACAATGGAAAACCCACAGGAAGAAACTTTTCAAACACAGCTATGTTGTGGCTCGGTGAGTGGTTTCAGTTTCTTGGATATTTATTAGATTCACTTAAAAGGCATTCATTGTCCTGAGGCATCTGAGGATGCCACTGAACCCTGTGGACCAAAGTCCCCATTCAAGAATCTAGTATTCCCTAGAATGCTTAAAAAAAAAAAGAGCTCTAACCACCACATAGGAACCATTTTGAAAACTAAGCCATTTTTCAACCTATACTTATTTCTAAGTTGACATCTGCATAGTTGGAGAGTGTATCTGAGTGGACACGAGCAAAGATACATTGACATATTTATGTATCTATGCTTGTAACACTAACTTGACAGGCTTTAGTACATATCCAAAAGAAGACAGAATGCTGTACCTTGAGGTAGATCTCTCATATACATTTCACATATTTTGGAATTCAGGTTTTTTTTTTAATAGAATGTGATTTATTCCATGGACTGTGAGGGTTCTTTTAGAATGGATATATGTAGTGAGAGGCAGTGTAGGATAGTGGATGGATAGATGGCCTCAAAACTAGGGTGACCTGACCTGGGTTCAAGTCTAGCCTCTGGAACATTGGGTAAATCATTTAACCCTTTCAGTGCTTTAGGGACCTCTCTATAATTACAAGTTGCAGAAAATGTGCCAATATGCATGGGTAGTGTTAGTTTTCTCACCTGTGAGTTCTCATTACACAGGTCTAGTCACTAGGTGTGGTCCAGTGGAAAAGCATTCTAGATTTGGTGGTAAAGCACCCAGTTTCAGATCCTGTCTCTGTACCTTTCTACTTGTATTTCTATGGGTAAGTAATTTAGCCCTTTTGGTTCTCACTTTCCTTATCTGTAAAATGAGAGGTTTGAATTAACTAGCCTCTGAGGTCTCTCCCAGCTTTATATCTACATTCAGGAAGATATTTTGATTGTTGTTGTTGACTTGTTTCAGTCATGTCTGACTCTTTATGACTCTTTTTGGGGGTTTTCTTGGCAAAGAGGCTGGAGTAGCTTGCCATTTCCTTCTCCAGCTCATTTTGCAGATGAGGAAACTGAGGCAAACAGGGTTAAGTGACTTGCCCAGGGTCACACAGCTAATAAGTATCTGAGGCCAGATTTAAACTGGAGTCTTCCTGACTCCAGGCTTGAGATTTTGGCAGGGTTAATTGTAACTTATTCATGGATTTTCAGCCATTGGAAATATCCCACTCCTACAGAAAGCTTCCTGATCCACAGAAACATCATAACATAAAATCCTCCATTTGCTTTAGGTAAAGGCAAAGAAACTAAGTTGATTGGAATTTGGTGGGGGGGGGGGGAAGGATTGACTCCCTCAAAAACCCAACTAGTTGTTTTTAAAATAATATAAACATTAATTTCAAGCCCTGTCTCAAATTTCTAGTTTGATGGCAGAGAGAGGGCAGCAATGGTTATTATTTTAAATTTTTCATTAATTCACATATTCATTCATAGTCAAATCTGTCATCATTCCTCAAGGTGGAAGTATAGATCCATTGCACATTGAACTCTATCCTGTGCTCACCATTTCTACTTTTTAAGGTTTTCACATTTTATCTTTGTGGAACCAAATTTAACTTGGTAGCTAATTTCTCCCAATAAACTTTGAACTGATTAAATAACTAGAACCTGACCTGGTGTTCTTTGTCCCTGTGTTGTTTATTATCAATGAAGGAGAAGAAAATTCATAGGGAGAATAGGAACCCTAGGCTCTTTGTTTTCTCTCTTACTTCTCCAAATGGTGCTACAGTAGCACACTGTGCAAATAAAGGAATTCAGGGGACATTTGGGACATTTGTCGACACCATACATCTTGGTCACTACATTAAGGTGACTCTTTTCAGTCCTGCACCGAGTGGAGGAGTAAATGGATAGAAGGGAGAAAAGGTGATTTTTTATAAACCTCACAATGGGAAAAACTCTAGTCATTTATTAAAAGTATTATCTAGGCACAAGGATTCTTAGCCTGGAATGTGGGAACTTGTTTAATAAACATACACACAGATGTATATTATATGTAATATACGTATACATACATACAACATACATATGTATATATTTTGATAGCCGTTTTTCTGTATAGTTGTTTCCTTTTGTAAAGGGTCCATAGACTTTCTTAGACCATCAAAGTCGATGGTATGCTAGTAAATGTTTAACAGCTATCTCTCCAGAAAAAAAAATGTATGAAACACTTTTAAGTTTAATCTGCTTTATAACATTTTCTCTATCACCTTCTTAAGTCTACACAATCAGCTAAATTGTAACTCACACCCTGGTTTGTAGCATTTGCCTATCTCCATGATGTGTAGACTCACATTGAAAATTTAAGAGTGAGGGTTTACACGACTACATATATATAATTGATATCATATTGCTTACCTTCTCAATGGGTGGAGGAGAGGTGGGAGGGAGGGAGAAGATTTGGAACTAAAAAAATGTTTTAATGCGTGTTAAAAATAGGACAACTAGGTGACATAGTGGACAGAGCACTGGGGCTGGAGTCAGAAGAACCCTGAGTTTAAATCCAGCTTCAAACACTTCCTAGCTGTGTGACCCTGGGCAAGTCACTTAACCCTGATTGCCTCCAAAAATAAAAAAAAGAATGTTAAAAATAAATAAAATGCTAAAAAAAATAGAAAATTTAACAGGTCTCTTGAGCTGGCTCTAATACACCCCTGTCAAAGAGGTCCATAAAACAAAAAAGATTAAAATCTGTCTCCTTGAGTAATGTAGAAGTGGGATTCAATAAAAGGATGATTTTCTTTTCTTTTCTTCAGGGTTTTAAATATGTAGATATAATCCAGTCCCATGTTAATAAGGTTAGAAACTTGGGGGAAAGGAAGAACAGATAAATATAATCAATAACAACAGATAACACAAAAATCACCTGGGTATATATTCAAAAGTCATAAATTTGACCCCCTCAATGGCCTGCATTTGGCAGAATCCTAGAATCTCAGGGTAGTCACCTGCAGAACTCCTCCCTTCCTCCTTCCCTGAGTTTGTTGTTCTAAGTAGATTCAGAGTTTAAGGGGCCACAGGGTTTTTCACTTTATACACAAGGGAACTCAAGTCCTGAGAAGTTAAACCACAGGGCAAAGTTACACAGATAATAAGTGGCAGAGCTAAGGTTTGAAACGAGGCATTCTGACCCTGGATCCCACTCTCTTAACTGCACCTCATCTCTGTCTGCTCTGAGATGACCTGGAACCCACCTGGCCCAGGCAACAAACCAAATTGATAATGAAAATTTGACTTATTTATCAGTTAGTAACACCAAAATGATTTTCCTCTTGGTGTTTTTTTTTTAAATAACTAATCAAGAGATTATTACCAAAATATAACCAATTTGAATGCCAGCCCTGGAGTCAGGAAGACCTGAGTTCAAATCTAGACTCAGACACTAACTAGCTGTGTGACTCTGGAAAAGTCACTTAACCCTGTTTGCCTCAGTTTCCTCATCTATAAAATCAACTGGAGAAGGAAATGGCAAATTGATCCAGTATCTTTGCCAAGAAAACCCCAAATCGGGTCATGAAGAGTCAGACACAACTGAAATGACTCAAAAATAACAACAACACTTAAAACCAAACAGTGATGACTACCTCCAAACACATTGTATTCAACCACATAGGGTCTAGAATGATGGGGAACCTGTTAGTCTACAGCCTTTCCGCCCAAGCTTCTATGTTTACTTTTCACAATATTTAGCTGAGGTAATAATAGGTATATTGCAGGTTAGTACTAACCCTGAATCAAGACTGAATGAAGACCAGGCCCCTACCTGGATCTGCAGGGTTTTTCTTCTATCCTCTCCTCTCTCTCTCTCTCTGTCTCTCTGTCTCTTTCTTTCTGTATCTTTCTCTGTCTGTCTCTGTTTCTGTCTGTCTGTCTCTCTCTCTGTGTGTCTCTTCCTCCCTCACACCCCAAAGGTTCACAGCAATCCTAAAGGTGTTTGGCAGTGGCCTTGGATATGTTTATGAAAACTGGTTAACTTTTTGTTGTATTGCTTGATTGTCAAGTTCTGAATAAGTGTGAATCGTTCTGCCAGGCTCTCTCCGTGTCCCTTAAACAATAGACTGGAGCCAAAGTGTTCTCCAAAGCCTCCTGGCAAAAGCAAATTTGCCATATTTTTTCTTACATACAGGAAATGATGAGAGCTTTCTTAGATTTTTTCCCCTTACTAGTTGTCTCTCTGTCCTCCATTGGCTTTAAAGTTTGGTTTAAACAAGTTCACTATGTTTGGCTTTCTTTTTTTTAATCATTGTGCAGACTGTTCTGCAATTAAAATAAGCAAATCCAGGATTGTTTTGGGGTATGATTTTTGAAAAAATAAATACATTCTCTGTGGATTAAAATCAGACACAATTGGGGGAGTTATCAACTTTGCTTTAATCATAGTCAATTCTTACATGGCAGGAAGGTTTTTTCATTCAGGGTTTCAAAGGGAGGGCATTCAGAATTGGAATTTAGACTTTGCCTCTTTGATTTTTGAGTGCATGAGATATGATATTATCCTACTGATCTACAGGTCACTCCCTTCTGAGCAGACCTAACTGCCCTACTATCTTTCTCATGACATTATCTGTGAAGCCTTCTTTTTTTTTTTTTTTTTTGGTGAGGCAATTGGGGTTAAGTGACTTGCCCAAGGTCACACAGCTAGTACGTGTCAAGTGTTTGGTCTGAGGTCAGGTTTGAACTCAGGTCCTCCTGACTTCAGGGCTGGTGCTCTATCCACTGTGCCACCTAGCTGCCCATCTGTGAAGCCTTCTAAAAGAAGTTGTAAACAACTAGTTATTTAGGCTGGCTTCAGTTTGGTGTGATTTCATCCTCTAGCTTAGCTTCACATTTTGTCTTTTCTTCCTTGAGTGTAATTCTCTAGCACGGAATCAATCACTGAACATCAGAGTAAGTGGTTACCCAAGTGATGACAAAACCCAAGCTATAGCTGGGAAAAAAAATTTCCTCTGAATTGGTGCTCTTTGGATCATTGTCCTCACTCAGGTTCTCCTCAAGTAAGAGTTTGTCAGAGAGCTCTTCACTTTCTTATGTAACTACATTTCTTCCCCATGCTTCCATGTTCTGTAGTTTTAGTTGTGTCTGACTCTTCGTGGTCCCATTTGGAGTTTTCTTGGCAAAGATATTGGAGTGGTCTGCCATTTCTTTCTCCAGTTCATTTTACAAATGAGGAAACTGAGGCAAACAGGGTTAAGTGACTTGCCCTGGGTCACATAGCTAGTAAGTATCTGAGGCCAGATTTAAATTTGTGAAGATTAGTCTTCCTGATTCCAAGCTCAGTCCTCTATCCACTGCACCACCTAGCTGCCCTTCCTTCCATCCCCACTCCCAAAGCCAACACCCAGTCTACTGCTAACAGTATATTGCCTCAGTTTCCTTTTTCATTTATGTGGACTGTCTAAGATGATGTTTCGCATACAGGCAACTACATCTTAGATCCAATACAGCCTCTTCCTTCCTCCTTCCTTCCTTGGGTTTGTTGTTCTTCTGTCTAGTACTGGTGAGTCACCCATGACTCTAAAAGAGCAAATACAGGTAGGGGCAAAGCCTTTGTTGTCTTTGATTTTATTTACCTAAGGGTGCTGCCTACCCTTTGTATCCTTGGGTAAACATTAAATGCTGTATCCTGTCAAGGTCTAAGGATTAGTAACAGAATCTCTAGGGGGCTGGGCTGGCTTTGAGTGGCTGCTCTGCTAGGCTGTGCCCAGATTTTGCCCTAAGCCTTTGACTCTTCCCTGGAGAAATCCCTGCTCACTAGATTGGCTGGCTCACTTATGCCTCCTCTGGGGACTTTGGTTTAGGGTCCTAGGGAGGGACCTCTATTGAGCTTTTCCTTTCTTTTAACTCTTTAAAAATAATTGAAGTATTTTATTTCTCAAACCCTTGAAAACAAATTGAACGGTTTTATTTAGGCGTTAGTTGGGAAAGTCATACCAATTCTGGGGCTTTTTTTTTTCAGAAGTTCAGGGTTACCCTGAATACAGACATCAAATTGACTGCCAAATATCATGCCATTTGTCAGATGTGTTGCTCCACCAAACACCACCATTTTGTACATGTGCCAGACTAAGTCATGCTCTTAAAAGTCTATCCAAAAAAGGGAAGGGAAAGGATATCTCTCTCCCTTCTTTGCAGAAGTAGGAGACAATGGGTATGGAATTCTGCATGTAATTTCAAACTTAATTAATATAGTAGTCTTGCTGAACTGTTTCCTTCCTATTCTTTATCCTTTGTTATAAAGGATAGTCCTGGAGAGGGGCCAGAGCAGGGGGAAATATTTGTTGTTATTCAGTCCTGTCCCACTCTTTATAACCCCATGGACCATACTGTCTATGGGGGTTTCTTGGCAGAGATACTAAAGTGGTGCCATTTCCTTCTCCAGTGGATTAAGGCAGAGGTTGAGTGACTTGCCCTGGGTCACACAGCTAGTAAATGTTCTGAGGCCAGATTTGAACTCGGGTCTTCCTGACTCCAGTCCCAGAGCTCTATGCACTGAGGCATCTAGCTGCCTCTAGGGGGAAATATAAGTGACATAAAACCAAAAGATATCAATATATTTTTTAAGGAATGTCACTACTAAATGGGTGGGTATGTTTATTTCCAGGGACCACTAAAGGGATAAGGCCTGGAAGTTTCAAGTGCCTGCCTTCCATTATTACAAATTTCTATCCGTCTGTCTGCCTGTCTGTCTGTTTCTCTCTCTCTCTCTCTTTGTCCCTATCTTCCCCCTTTCCATCTTTTTCCCTCTCCTCTCCCTTCTCTCTTCCCATCTTGTTTGTCTTCCATCTCTGTTCCCACCTTTCTCCTTCCTACCGTCTTTTCCTCTTTCTACCTTTTCCCTCTCTCCTTTTTTTCTCCCTTTATTCTCCCCCTGCCCCTTTCCCACCCACCTCTGACTCCTTACCTCTCCCTCAAAACTCTCTCTCAACCCATGCTGTTTGCTGTCTTTTAGTGTTCCCTCCTGCCAGGTAAAGGGACTCAGGTAGGTATAGTTCTGAATCACAAGCTACACAATAGTACCTAGCGTTTTCCATCTTCAAAGTGTCTTCTCAGTGCAGGCTAATTAATCCTAAGGGCCCTCTCAGAGTGGGAGAGAAGTACCTGGGAGACCAGCTAAGATGGGATTTGGTAAACTCCAAGCTAGAATTTGGCACTGGAAACTCTTGATAATTGGCCTGGTGCTTAAACTGTTATAATTTACCTCTCTCACGTTTTTTTCCTCTCACTTTATTTACCTTTCTCTCCCCTCTTCAATTTCTCCATTCCTATCCCCTTCTCTTTGCTTTTTGCTCCTCTCACCCTTCTGTCTTTGGTGTGCACAACACTGCCCAAGGACCTCCCCCACTCCCATCTTAACTTTTTTTTTTTAACGAGCCATAGGAACAGGCCTATTTCCTAAGCACATTAACAGGCTGATGGTCACAGCCTGATGTTCTGCAGATTGTCAACTACTTTGGGCTGCTTATCAAAGAAGGGTGCTATGTAAACTGAAATGATGTTCTAATTTTTGCATTATCCTTCCCACTACAAGTTGAGTTATTTAATTAGAGCCTACAGTATTTTCTAGGGAAAGTGCTCTGAACAGAAGGCTGGGAAATGATGTCACTATTCTCTGCTTTATAGATGAAGGCTGTGAGAACGAAGAGAGGAGAGCAAAGAGAGAGGTTGAATACATGAAGGAAGGAGAAATAGGGGAAAGGGGGTTATGGTGTGTGTGATGTCATCAGATGCTTCCAAAGCAAAGAGTGGATTTAATGGTTTAAATTTGGCTCTATATTTGGCTGTATTATAGCATTCCCTGTGGTGTCACTGAAGTCATGACCAAGAAGGGTAATCATTTTCCTGAGCAATCATTTTTTTTCTTTCTTCCTCTCCATCCCAATTGCAGTAAGGTGGTATAGAAGAGAATATGGACAGATCTCTATAAAGTCTACCAAATCCCAGTTCAGAACCTTTAAATTATTCATTGAAGTCTCATAACATTGTACATTCTTCATTCAAAAACCAAAGTTTATTTTGATTCCAGTATTTCTAAGCACAGAGGTAGAGTCTCCTTTTATTATTAATGATCAGGGCTCAAATCATCCTAAATGATGGGTTTTTAATTTTGTTCTAATTAGTAAAGTCCAGATTTGTGATATAACTGCTGGGGATTGGCTAAAATCCAACTACAATGTGTTTAGGTCTTTTCTCCCCCTACCCCTCTGGTGTCCTTCTGTTAATGTGTTAATTGATTTCATTTTGATTTGAGGCTTTTTGAAACTCTTCATTATTCATGCACCTTTCCTTTGACTTGGGAGGTGGGTGGGGAATTTTTCTTCATTCTCTGTCTCTGCTTCAGGGTCACATTAACTTTAAAAATGGAAAGTGGTTTTTTTTTTTTGTAAATAGTATTTTATTTTTTCCAATTACATTTAAAGATAGTTTTCAACATTCATTTTTTGTAAGATTTTGAGTTCCAAATTTTTCCTCCCTCCCTCCCTTCCATTCCTTCTCCCCAAGATGCCAAGCAATCTGATATAGGTTATACATGTGCAATAATGTAAACATATTTCCACATTAATCAGGGAGTCAGGTTGTGAAAGAAGAAACAGAGCAAAAGGGAAAGACACACACACACACACCAATGAAAATAGTATGCTTCAATCTACATTCAGACTCCATAGTTCTTTCTCTGGATGTGGATAGCATTTTCTATCATAAGTCTTTTTGGATTGTTTTGAATCTTTGTATTGCTGAGAAGAGCTAAGTCAATCATAGTACATCATTGCACAATGTTTTTGTTACTGTGTACAATGTTCTCCTGGTTCAGCTCACTTTACTTAGCATCACTTAATGTAAGTCTTTATAGGTTTTTTCTGAAATCTGCCTGTTCATCATTTCTGATAGCACAATAGTATTCCATTACATTCATATACCACAACTTGTTTAGCCATTCACCAAGTGATGGGCATTGCCTCAATTTGTAATTCTTTGCTACCATGAAAAGAGCTGCTATAAATATTTTTGCACATGTAGGTCCTTTTCCCTTTTTTATTTCCCTTTTTTATGATCTCTTTAAGACACAGACCTAGTAGTGGAATTTCTGGATCAAAGGGTATGCATAGTTTAATTGCCCCTTGGGCAGAGTTCCAAATTGCTCTCCAAAATGGTTGGATCAGTTGACAACTCCACAAACAATGCATTAGTGTCTCAATTTTCCCACGTCTTCTCCAACACTTATAATTTTCTTTTCTGTCATGTTAGCCAATCTGATAGGTATGAGGTGGTACCTCAGAGTTGTTTTAATTTCATTTCTCTAATCAATACTGATTTAGAGCATTTTTCATATGACTATGGTTTTAATTTCTTCATCTGAAAACTGCCTACTCATATCTTTTGACCATTTATGAATTAGAGAATGATTTGCTTTCTTATAAATTTGACTCAGTTCTCTATATAGCTGAGAAATGAAGCCTTTATCAGAGACACTTGCTGGAAAGATTGTTTCCCAGCTTTTTGCTTTCCTTCTAATCTTGGTTGCATTGGCTTTGTTTGTGCAAAGCCTTTTTAATTTAATGTAATCAAAATTATCCATTTTGCCTTTCATAATGTCCTCTAGCTCTTGTTTGGTCATAAATTCTTCCTTTCTTCAAAGATCTGACAGGTAAACTACTCCTTGCTCTCCTAATTTGCTTATTTTATCACTCTGTATGTCTCAATCATGTACCCATTTTGACTTTATGGTGTGAGTTGTTGGTCTGTGCCTACTTTCTGCCATACTATTTTCCAGTTTTCCCAGCAGTTTTTGTCATATAGAGAGTTCTTGTCCCAAAAGGTGGAGTCTTTGGGTTTATCAAACAGTAGATTACTATAGTCATTTAGTACTGTGTCTTGTGTGCTTAATCCATTCTACTGATCCACCACATTATTTCTTAGCCAGTACCAAATAGTTTTGATGATTGCTACTTTATAATATAGTTTTATATCTGGTATGGTTAGAGTACTTTCCTTTGCATTTTTTTTCATTAATTCTCTTGATATTCTTAACCTTTTGTTTTTCCAGATGAATTTTGTCATTTTTTTTTAGCTCTATAAAATAATTTTTGGTAGTTTGATTAGTATGGCACTGAATAAGTAAATTAATTTAGAGCATTTTTTCGTATGAGTACAGATGGCTTTAATTTCTTCATGTGAGAACTGCTTGTTCATATCCTTTGACCATTTATCAATTGGGGAATGACTTGTATTTTTATAAATTTGACTTAATTCTCTATGTATTTTAGAAATGAGGCCCTTATCAGAGAGACTGGTTGTAAAAATTCTTTCCCAATTTTCTACCTTCCTTCTAATCTTAGTTGCATTGGCTTTGTTTGTGCAAAAACTTTTCAATTTAATGTAATCAAAGTTATCCCTTTTGCTTTTCATAATGTTCTCTTTCTCCTGTTTGGTCATGAATTCTTCTGTTTTCCATAAATCTGATGGGTAAACTATTCCTTGCTCTCCCAGTTTGCTTACACTATCAGTCTTTATATCTAAATCATGAATCCATTTTGACTTTATTTTGGTATATGGTGTGAGATTTTGATCAACACCTAGTTTCTGCCATACTCTTTTCCAGTTTTCCCAGCAGTTTTTTTCAAAGAGTGGGTTCTTATCCCAGAAGCTGGGGTCTTTGGGTTTATCAAATAATACATCACTATAGTCGTTGACTACTGTGTCTTGCTTACTTAACCTATTCCACTGACCCACCACTCTATTTCTTAACCAGTACCAAGCAGTTTTGATGATTGCTGCTTTATAATACAATTTAAGATCTGGAATGGCTAGGCCACCTTCCCCTGCATTTCTTTTCATTAGTTCCCTTGATATTCTGGACCTTTTGTTCTTCCAAATGAATCTTGTTATTGTTTTTTCTAACTATAAAATAATTTTTGGTAGTTTGATTGGTATGGCACTGAATAAGTAAATTAGCTTAGGTAGAATTGTCATTTTTATTATATTAGCTCGGCCTATCCATGAGCAACTGATGTTTTTCCAATTATTTAGATCTGACTTTATTAGTGTGAAAAGTGTTTTGTAATTGTGTTCATATAGTTCCTGAGTTTGTCTTGGCAAGTAAATTCCCAAATATTTTATATTGTCTACAATTTTTAAATGGAATTTCTCTTTTATGTCTTGTTGCTGAGCTTTGTTGGTAATATATAGAAATGCTGATGATTTATATGGTTTTATTTTATATCCTGCAACTCTGATAAAGTTGTTAATTATTTCAAGTAGTTTTTTAGTTGATTCCATAGGCTTCTCTAAGTATACCATCATATCATCTGCAAAGAGTGATGGTTTTTTTTCTCATTGCCTATTCTAATTCTTTGATTTCTTTTTCTTCTCTTATTGCTAAAGCTAACATTTCTAGTACAATATTGAATAATAGTGATGATAATGGGCATCCTTGTTTTGCACTGATCTTACAGGGAAGGCTTCTGACTTACTCCAATATAGATAATACTTATTTTAAGGAAAGCTCCATTAATTCCTATTCTCTAATGTTTTTAATAGGAATGGGTGTTATATTTTGTCAAAACCTTTTTCTGCATCTATTGAGAAAATTATATGATTTCCGTTGGTTTTGTTATTGATATGGTCAATTATGCTATGTAGGGTTCTGGGTTTTTTGTTTTTCTTTTTGGAGGCAATTGGGGTTAAGTGACTTGCCCAGAGTCACACAGCTAGTAAGTGTCAAGTATCTGGTCTGAGACTGGATTTGAACTCAGGTCCTCCTGACTTCAGGGCTGGTACTCTACCCACTGAGCCACTAGCTGCCCCTAGTGTTCTGTTTTTTAATCTACTCTGCTATCTACTTCTATTTTATGGGAGAGTTCCTCCCATTCATATTTATAGTTATGATTACTGTGTATTTCCATCCATCCTATTTTCCCCCTGTTTATACTTTTCTCTCACTCTCTCCTTTCACCCCGTCCCTCCTCACCAGTGTTTTGCTTCTGACTGCTGCCCCCCTCAATGAGCCCTCCCCTTTTCTTTTCCCCTTCCCCTCCTACTTTACCATCAGGCAAGATAGATTTCTTTACTCAACTGAGTGTGTATGTTATTTCCTCTTTGAGGCAATCTGATGAGAGTAAGGTCCAAACAATGCTCCCCACTTCTTTTCCTTTAATATTCTGTTCCTAGAGCTATTCCTGTAATAGGTCTTTCATGCCTCTTCATGTGATATAATTTACCCCATTCTGCCTCCTCCTTTCCTCTTCTTGAAGTACAATCCTTTTTTACCCCTCAATTAATTTTTTTAATCATCACATCAAAGTCAACTTATTCTCACACCCTCTAAGTATACTCCTTCTAACTACCCTAATAGAGATACAGTTCTTAAGAGTTAAAAATATTATCTTCCCTTGTAGGGATGTAAACAGTTTAACCTTACTGAATACCATGTTGTTTTTTCTTTCCTGTTTACTTTTTTATACTTCTCTTGAGTCTTGTATTTGAAGATTGAATTTTCTTTTTAGCTCTGGTCTTTTCATTAGGAAAATTTGACAGTCCTCTATGCCATCCCCTGAAAGATTATGCTCGATTTTGCTGGGTAGTTGATTCTTGGTTGTAATCTAAGCTCCTTTGCCTTCCAGAATATTATATTCCAAGCCCTCCTATCCTTGAATGTAGAAGCTGATAATTCCTGTGTAATCCTGACTGTGGCTCCTTGATATCTATATTGTTTCTTTCTGGCTGCTTGCAGTATTTTCTTCTTGACCTGATAGTTCTGGAATTTGGTTACAATATTCCTTGGAGTTTTCATTTTAGGATCTCCTTCAGGAAGTGCTTGATGGATTCTTTCAATGACTATCTTACCTTCTGGTTCTTGTACCTCAGGGCAATTTTCCTTAATGATTTCCTGAAAGATACTGTCCAGGCTCTTTTTTGATCATAGTTTTCATGTAGTCCAATAATTCTTAGATTATCTCTCCTGGATCTGTTTTCTAGGTCAGGTTTACATTTTCTTCTATTTTTTAATTATTTTGCTTTTCTTTGTGTGGTTCTTGGTGTCTCATAGATTCATCAACTTCCACTTGCCCAATTCTCATTTTTAAGGAATTATTTTTGAACAATTCTAGTTTTAAAGGAGTTGTTTTCTTCAGAAGGTTTTTTTCCCATTTAGCCAATTCTATTTTTTAAGGAGTTGTTTTCTTCAATTTTTGTGCTTCCTTTTCCAAGCTGTTGACTCTTTTTTCATAATTCCCTTACATAACTCTCATTTCTTTTCCCAATTTTTCTTCTATCTCTCTTACTTGATTTTTAAAATCCTTTTTGAGATTTTCCAAGAGGACTTTCTGACCTTGAGACCAATTAATACACCCCTTTGAGGCTTCACATGTAGGCATTTTGACATTATTGTCCTCTTCTCAGTTTTATGTTTTGATCTTTCCTGCCACCATAATAACTTTCTATGGTCAGGGCTCTTTTCTGTTTTTTGCTCATTTTTAAAAATTGAGCTCTGCTCCTGGGGTACAGGAGGCACTGCCCCAAGCTTCTTGCACTGGGGCCAGGGATCTGATCACTGGCTTTTTGCACTGGGTGGCAGCTTGTCCAGTGTAATAGGGTTGCCTAGCCTAGTCATGTCTGTTGTGCTCTGGGTTCTAGGGCTGGCAGTTTGCCTTCTGCTTTGGGGCTGGATCCCTCACAGCTGGCCTGCTGTGCCACTGCCCTGCTGAACCAGGACTATGGGGTCTCAGTTGCTGATCTGTGCTGTGGCTAAGAGCTTCCCTGCTGGCTTGCCCAGGCACCACTTGCACTGGGCTCTGCTCCCTTTTTTCCAAAGTGAGACTGACCTTTCCTGAAGTCCTAAGTTAGCTTGGGCTAGAAAATTGTTTCACTCCATCTTTTTATAGATTCTGTCACTCCAGAATTCATTTAGAGGCTTGACTTAACATTGTTTCTGAGGGAAACTGGGGAGAGCTCAAACAACTTCCTGACTTCTCTCTGCCATCTTGGCTCCTCCCTGAACTGAAAGTCTCACCAGGATGACTGCAAACTCAAGGTCATTTACTCATATTAAATGAGCTAATAACTTTAGAGGAATTTGTTGGGCACTTGATAGTTTTGGCAAATAAAGCAGATGATTTCTGAATTCTGTTTTCCCCCTCCCCCTGCTCTTTTGGGGTTGTTTTATTTAAACCGAGTTCTTTAGGCCCTTTAACTCTTAGGACTAAGCAGTTTCTAGTTAAAGCTGGGCTTTAAACTCAAAAGGAAATTCCGTTGGAAAGAACCATTACATTGCTTAGCTTTCTAGAGGAGGCAATGAATTGACTTTCAATTGATCTTCCCCATACTCATTTCCCACTAACTAGCTATGGGATTGTAGGCAAATCACTTAACTAAATGACCGCTAACGTTCCTTCAGGATTCATTCCTCGTTACATGTATCTGCAGTTCCAGTTAAGCAAACTTGATTCGCATCACTTACTTTCATGCCTTCCTTCTCTAGAATGTTCCCTCTCCCTAACATTTTTCTTGCAACCTTCACCTCCTTCAAAACTCAGCTTAAAAATCACCTAGACAAGGAAACCTTCCCTTTATTAACCTCATCTGACTTGCGCCCCTTCACACTTATGTGACCAATTTACACTTGCACTTGTTACTATCTGCCTTTGCTAATACTTGTTTCTTATTTCTTACATGTACTCATTCTTGGACCAATGACCATTGCATATCTTTCCTTTTCTAGCTCCAGCTACTTCCTTGTGTTCTCAAGTTGACATCATATTTTCAGGTATCCCTTTCTTCGCTCTAGTGGAGTGATTTTCCAGAATCCAAGTTCACAAAATGAAAAAAAAAAACCCACTGTATAAATAGCAAGTAATTACAAACAACCCCATCCTTCCACTACCCCCAGAAAGGACAGTATCTTAGTAGCACAGTTCCTTAGGCTTCCATTTTCTTGTAGTGTGAAGTGCTGAGTTACACTCTGAACATGATACAGGCCCAACTCAAATAATATTGCCTCTCGCCAATGTAGATTTACAATAATGGGGTTAATACGTTATTACCAGCTCCCACCTTAACTTTGCTGAATCCAGAGTCACATGGGTTCATTCTTCAGCCCATCATACCATATTCTTTAATAAATATTTGATGAATGAGTAAATGAGTTCTTCTCTTAACCTCAAACTTCTGACAGTGAAAATCTATTAATTTTCTTGGCCTGGTGTCCATTGATTCTTAAAGATCTCAGGAGTAATTTCTGACTTATTGCTCTCTTAAAATGGTGAATTAATGCTTACAATAGTTCCCTTCTTTCTCCATAGAGAAGAATGTTTACTCATTCATTCATTAATTAGTGTTTCTCTGTAGTAAAACTGAGTTTTTAAGCTTTGAATTTTCTTAAATGATTGCATGTAGAAGCAAATTTATACTGAAAATAGCCTTTTATTATAAAATCAGACGATTTAAAATGGGAAAGGACCTTAGAGAACATCTAGTCAAAATCCCCATTTTACAGAAAAGTAAACTGATCCCCATAAAGCTCTGGCAATTTGTCCAAAGTCACACAGGTAATGAGTGATGTAACAAGGATTAGAACTCATATGATCTGATCCTAAATGCAATGCTCTTTCATCTCTACCATTTTGATAGATTCATTCACAGAAGTGTGTTAGTGATTTTAATGTATTATTTCTAGTTTAGAATAATTGTGCTATTTTGTCATCTACATGACATTTAAGCTACAATATAAAGAGAGGAAAGAAATGAAATTGTGGGTCAAGAAAGTGGAATGATTATTGTCAAGTTTTTTAAGGAGGGGAGGTGTGGGGAAGGGACCTTTGTGTTCAATTAATGACTCAGGAATGTTCTTCTTGTACATTGAAGTCTAGTCTGTATCCATCTTTACCTCTCTGCTATTTTTTTTAACCATTGAGTGCTTCCTCCTGCTAGAGACTCCATCTTGGTTCTCTTTTTACCTCTTTGACCAATCCTTTGTAGGATCATGATCCACATATTCTCCTTTCTATGTGGATATACTCCAGGGCTCTATTCAAGACCTTCTTTTATTTTCTCTTTGTTCTCATCAGTTCACATGGATTCAACTATCATCTTTATGGATATGGTTCTCAAATCTAAATATCCAGTCCAAATCTTTCTTCTGAACTCTAGTTGTACATTTCAAACTCACTGCTGAATATTTTCACTATTTTTGCTGGGGGTTCCTACTCTATCTGTAAGTTATTTTTCTCATTCATTGCTAATAATCCAAAATCTCAATATTTCATAATCTCCACCTGAATGTTCTATAGGCATCTCATTCTCAACACGTCCAAAATAACTCATTATCTCAACTGTCCTCCTTTCTTCACTCTTTCTGTTGGAGGCATCACCATTCTTATACTCACTCAGGTTTGCTATTCTGCTTGACTCTTTCCCTCTAATCATTTCCTATATCTAGTCACTTAACCAAATCTTGTCAATTGTATCTCATTAATCTGTTGAATCCATCTCCTTCCTTCTCTTCATGTAGATACATCTTAGTTCATCTATCATCACCTCCAAACTAGTTATATTATAATAGTTTCCTAGTCGGTCTCCCTACACTCTCTTCCCTCTCTAAATGATCTATCACACAGTGCAAAATTATTTCCACTGAAGTACAAGTTTGACTATGTCCTTCCTCTCTGCTCAAGAAATTCCACTAGTCCCAATGTCTTTAGAAGACTTATAAAGTTTTCTGCTTGGTATATGAAGTCCTTTATAATCTTGTTCCAACCTATATTTCCAGGCTGATTTCCTGTTACTCCCCCATATTATCTACACTTCAGCCAAGATGATACACATTATTTTTCCTTTCTGTTTTAAATGAGATAATAATTGTGAAGTGCTTAACACAATGCCTGGCATATAATAGGCACCTAATTACTTAACAAATGCATGTTTTCTTCCTTCTTCCCTCACTTCCTCCCACCCTTCTTTCCTCTCTCTCTCCCGTTCCCTTCTTTCTTTCCTTCTTTCTTTTTTTCCTTCCTAAAACATTGCATCTCTTGGTATTGTCCCTTATACTTATAATGTTTTTCTGTTTATCTCTATCTATTGGAACTTCTCATCTACCTTGAAGACTCAGATGAAGTATAGCATCCCTCAAGAGGTCTTTTATGATTTCCCCAGTTGTTAGTCATACCCACCCCCTGTCACTTTGTATTTATCTTGCATATATTCTGTAAGGATCTATCTGTAAAAGAAGGATTCACCTAATAGAATCTAAGTCCTTTGGTGGCAAAGTCTCACTTCTGTATTTGTATCCTTAGTGTCTAGCCCAGAGGATGATATTTAGTAGGCACTTGATAAAGATTTAATGATTCATCAATCGAGCCTTTTATGATGCTTTCACAGGAGTTAAAGATCATCTCCTTTCTTTTCCTTAAAGAGACTGATGAAAAAAACAAAATAACCCTTACTTACCTTGTCTTATTTCCAAAAAAAACCAGACAGAAATGGATTACATTGCTTCAAGGTATTCCTTAAAGTGTGAAATGCTTGACACCACTTCCTTGAGAAGATCTTTTTAATTGCAAGAGATAACTTTAGAGCTCAGTCCTTCTTTGAGCTCTCTTTTTCTGAGAAGAAACAGAGGCTAGGGAGATTGCCATTTTTATTTTCCCCAAATTATCTCCAGGTGATCAGCTATGGTGATAGGTTGAAATATGAGTCATAAAAATTTTCTTATTGAAATAGCTCTGCATGTTTGCTAGGTATATTGGGAAAATCAAAGCCTTCTTGTCATGTCTAAGCAAGGCCCAACAAATAAAGGCTAAAAGGCTGGCCAAAAGGAAGGAGTGAGAGGAAGGGGGGGAGGAGAGAGAAGAGGAGGGCGGAGAGATGTGAAACTTGGACATACTCCTTCTAGCCAAACACAAGACTTAGAACTTGAAGGTGAACTGTTGTGGGTTTCTGTGTTTTGTTTTAAGTTTTGGCACTTGTTCACACATAGGAATTAGTGCTTTGTGGGTAGCAATGTTCTGTGATGGGATAGCTCTCTTTAAATTGGATACCCTGCATAATAAGGTATGAAAGTTAGTGATTACAGGTTTGAACTTGGACAGAACAGCCTCTGGATGAACACAGGCCTATATTTGGGTAGGGAGGCAGAGGTAAGAGATAAGCAAAGTTAAAAGTAAATAATCAGACCGTAAGAAATCTGACTGGTAAATGTGCTTTATTGTTTGTCTCTGAGTAACTTGACAGGGCACTGCCATTGATATGGCCATGCCAAGGCAATTGGGTAAACTTTGTTTAAAAGCAATTAAATGAAATAAAAATATATCGAAGTTAATTTTTGCAGACAATCAAAGCTCAGTGTTGAAACAACAGCAATAACAAGAAACAATCATCATGCCTATGTGACTTAGTACAGACATTATTGAACCACCTCATGGAAGTGAAGGCCTCTACCCATTTATTTACATTGTGGTGATGAGGTGGGAGTGAGGCCTGTTTCATTTTAAAGGGTTGAGGAGAGGTCAGCAAAGTCGAATGCTTTAAAAGAGGAAGGCGTGATGATGCCTATACTTAGCTTCCTTTTCTTGCCAAGCTGATGTCAAAAGGCTTTACCCAGAGATGGGGACTTTTGTTTGGGGGGATTTGATTGATTTATAGGAGACAATGGCGTGTTGGGTGCTGGGGAGGGGAAGAGGGGGGAAACAGAGCAGCCGGACCCAGGAGCACACGACTGCTGAATCAGGGATGTTGCTGAGCAGATGGAGGGATCAGGGAGAGAAACAAAGGTTTAAGCTGTTCCCAGCACATCTATTGAAAAGGATAACGGATGGAGTCAGGGCCAGTCGGGCTGGTGGGAGGACTTCCTGAAAGCATAGCTGGGGAGATATCCGTCCAGTCTACTAGTTGAAGCTGCAGAATTAGCCAGGCTTATAAGGACTTTACTGTCCTTGGAGAACCAATGAAATGCTCATTTAAAAGAGATGAGGAAACAAAGAAGAGTCGGGGTCACCACACTTGCCCTTGAACTCAAGGTTCAATAGGATCATATTACATCCTGATCTACAGGCTCAGGACTTACAGTGACCTCTCTTTGGGCCCATTTTTGTCTCCTATAAACTGAGAGGTGAGACAGTCGACCTCAATGCTTCTTTTCATTTGGGAAAGGTTAGGTATTACAGTGGATATGGTATTGTACTTAGGGTTAGGAAGACCCCTTATTTCAAATTCAACCTCAGGCATTTATTAATACCGCACTGCCTTTCTAGATCTGTGGCCTGTCCTTTGTATGAGGTGGAAGCTATAAATTTAGGTCTGGGACAGTTTAGACAAACCTTATGTACTTTATTCACAGCTCTGCTTAGGAGTGGCCCTGTTCACCACCACCACCACCACCCCCAGTTAGCTATGGTTGGCTGGCCAAGTTCTAAGTGATACCTAGCTTCCACTCTAATATGTCCCAGACGTGTTATAATGGAGATGATTTAAAGCAATCACCAGGATTACATGGACAGTAGGTGGTATCTCAGAGGGCATATCACCATCCACACCTGGCACCTCCTATAGGAAACTTTTCCTGGTATCCCTGGTGGTTAGAATTTTCTATCTCTTCAAATTGGGCGCCTAGGTGACTCAGTGAATATAGCACTAAGCCTTGGAGTCAGGAAGCCCTTAAATTCAAATCCGGCCTCTTACTTACTAGCTGTGTGATTCTGGGCAAGTCACTTAACCCTGTTTGTTTCCATTTCCTCATTTGTAAAATGTGCTGGAGAAGGAAAGGGCAAACCATTCCAGTGTCTTTGCCAAGAAAACCCCAAATGGAGTCATGAAGAGTGACTCGGATTAATCCGAGTATTAATCTGGCTTGCTTAGCTTCAAAGATCATTCACATTAGGCTGGTACTGACATATGTAAATAAATGCTTTAGGAATTCTGACAGGAAATAAGTCAAGAAAGGCTTCATGGAGGAGATAAAAAATAAGATGGGCTTTGCCTTGGAGTCTTTTACAGAGGAAGCAATGTCCCCATTAGGAAAGGATGATGCTTGATATAAAAGATAAAGTCCTTTGGGGAGTTGAGAATTGACTTCTGGTATGTATAATGAGTATCTATTCAGAAACATATGACGCTAATGTTTAAGAACAATCTGCTACTGGGGACTGAGAGAAAAGGAAAGTGACTAGACCAGTGTGATGCAATGAAAAGATTACTAGATTTGTACCCAGAGGTGCCTCTATCACTTATTACTCATATAAACTTGGGCAAATCACTTAACCTCTGAGAGACTCAGCTTCCTCATCTGTTGAAATGGGTAGATTGCACTAGATGACCTAAGATGCCTTTCAGTTCAAGACTGATGATCTGATGATTTAATTATCCTAAGATATGAAGGCAAATTGAGCAACTGGGTCAGATTGAGAGCTCGACTTGGAGTCAGGAAGACTCATCTTCCTGAGTTCAAATCCAGCCTCAGACCCTGGACAAGTCACTTCACCTTGTTTGCCTCAGATTCCCAACTGTAAAATGAAATGGAGAAGGAAATGGCAAACCACTCCAGTATCTCTTCCAAGAAAACCTCAAACGAAGTCACAAAAAGTCAGACACAACTGAACAACAACAACAACAACATAAAGACAAGTTACAGGGAATAGGGGTGGGAGTGGGTGGCAGGGAGTGAACAAAGGTGATAAACTGTTGATTCTAGTAATAGATGAATTACTACTGACTTGTTGAATGGATTTCTCTTCCCTGAAACGGTTTCCTTCCTCAGGAGGAAATAGAGGAAAGATAACATTGGCCCTTACTGACAAGGTATTGGGAGAATGACACGCAGAAGTGACACCCTTGGCCACCAGACACTTGGTTCTGGTTAGTAGATTTGGGAGCTTGGAAGGCTTTCTGAAAGAAAGTGAGACATTCTGCAGTAGACACGTTCACTGGAGGAGACTCAGCCTCTTTCTGTTTGAGCTAATTAAAACTTTTATTTTCTACTTCCGTTATAGGGATATTAAGTCTTTTGAGACACACTTTATATAGTACTGCGTACATAATAGATACCCAATAAATGTTGATGGCTCTCATTATGATGTTTCAATTTATAGGTGAACATTCTAAATGCCAATAGCTTTCCTAGGTGTGGTTACAGAGCACAGAGCAGGGAGTGGGGTGCAAATTTACCATCTAATGACTACAATTTTGGTTTCACTGGGAAAGGATGAGAACCCTAGAATGTTAGGGGACTGAAAAACTTTCCTGGGAGTGAGGTAAAAAGAGGTTTTTCTTCTTCATAACTCAATCAGCCAGTTTCTATTGGTGACCTGCTGTTCATTAATGAGCCGGACCCCCCAGGCCACATATTAATGCTGGCATTAGGACAAGGGTTGATCTCCACAGTGGCCTGCAGCCAACACTGTCTAACGAGGCTGCGGGCTCCCTTTGAGGAGGCCTGCAGAGATCCTGCCAGTGTTCAATGTACTTGCAAACCCACTGTGATGTTGCATGAGGCTGTTTGTACATTTCTGCCACTCGCCTGACCTGCTGTGACAAAGAAGCCTATTGGGAGGTGTGGAGATGCTGCCCATCCTTTTCTGGCCTGGCCAGGCCTGTGCCAGCAGAAACAGAAAGCCTGCCAAGATTTTACCATTCACATAACAGACTTGTTTAACTTCAGTAATATTCTGCAGCTGCTTGGAACCTCCTAAGATCTTCGGTGTTAAAACTAGAGCAAAACTATTATGCCTTGGTCATTGTCTTACCTCATTTTTTCTCTAAGGGCTAGGGGGAAAGATGGATTTATGGCTTACAGGATTCTAAGAAATGTCAAGTAAAGAATTCGTACCATAGTGTATCATGTGCAAAGGCACCTCTTAGGATAGACAGATATGTCTCTGGCTTACAATTTCCATTATTTTTGTTGCAATCCAATATGTTTTACCTTATCCCCTCCAGTTCTCCATTGGGTCAAGTCCAAGTTCAAATCTATCCCCTAGAAACCTGTTTTATAGGTATTCTTCTTTTTATAGCTTTATATACACAAAGAAACACACCTAAATAAACACAGGCTAGAGTTTTAAAAGACCTGAGACGAGGCATCGTAGCCTCCAATGAGTCTCATTGTTTGGTGATGGTGAGGTAGCCAGAGAGTGTGAGAAAAATAATGTGAAAAATGACCCCATCTAACTATGCTTCAGTTAGTTGTAAAGGAGTACACATCTACAAAGGTATCAGGACATAAAACAGCTATGTATGCCTTCTGTGTGGCGGTGGCACGGGAAGGGGGGGTTGGGGGGGGAAGAGAAGGGGAAGCCTTTTAATGAGTGTATGCAGGTTAAGTTCCATTTTGGGAATTGTCTCTACAATGGCTGGGCCCTTTGCAACTCTATAGGGGAGGCAGAGGAAAGTGTACAGTAGTAGGATACAGTGGGGAGAAGTCCCCACCCATTACAAATACATTTTTTCTTGTAATGTATGCTAATAGGCAGACTCAGGCCTAATCATGCAGCTTGTACCATCCTCTAACTTCTACTCAGTTTGGACTCAGTGATGCCAGATGAAAGCTCATCATTTTCTTAAGCACTTTTGAGACAGTGAAGCAGGTGAACATCATTCCTAGAAGGAATGAAAGAGGTGAGTAATGCTCAGGAGTTGTGGGTGGATTGCTCTGTTCATTCTGTGCTGTAAATGCCTCGAAATCAAAAGCATGCTCCAGAGATGTACACACACATTCACTCCCAAAGGCAATGGGACCTGAGGTTGGTAGACTGGAAGACGTAGCTAGATTAGCAGTCATGGTTATTATCTGGTGGTCTCTTGAAGGGCACGTGGATAGGGTCAATCAACAAGCATTTATTAATCACTTAGTATGTACCAAGCACTGGGAATACAAAGAAAGTTATACTACTAATAATAACAATTAATAATAATAATAATAATAATGATAGTGGAATGTGGTATACCGAAGGTGCTAGCTTTGTTCATCTCTCACTACCGGGAAGTTAAAATAAGATTTCAGGACTGTCAAGAGGAGGTCCTGGATTCAGCTCAACTTTCTGTCATTTTTCTCTTGCTTAATATAATACAGAATATTAATGCTTTTGTCAGTTCTCTGGGTTGTTTTTTATTGAGGGGGAGGGAAGGGGGCAAGGAGGAAAAGATGGGAGGGAGAAGGAGATGCAAGAAGTTCACTATCCCAGAAGTGCCCTGATTCCAGGAGTACCCATCTTCATGAAGCCAGTGATGCCTGTCTCCTTTTCCATATTCCCTGTCCTTGTTTTTTATTGAATTGTCTGCATTTTTTTACTAGCCCCTCAGAGCCACTGGCTGCCCAATATGTTAAATCTAACACACTGGGAGAGAGTGAGTGAATACCATATTTCACCATGTAACCATCGCCACCACATAATCGTCACACCCTGTTGTTGTTGTTGTTGTGGTGGGTTTTTTTTTCAGTACAAAAATTGGTTTATAACTTTTCATCACATAATCGTCACATGGTACAATTTTGTTCATCATGCTGTTTAAAAAGTAAGCAAGATATTCACCAGTGGCATATGGATACACATTTATCTCTCACACATTGCGAGCTGCAAGCCTAGAATTTTCAGTCCGTGCACATTATCAGTATATTTTCAAAAGCCAACTTGCGTGGTTTGTTTAGAGTGATGTAGTACTAACAGTATTGTCACTCAACCCAGTGAAGAGCCATAGGTGCCAGGACAGTGGGCAGGCAGGTGAAGCCGCCATGAGTAAGTCAAGTGATGTGGTAAGACCTGCATCTTCCCAATTTTATATATATTCATGAGTATTCCATGCAACCTAATCTTGCACCAGACAGTTTAATAATAAATGATTTTTAAGTAATACCAGCACAATTTTTAAAAAAAGCTTCACATAATAGTTGCACCTCACTTTTTGGGGTTTTTTTTTTACTATTTCTTTTGCAAGGCAATTGGGGTTAAGTGACTTGCCCAGGGTCACACAGCTAGTAAATATCAAGTATCTGGTCTGAGAGCAGATTTGAACTCAGGTCCTCCTGACTCCAGGGCTGGTGCTCTATCCATTGCACCACCTAGCTGTCCCACATCCCACTTTTTTGCAAAAAAATTCAGAATAAAATATGTGATGATTATGCAGTGAAATACTGTATTTCTGCTATGATTTGCTTCAGGGAAGAGGCTATAACTAATTTCTTCAGTGTGGCAAGAAAGGGTCCTTTCCCTATATAATCCAATTTTTTTTTGGTTTTGTTCCACTAGCCCTTTATTTCTTCATCTGTGTGGTTGTACTTGATGTCCTATCATTTCTCTTCCAGTTCTAAACCTATGAGCCTATGATGTCTGATTTCCTGAAAAACATTTTTTAAGAAATAACCCAGTACACCCATCTTTTCAACACTAACATTTTGTAACTATTGCTATATGGCATTGAGATGTGAAATATCACTGCTTCTGCAGAAGCTATTATTATTACTACTACTAATAACAGTAATAATAATATTGATGATAATAATAATAGACTAGATTTTCTTGGTATGTAATAAGCATCACATGTAGGACAAATGAAATGCGCATGATGAAGATGAGCAGGCCATAGCATGTAACCAATTAAGAACCCCAGAGAAGTACAAGTACAGGAGTTAAGAAAGTCATCAAGAAATTATAATTCAGAAAGAGATGGTGGGCTGGCCACATGGCCAGAATGAGGGAGGACAGGTGGGAAGCTAAAGTGCTCCACTGGTTCCCACTCAATTTTTGGAAAAAAGCAAGGAATGCCTATAGTTTATTGGGTCAACCCCTTGGGTGAATTTTCAGGGGGATATAGACAAGAGTCACACAGAATAAGTAGACGTGGATGGCTTGTGATATGCATCGTTGGAGGGAACTCCCGAATCAATGAGACCACAGATACATTTGGATATTGACCCAATGACTTCTAAACCTCAAAGACTGAAGGACACTTGCAACACATCTTGCAAATGGAAAATCCTATTAGCATGCCTAAATGGCATTATTACACGTTAAGGTTTCATTTGGGGGAAATTCAACACTGGTCTGTCTATGTAATCAAAAGACCCGGGTTGGAGTCCTAGCTCTTCTATTTGCCAGCAGTATAATTGTGGGCAAGTCACTTAAATTTCCCAAGCTTCCAATTTCTCAATAAGAGTCTATGTTCCTGCACTTTTTAGTTGTGTAAATGTAACAAATCTCATAACCATTTGAACTCTCTGATCCTCATTTTCCTCCTCTCTTTATGTTGTTAAGTCATTCCAGCCATGTCCAACTGTTTGTGACCCCATTTGGGGTTTTCTTGGCAAAGATCCTAGAATGGTTTGCCATTTCCTTCTCAAGCTCATTCTACAGATGAGGAACAGAGGCAAACGGGGGTAAGTGACTTGCCCAAGGTCACACAACTACTAAATGTCTGAGGCCGGATTTGAATTCAGGAAGATGAATCTTCCTGACTCCAGGTCCAGCACTCGATCCCCTATGCCATCTAGCTACTCCTCTGTATAATGAGGATTGTTGCTGTTGTTGTTGTTAAGACCTAGGTCACTTTATTGTTGTTAAATTAGATAATTTATATAAAGTATATCACATATTTTAAAGTTCTAAATAATGCTGGGATAATGATGAAAATGATCATGATAATGACAGTCATAATGATAGGGATGTGTGCCGCTATCCTCTTTAATATGGTCGAGTTCATGAGTGCCTTAAGGTGCTCAGCCCAGGTCCCTCAGTAAGAGAGAATTCAAGGGAAGAACCTTTTTGTTTCCACAGCACGCCTATGCTATGCATTATACAGAGACCACTCTAAATCATGCTATGCACATGATTTGCCCTGCCATGTGTTACTGTGAGAAAAGCAGCACATTCAGAGATTTTATTTTTAATCCAGGGTTAAGCTCATTCGTGACAGGGGTCAGTTATTTCCATGACTTTTGAATAAAGTGGTTTTAAATAAAGAAAGGCCTTGTTTAGATCATGGGATAATGACTGCTCCAAGAGCAGAGGTTTTATCCAGTTTTCCCCAAATCTTACCTTGTTTAGGCATGAGCACTAGGACTTTACATTTGTTTAAAGGGTCAGTGGAAGTATAGTGTTAATTCCACTTTTCAGAGCTTCCAGTCCCCTGCTCCTTGCTGTCTTATTCCTGTTTATGTTTAGTGGTAATTCCTGACTTGAGTGGCAGCACCCGACCTAACACTCAATAGATTATAGTCCGCTTTGCCCAATGGTGAGTGAGTGTGAGGAAAATGAAAGCTTTTTCATGTTTTTTAGGGGAAAAAAAGGGAGGGAGGGAGGGAGGGAGGGAGGAGGGAAATAGAAGCAGCTGCTGTTGCTCATTCCTGAAATGGGCAGCAGCATTCATTCCAATAAAGGAAATGTTGGATAAACTGCTCATAGATGAGAAGGCATCTGATATCATCACCAGGCAAAACAGATTGATGAGAGAGGGTGACTGAAAGACAGAACTCATAATGCCTACATGGATTCTCTGTAGAGCAAGGCAAAAGTCCATTCAAATTGCACTGTGTATGGAAAGAGATCTGTAGGGACTGATAATACCATTTTGTCTATCCACTTGGGCCTAAACAAGCCTGTTGGCTTAGAAAAATATATCTACCATTGGCCCAAAAGGATTTGGAAAGAAGGTGAAGTTTGTTAGAACTAGTGATGGGAAGCCAAGTGCAAAATTTTCATTTAAGAGAAGGGTTTGTTGGGTTTTATTTTGTTTTTTAAAAATCTGAAAATAATGGTAGGATACCAGGTTGCATAGGTCTTTTTCTTGTCTCAGAATAGAAGAGCCTGGTCAAGATATATTCAATAGCTTTTTTAGTAATTCTCAGAGAGAGTTAGCATTCCAAAGAATAACTCAGTCATTCCAATGAGACACACAGCCTGACTATAAGATGCAAAGCATCTGACCTCCATGAGTGAGAAAAAAACAGACCGAATAGATTTGACCTTCACAGGGTATTTCCCTGCAAAAATCAGTTTTGGCTTATTCCCTATTGCACATTTTTTCCTTTTCCCTTTTCATGGTTTAAAGACATCTTCAACTTGTCATGCATTACTCATGGAGCGCTATACTCTGGGGAGAAAAAAGTTCTGATTTTGGGTGATTGTCAAGCTCTCGGATAAGTATAGAATAAAGATGAGGAATTTTTGAGTAGGGTAAATATTGAATTATTGGGTTTCACAGTTTGTCATTAAGCAGTAATGAAAATTTAAAAAATACATATATATGTATATATGCATATATGTACACATATAGCATCATTATTCAATAGATCAGTATATCATCTATATATTCTGTATATTTTCTCCTCCAATGCAGATCTGAATCCTTTGATTCTGTAATAAGTGGATCTCCATGAGTTGCAGTTGCTTAAAAAAAAAATTATCCCCTGGTGGCCAACCTCATTTTCAGCCTCTCTAAATTTGGATAAGCTAGTCAACGAATGGCATCATATGGACCATCATTGAGTCCATATTTGCAGCCTTTTCCACCTGATAAGAATGGGCAGAGCTTACATTATATTTACCATGGCCTTTAAGAATCCAGGGTCACTTTTAGCCATGATGAGGTACTGAAGTAGGTAATAATTGTGCGACATAAGCCTCCCCCAAGAAGTCCCTAGGGCAGAGAAGTTGGGAGGAATAGGGAAAGCTGGAAAACATGTAGCTATCTGAAATGAAATGTAAATGGTATGGTTTTGAAATACTGGGAGTAGAATTTGGCAGAAGAATTTAAGCTGATAAATACAGAATCAACAATTGGTGAGGTCTGTTGGATATGGAATTTAACCTTTCAGGGCCTGAGGACTGTAATTTGTTGAGCAGGTGCTGATCTTCAGTGGTAGTGGGAATTTCCTCACCGGGGGTTCTCTATATTAATGAAGTCACTAGTTTGGTCCAAATATAGGTATAAATTGTCAAATAAAAGGCACTTACTTGTTCTTGCTGTTCATCCATCGTTCTCGAAGAGGACCAGTGACATCATAGAGTGATGTCTTGACTTATGCATAAATTGGATTTAAGTGAGGCAGAGCTGAGCAAAGTCATCACCTCACTTCCTCCTCTAGTCATCAAAGTCCAGAAGCAAGACAAAAGTCAAAACAACTGGTGATGGCCCAGGATGCAATGAGCACTTAGATTATTATTGAATGAATCATTGCAAAATTGTTGAATGTATATATATATATATATCATCTCTGTCTCCTTCCCCTGCAACTCAAGCAAAATTTCCATTGGCTGCTGTGGGTCTGTAAGCTGCAGTCTTTATTGATGGTGAATCAGCACACAGATATTTTGCAGAAGGGTTCTGGAATGGGAACCTTCCCAATTCCTGATTTCAGATGATGTTAGGAATGCCATTCCCTGGGATAGGGGTTTCAATGAACTCATTTGAATCATGGGACTTTTATCTTTTTCCAGAATAAGAACGAGTTGGGGTCCCTTCGCTCTAGTGGGAAATAAGGGAAAAAAAGAGAAATGAGAAAAGAAGGGAAAAGCCTTGAGCTTTTCAGGTGGTTCTGGATTATCATTACTGGATTTAATAGTGTAGTAATAGTGAGTATCAGTGTGCTTCAGATTAAGACAGTGATAACGAAGCAGATTAACTCTTTCCTCATTTCTATACACACACTCACACACACACACACACACACACACACACATACTTTTTTATGCTCCTTTATCTCCTCTGCCAAAAAAAAAAAATTGAAAATCCCAAATCCCACACAGGAAGTACTTCTCACAAGTAGCATTTGTGACTGTTATTTTTCTGTCTTATCAGCCAAGAACAACAGGAATTGGCCCCAGTGATCTGAAAACATTTCGGATTTATTAGTAACAAAACTTTTCCTGACCTCCTGTCTCTGCCCCTTTGGTTCCTGCCTCTCTTCTGCCTTACCCTTTTTTCTGATGCCCTAGTCAGTCTTTTGGCAGTGCTGAAACCTCTGACCAGGGTGAAAATTCTTCAAACTATTCAGTATGATTTGGGGTGGGGTGGGGGATGTACTACAAAAGAAAAATTAGTTAAAACTCTTGTAGGATAATCATTCCTAGGTATGGTGTGGCTCTGGTTGTGAGCTCCTCCCTACACATCATTGGCCACCAGAAGCATGTTTTCAATTTCAAGGCATGGTCCTATACCCATTTAGGTTGACAGCCTGTCAGTTGCTGTATGAGATAGTCCCTATTATTTTCAGGGACAGAAAGCAGCTATAACCCAATAAGGGCATGGTATCTATGGTGATAAGAGCAGATTGGTGGTTACCAGTGGTGACCTTGCCAGCAAATTAGGCATCTGACAGCTGAATATTGCTGCCTGGTACTATGGAATATCACTCTACATGGTCAGATCCAGCTTCTTGTGCGACCCAGGTTTAAAGATGGAGTGGGAGGCTGTTGCTACAGATCCAGCATTACCACTCCAGACATTTTGGTTTGCAAACTTGGCTTTGTTATTCTTCACCATTGACTTATCACTGGTGGCACTATGACTAAAGATGGTGTCTTCTTTCTTAGGGAATTTTAGGAGGCCCTGAATTCCACAGACTTCCCAAGAGAACCAGTATCCTCATATTAGTGAAGTATCCCTCCTCATCTCAGCCTACTGACTTCCTTTAAGGCTCTACTAAAGTCTCATATTTACAGGAAGCCTTTCCCAACCCCTCTTAATTCTAGTGCCTACCCTCTCTTAATTATTTCCTGAATATAACTTGTTTGCATATTCTTGTTTGCCTGTTGTCTACCCCATTAGATTGTGAGCTTCTTGGTGACAGGGACTGTCTTTTGCCTCTTTTTGTATCCCTAGTGATTAGCACATAGTAGGTGCTTAATAAATGTTTATTGACCAACTGATTCTCTCCATAGCTTCTACCATTAGACTGTAAGCTCCTTGAGGACAGGCCTAGGGTCTATATAGTAGCTATCTCTGTAACCTCAACACTTAGCACAATGCCTTGAATATGGAAGACTCTTCATAATTTTTTTAATTGCTGTTGCACTAAAAAAAAAATAATTCTCTTAGAATCCCTAGCTTCCTTCAATGCTAAGCTTAAATACACCTCCTACCTGAGATCTTTCAACAACGTACTGTTGAAATTACTTTTTATTTACTTTATATATATTTTGCATTTTCAATATTAATGTAATAAATGTTTTTTCCTTCACATAGAATATAAGCTCCTTAAAGGGAAGTGCTATTTTATTTTTCTCTTTGTATCCCAAGGCCTATAGTGTGCCCAGGACATAGAAGGAACTTAAGTTCTTCTTGAATGAATGAATGAATTGCCCTCAACTTACCTGAGCATATTTCCCTCTCAAATCTGGAATGGGAATTGAAGAGAAAAAAAAAACGCCAGTGAAGTTTGTACCACGTCTATAGATAGCCACCTTGATTTAGCCATGCAGTTTGACTTGGTTATAAATCAATAGTATGTATTTGGGATCATCACATAGCAACTGGGTCAGGGCAAAATCTTTAGCTTTTTTCTTCTCCAAGCTAAAAGCAAAAATTGGGAGGAAGTTTGGTCAGGACCACCTGCCACCCACTTTTCCACTTTACTATTAGGCAATAAAAGAATTCCTCTATATTCAGAAGAATGTTAATTTAAATCCATCCCAAACTCTAATTTTTGGTGAGTGGACTATTTATTATGTAGCAGCATTAAGCCCCTCACCTCTGTCCAAACTCTCTTTCAGTGCTGTTGGGAAGAGAACCTTATCTGTAGCTTATTCTGACGTGTTTATTAGATTTCTTCAGCACTGTTACTGCAAAGAACTTTTTATAAATCAGTTTTCCCCAAAGGCTATAAACTATAAGAAAAGACAGAAGATCAAGGATCTGAAAAGGGAAATTGGCATGGGGAAAGGGTAGAAATGAGAAGGTAGAAGAGATAAGGATTTTTTTTCTTTAAAAAACAAAGTTAGTATTAGATAATAATAAGAGAACAAGGACTTTTCACACATAGTCCTTGTCCTTGCTCCATAAAGACTTCCCTCACTCCCCGCCCCTGTCACAGATAGTATAAGTAAGTCACTTCAGACATGGAGCAGATGGAAGTCTGAAAGTGTAAACAAAAGCGTGTTCTGGAGAACAAGAAACAATTGAGTTGTAGGACTAGCATCAGTACCCAACTGAACAGGGGTCATTGCTGCTCATTGACCTAAATATGATAAAGCGACAAGCTTTCGGGTGTCCTGACCAAAAGATTCTTTGTTGTTCTTGCTGCACAAGTTCAGAACTCAAAGGAAAGACCTATGTTTATATTTTGTGTTTAGGAGATGGCAGTGAAGTGGGGGGAGGAAGGAGTTGTAGGAGTATGGGGATAGGGAAGGATGCTTTTTTTTTTTAAAGAGGCACTGTCGATGTTACTAATCTTCTTAACTATGCTAACTGGTGTGATTGGTGTCTTTTTTTTTTTTTGCTCTACTCAAGAGACTTTTAAATATATTTTGGCTGTAATGGAATTTAACTTCAGTGAGTGCATTTGTGTGTGTGAATGCTTAGATTTATTTTTTTTTAATGTTGTGGTTCATGATTTGCTTTGTGGCTTATTTGTCCTAGTACTGAAGCAAAACAACAATTTATTTGGGACAAGATATAAACCCAGCATCTCTTTTGATGAAGTGAAATTATAAAAGATGAAAAAAAATATTATGGCTCAGGTTTCATAAGTACCCATAATAATAACTGAAATTTCTGAAGAGCTTTAAGATTTACAAAGTGTTTTGCATAGGATCACAGTTCTAAGGCATCTAGTCCACCCTCCCAACCTCATTTTACAAAGGAGGAAATTGAGGCTCAGAGAGGCCAAATAATTTACCCAGAGTCAAATACAACTGGTATCAGAGTCAAGATCTGGTTGTAAGTCCTCCTGACTCAAGTACAACACTATCTACTCCACGCAGTGTTTACTCTTGTATAGACCCCTTTAGAGAATATTCAAAATAATTTTTATCATAGTAACCTTATTTTTCATATAAATGCACAGGATATGTGTGTGTGTGTGTGTGTGTGTGTGTGAAGACAGAGACAGGGAAGAAGGGAACCGGGTTCAAAAATGCCATCATCGGTTTCCTTTTGATGATTTTTTTGTTTGTTTGTTTTTACCTTCCTCAAGAGTCAACTGGGACTGACTTTAATGAGTGAAGCAAGAATGGTTTCTGTATTTCCTTGTGGATACGAAAGGGTACTGATTTCCCTTCCCCCACCCACAGTGTGAAAGGAAAAAATATCCAAGTGGCCTTCAGGGCATAGGAGTTTGAACCAGAGCTTCAGTAGCTGGGCAGGAGGCATCTGGAGTTACATCCTCTGATGGTCTCTGGAGGAGCAGGAATAAGCCTAAGATGAAAATTACATTTGAAATCATTTATTTTCACATACAGGAGGAAAATCACATTTGGTCTAAATTCATGTAAAGAAAACAGAGATTAGAATTTTTTTTTTTTACATGTGAGGTTCTGGCAAGGGAGATAAACATGCAGGTTTGTGTAAAATACTGACTGCATTAGACTGTAAACTTCAGACCCAGGCAGGATTCGAACCTTTTTTTTTTTTTTTTTGAGTTAGTAATTGGGAAGAGAACTAATTCTGGTTTTGTTTGCCTTGTTTTTTAAATTTTGTTGGATCTGTAAGTCCCTTGATTGGTACTGGGACCTCTGACAAACCTCCCCTATGACTTAGAGGTGTTTTAGTTCAGCCAGGAGAAGGCGGGATTAGGAGTTTGATCACACAGAAAAATGTGGGAAAGACCTGTAGGTTTCAGTGGATTGTAAGCTATTGTGACTCAATAGCAGCAAAAAAGGCAATGTGAGCTTAGGTTTCAGTGAGGGCCATAATGTTCCAAATGAGGGAAATGATAGTCCTATTGTACTCTGCCTTGGTTAGACAACATCTGGAGGGTTTCATTTAGCTATGGGCTTTATGTCTTAGGAAAGACTGATAAGTGATGAGTGAATTAGATAGTGAAGGGATTAGAAACTACCCCTACAAGGAGCAGTTGAACATAATTAATATGAAGAAGAGGAGATCTGAAGAGGATATGTTACCACTTTAGTATATGTAAGAGGGATTAGATTTGTCGTGCTTGAGGCCAGAAGATCTAGGAATATAAAGACATGTTATGGTTCAATATAAGGAGAAACTTCCTCATCATTGGAGGTCTTCTAGTGGAAGCGAGGGATATTTCAGATGGGATTATGCATTAGCCTAAACCGGTAGTCTCCAAAGTAGGAGAGGGATGTTGAAGGGCCCCCAGGAGGACTGTGGCCTGACCTTGAGGGATGTGCAATGAAACCAATCAGAGAGTAAGAATCCCACTGTCACTACAACAGCCAATCTTGGGGCTTGTCTCCGACGCAACCACATCCACCCTCATCTCTCTCAGCTCCCTCCCTCTGCTGTATAAGGTCTCATCCTTCCATTCTTCAGAGTAGTTATAACCCAATCACTTCTACCCACAGCAGCTGCGCAAGTATCATTAGCAAAAATCTACCCCGCCAACTCCCGACTCACTTTGTAGCTGCACAGGTACCCTTAAGGTGGCAGTCTCTATATTTGAGGACAAAAGCCTACTTGCCTCCTTTTAATCTTCGTTGGGACGGAGTAAATCACACAAGATGGTCAGACATGAATGGATTACAATCTTAATCTAAGTTTATATTATGTTCCCTCCAAGGCTAACTGTCCTCCAAACTTCTCTATGATTGTTAAGGATACCAGGTTTTCACAATTGTGGTGTCATCTTTGAGTCATTTTCCTTCATTCCACACATAATTATCCAATCAATTGCCAAACTGGGTTCCTGTACAAAGAGACACTACATAACTTTAATTCTACCACAATAGCTATCCGAGTCTATTTCTGCACAGAATGGATCAACATCAGTGAGCATTCAGGAATGTGCTAAGGGGTCCATAATCCTTTGTATTCTGTTGTCACTCAAAATGATCTAACACACACGGTGCCTCAGAGAGGAAGTGTGCCATACAATGAATAGACTTCTGACTCTGGAGTCAGGAAAACCTGAATTCCTGTCCCCACTATGATCCAGACTAGCTATGTGGCTCTGGTCAAGGAGTCACTTAACCTCTCAGTGGAAGACTTTCTAAGACTTCTAAGTTATAGAAAAGACATGGACCTGCGTGTGTAGAGGTTTGGCCTCATATTACCAATGAAATCATAGATTCAATTCCTATCTTTCACTCCTATCAGGGAGACTTTAGAAAATAGTACCAGGGCCTCTTCATGCTCCATGGCTAGGCAAATGTATCTCCCTCTTCCCTCTCCTTTTATGTCTTGAAGTACTCTCTAGTAATGCTAATGGAGTATGTCCATGGATAGATCAAATAGCAGTAGGTCCTTTGTCTTGAATTCATCTTTTTTCCCTTTGTTGTTGGTTTGAATCAAACAGCTCTGGATGCCAGTTTTTTAGGCTGATGCTATGGGCTAAATGAAAGGAAATGGATCTTATACCTAGTAGATGCTTAATGAGTGTTTTTAATTGAATCGAATTGGATTGGATTAAAGAAATGTAGCATAAGGGATTTAGGTCAGCTATAAGAAGATTCCCCTGACTTTTGGGGCTTTGCATAGTGTTGACTCAGCACACAGTAAGCATCCATAAATGCCTGTTGACTGACTGGACATTTAGACTCTGACATTTGCTGCAGAGGGACACTGTGGAGTCTTCTTTTTCTAGAGGCCCTTAAAAAACAGAATTGATTCTCATATCTCTAAGATACTTACAGTAAGCACTCCTTTTTAAGCAGGGTGATAAGCTAAAAAGCCTCTCAAAATTCCACTTTCTGACAACTCATCTCAGAGTTGGGCAATAAAGACTTCCCTCATTGAACATTCCTTGGTTCAGTTTCTCAATCAATAAGCATTTAATAAGTGCCTACTATGTGCCAGGCACTGTGCTTGGTGCTGGGAATATAAAAAAGAGGTAAAAAAAAAAAAACAGTCCCTGCTTTTAAGGAGCTTATATTTGTCTTGGCAGACTTTCAGGTAAGTGTTTAACAGGAGGAAACAGTGGAATATATTAGAGTAATAGAGTCAGAAGACTTAATTTCAGACCGAACTCTAGTACTTACCAGTTATTATTTACAGCTTTGGAAAGGTCTCTTCACTTTTCTGGGTCTCAGTTTCTCCATCTATAAATAAGAGAATTGGCTTACGTGATCTTTAAGCTTCCATTTCTAATATTTTCAAATTCTGTGGAATGGACCAATAAATGAATCCTCTGTAGGTCTATGTTCACTATTTCATAATTTCATTCAATTCTTAGGAGCCCCTAACAGAATTTAAAGGAGTATTTCCCTACCTTAAGACCAAAACTGGCTAGAAACTATCAATTCCTGAAGTCTTTACAAGCCTCTAATGTATCTTTTCCCTACACATAAATCTTCATGACTTCATGATCCCAAACTTACAGGATAGTTAATAGCAACAACAACAATAATAACAACAATAGCATTTATATAGCACCTACTGTATGCCAGTAGGGTGTATACGGTGTACAAGATGGACTAGCACCTCGGTGTGAGGGATTGCTGAGCCCTTTTCAGGGATGCTCATCTACCTTTGGTGTCTACCTGGAACTCAACTCTCACCTGAGGCTCTAAGAAACTGGAGCATGTGAAGTGGCCACACCCCAGTAAACTGCCTCAGCAATTAGGTTGAGGGTAACCGAAAGGTGTCAAACCTGTCAGAGAGTTAAGGGGATGTCTGCCCTAAGCATGTGAGGACATCCCCCATCAGAACTGGCAGATGAGAACAATTTGCTCCAATGGTCATGAGGGAGCTTGAAGCAGCACTGTGGAGCACTTAGAGCTTGGTCAGACATCGAAGATGCCAAGGTCATCCTGTGCATCCCGAGCTATTGCCAGTTGTCCTGACTTTTGTCTTGCCACTGGACTTTGATGACTCTGGAAGTGAGGCTGACTTTATGCATCTCTACCTCGTTTAAATCCAATTCATGCATGAGTTAAGACATCACAATGATATCAATCCCCCTCTTCAAAAACAAAGGACAAACAACAATTATGTGCCAGGCACTGTGCGAAGTGCTTCTCAGGTATTATCTCATTTGACTTTCACAACAACCCGGGCTTGAGGGGGAGGTGCTATCATTATAATTATTATTCCCATTTTGCAGAAGAGGAAACTAAGGCTGAGAGAGGTTAAATGATTTGCCCAGGACCACACAGATAGTGTCTGAGACTGGATTTGAATTCAGATCTTCCTGACTCCAAGCCTAGTGCTCCATGCACTGCATCTCCCTTTATGGGAGACAAGGAAGGGGAAAGAAACACAATAGGTTCATACTCTCTAGTCATGAAGATATTGCACATGGCATCATCATAATAGGGTGGAGTGAATAGCATCAACTTTGCAGCTAACATCAACACATGCAACTCAGCTCTGTAGACATGTAAACACACTTCAAACAACTTTTTGATTGGAAAAAGTTAGGCTCCCCTAGATGCTGCATAAAGAATCACCACTGCTGAATGCTCCTTTATGTTCTCAATCTACTGAACAAAGCCCCTTACTGTCTTTCAGGTGACAACACCTTCCCCTCCCCCTTTAATGAATGTTTTGAAGTTTCTTTTTAGGAAGGCTATGTCCTGTAAAATTGGCACCGAAGGGCCAGTGTGCTCTTTCAGGGCTGGTATGGGTAGGTGTGGGTGTAAAGGGTTTGGAACCTAGCATAAACAAACTATACCACCCACATACAATGAAGGCTTCACCAGGGCCTCAGGGCTGCCTTGAAATAGTGGAATCCTTCAACTCCCAAAGTACTTACCAGATGAGGCATTGCCATGCCCTTGACATACCACTGTAGTTATGCCCAATTTTATAATGCTGGCATAAGGAACATCTGTGCCAAGTTGTAGCTGGGGGGAGAGGGGGAGTTGGAGAATGTCTGTAGGAATCTGCTCATCTAAAAATGTGATTTATTACCAGGGTCTAGAACAAAACTGTCAAGCAAAAAACTGGAATAGTCTATACAAGTTTCAAGCCCAGATTGTCTTCTTCTTTTTTTTTTTTTTCTAAATCAAGAATGTCCCTGATTGGGGGTAGGGGAAAGGGAGGCAGGAATTTGTGAGAAGATAGGTAGGACATGGGCCCGTGCTTAGAGTAGCTATGCTAGTGGGGCCTGGTTTTAGCTAATTCAGCAGTAAAATAGGACTAAGTCCTTCTCAGTAATAAGATCACAGCATCAGATAAAGTTGGAATGGAAAAGGACTACTGTAGCCCAAAATCCTCATCTATGAGATGAAGAAATAGGGATAAAGAAGTAAGTAAAGTGACTTCCCAAGGTCACAGAGGAAATGAATGTCCAATCAGACTCTTTGAATACCAGCCCAGAGTTCTTTCCATTATGCCATGCAAAATAATAATAACTTATATTTGCACATACTGTTTTAAAACTTGCAAAACATTTTCTTTACAACAACCCTCTTAAATAGATAGTACAAGTGATATTATTCCCATTTTATAATAAGGAAACTGAGTCTCAAAAAGGTTTTGTAAGTTGTTCATGCTCACACAACTGGTGAGTTTCCTAGGCAAAAATTCTAGTTCCTTTGACTCCAAATCCATCACTTTCTCCCACACCACCTAACTTTAGTGGCACCCTGGAAGAACTCACCTAATTTCTGTATTTAGTTGTCAACATTTCTCAGCTTTATTGTCTGTGCCTGGCAGCTTCTTTACCTTCTCCAGGACATTCCTGTCACCTTCCTGGGATCCTGCACCACTACTGCTGGGATAGATGCTAAATAATTGTATCCATGATGGTCTGCATTTAATTATGTTTGTATAGATTCCCCTTTATTCCTCAGCCTCAGATCCAGTAGATTCTACCTGGACTCTCACTCCAACCCTTGGTCCAGTAGTATTTCTCATAAGTTGAAAATTCTTGGAAGAGTAGATATCAATTGCTGTGTTTTGAGGAGCAACTGATGATTAGAATGAGTGGAAAGCAGACCATTACTCTCCCACTGGCATAACCCAACCTCAACTCTCTGTGTCCCTCTTATCTTGCCATATTTTCAATTTTAATCATTGTGTCCTAGAGTTCTCTAGAAGTCAAATCAATTACCATTTATTAAGTGCCTACTATGTGTCAGGCACTGTGATAAGTGCTAGGGATAAAAAAAAAAGGCCAAAAAAAAACCCAGTCCCTGACCTCAAGGAGTTCACATTTTAATGACGAACACAACAGACAAACAACTATGTACACACAAGATATATATAAGATAAACTGGAAATAAATAAAAGAGGGGAGGCACTAACATTAAGGGAAAGTGGGAAAGGCTTCCTGCAGAAGGTGGGAGTTTAGCTGAAACTAGAAGAAACCAGGTGGTAGAGATAAAGAGAGAGAGAATTCCATGCATGGAGCATAACCAGCAAAAATGACTCCAGGCGATGGAGTGTCTTAAGCAAGGAACAGCAGGAAACCGGAAGCTTTGTGCATTGGCCCTGCAGTGAAAGAGAATGCAAGGGGATAGAAAGGCGCATTTCAATGAAAAGATAACTTGTGAGGTGCAGCAGGAAGAACTAGAAACACTCCCCCCATTACAACTCCTATGTCCCTAACTTATTTTCTCTAAAACACCTTCCAAAAACATTGAACTTCTCTTATAAGGCAAGAGCCTGATTTAGAGAGTGCTGCTTGGTTTAAGGCTCTTGCTTAGAAAGGAAGAGGAAATTCTACTGCTTCATGGGAAAGGACCTTGATTAGCAACAAGTAGTTATAAAGGGGTCAGTGAAAGAAAACCCCTTGGAGCATAAAACATGATGTCAGGATCCCAAAATAAAATGTTGGGAGTTTTAAAAAATGTCAGTGGTCATGAATGGGAAGTTAAAGATGTTTGGGGTACTAATCTTAGAGGATGACATCATGGAAGGCAGCTGCCATCCTCTTTCTCATAAAAACATCCCCTTGATACCACTTTCAGAAGCAGTATATTGGCCTGGGGCCACTGGTTCACCCAGGATGGTGATTCTTACATTTCTCTTTTTCTAACATTGCTTTAGCCTATTTCTCAGAATTTCAATCAATCAGCTGTCAATTATTAAGTTCCTACTACTAGGCAGTGTGTTCAGAGCTGGAACAGAAACACTTTAATGGCTTTAAACAGTAATCCCTACTGGAGAAGAACTTATACTATAATGGGAGAGACAAGAAATAGTTGTGTAAAGTATCACCTAGTAAATATAAAGAAAATAAATGCAAACAAATAACACCTGATTAAATTGAAGATGGTTTGGGAAAGGA
Source organism: Vombatus ursinus (assembly GCF_900497805.2). Classification (NCBI taxonomy): domain Eukaryota; kingdom Metazoa; phylum Chordata; class Mammalia; order Diprotodontia; family Vombatidae; genus Vombatus; species Vombatus ursinus. Next base: position 12,989,770 of record NW_020954592.1, read on the forward strand.
GAACACTAGCACTCTTTAAGGGGGCCATGAAAGACTTACATAGGAAACATGAAGAAGAAAGCAATTTCTACTTTATAACATTTTAATTCAGATTGAATGCTGTTTAATGGCAAATAGTACGTGATCCAATTCAAACACCATCCAATTAAGCCGAAGAAAGGTTAGGTACAGATGGGAGCTAGTAAACCAGGACACTTTTGCCTTTCAGTTCCCAGTAGAAAGAGTGCCAGGTTTGGAGTCAGAGGACCTGGGTTCAGATTCTGGTTCTGCCACTTGCTACCAGGCAAATCACTTAGTCTCCCTGGGTCTCAGTTTCCTCATTTGTAAAATAAGGGAGTTAGTCTAAATGACCTATAAGATTGCTTCCTGCTCTGAGTTTATGAACCTATTAGCGCAAATTTTGTGTCAGGCTAGGTGGATTTTCACAGAGAAGGTGGGTCTAATGACTTCATAATCATTTGGCTTGACTTTCACAGGTAGACAGCCAGAGGCTGAAAGAATTAAAACCACTGAAGAGGAAAAGCTTTGATGTCACTGAAATCCTGTTAAAATTTGGAAAAAGAGTTGTATGATTTATATCTTAACCACAGAAGCCTCATAGGGTGAATCAGTCCAACAAGATTATTACCATTCTCTAGTTGGTAGGTGATGCAACTCTATGTGCGTGTGTGTGTGTGTGTGTGTGTGTGTGTGTGTGTGAACACATTTGATTCTGCCAGACCTCATGAATTTTCCTGTATGGAAATGATGCCTGTCCTCACTGCATGTTCCAACCATGGGGGCTTCTGTTACTTTCACCTTGTTCTCTCTCATTCCAGCTCCTTTTTATGTCAAATTCAATCAATTAGAAAGCCCAGATAAATAGGATTTCTTTTCAGGGTTGTATCAAGATAAACTGACATTCACAGTAATGGGCCTGAGGCACTATGTGTTCTTAAAGTGCCTTTGGAATCATCAAAGGAAAATTAAACTAAGTTATGCTCATTAAAATGTGAGGGTCAAGTACAATTTATTTCATTTTAATTATTTGAGTATTAACCATCTACATATGATAGATTTTAGCCGCAAAAGCTCATGAATACAGTTCTCTGAGACACAAAGCACATGCAATCTGTATCAGTGATGGGAGGACCCATACTGGAAAAATCACAGATCCTTGAAGTATTTGCATCATATGTGGAAACTGTTAGGTAACACTAATATTTGGTTAACCACAATGATTGTGCAACTATTCTCTAGCTTCTAGAGAAGGTGAAGATCACTATATACAAGCAAGCAAACATTTGCATATGTACAAACACATAAACACACATTTAATATTCACACATATTACCTATGTACATATTTGGTGAATTGGCAACATGCATTCAGAATAATAGAGCTAATTCAGTTTCATTATGACGAATCTCTTAGGAATCTTAATGGTTAAAAACACATTGCCCTTATTGAGATGAGGACAATTTCAAGTTGAATTCTTTCTCACAAATGGCCAAAAATAGTTTGTTCTGTACTGGAATTCCCCTATTTAACTACTCTTCACAACCTCATAGTGGAAACAGCACTGGGGTTTGGCATCAGAGGCCTGGGTTTAATCTCAGCTCTGTAACTCAGATCCTGCCTCTCATATTTGTGTGACCAGGGACAAGTCACTCCATGTCTCTAGACTCCCTTCCTCATGAGTAAAGTGAAGGAGTTGAATTAGGTGGCCGGGTTTGAAACAAAAATAAATAAATAAAATCAAGGAGGCAGTTGGCGGTACATGAGTGCTAGACTTGGAGACAGAATGATCCTGAGTTTAAATTCAGCCTCAGATAACTTACTAGCTATCTGATAGGTAACATTCACTATCAGGTTGAGCTATTTCTTCTCTCTCAGCCTCAGGTTCTTCCATTGTAGACTAGAGTGAGGTAGGAATAGATCATCTCTGAGGGCTTGTCCAGCTCTAAACCTTATGACCCCATGAACCATGTGTAATGCTTGCTTTAGAAGCGTTAGAGGGCACTGTTGCTAACCATAGAAGGTTGAAGCTGAAAGAATCTTAGGCCGTGGTTCACCTCATTTTTGCAAATGGAAAAACCATAATTTCTGTTCTTTAGTTTCCCCTAAGTCCACAATGGCATTCCTGTCCATGGGCATTGATTGGGAAAACTCAAATGCAACCTTGTGTTTCATTGGGTGGGGTGGTTGAGCATAACTATGGCCCAATGACAGATTAATTCCACTGTTCCATGAATAATTGTGGTTAAAAAAAATATTTGTGGGGAGAGGTGTGTCTGTGAAATCATCATGAATGTTCAGATCATAATACTTATTGCCACAATCCTTAAAAATATATTAAATAAATCGGTTCTGCCAATCCTGAATGTGGCTACTGCCTGTGTGGCACAGGATTCCCTCCAATCCCCCTTTTCTGCCCCCCCCCGACTAAGTTAAGGAAGTGGGCTTATGCTAAAAAAAATTGAATGCTGGATTTGGAATTAAAGGTTTCAGTTATTGTTTAGTCATTTTTCAGTCACGCCTGCCTCTTTGAGACCCCACTTGAGGTTTTCTTTCTCCAACTTATTTTAACTGAGGAAACTGAGGCAAATAGGGTCAAGCCACTTGCCCAGGGTCACACAGCTAGTAAATGTCTGAGTCCAGATTTGAACTCAGGTCTTCCTGACTCCAGGCCTGATGCTCTATCCATTGCACCACTTAGAATATAAATTCTAGCTATCATCATCATCATCATTATTATTATTATTATTAAATAATGACAAAATTGACAGCTGAGAAATCTAGATCAAGAACTGAATCTGCCTTAATATTTACTCACTCCACCCTGTATTAAAAAACAAGTAAAGGATGGCTGATTTTTCTCTTATTCCTAAAGGTGCCCTCCCCCCCAAAAAAAGGAAAGAGAAGTTCCTTTCTCTTACAGTTTTGGGCACTGCTATGTAAATTGAAGGATGACCTTGGCATTCCCTTTCCTTGATCTTATAGAAGGTGAGAGGTACAAAGATCTCATTGAGTTTCCGGAGCTGCTTAATTCTGTTAGAGGGTGGGGTAAAGGTCCTTCTGAGGCCATGGGATAGGATGGGATGGGTTTATCATCCTGATAAATTACCAACCATACAAAAGACTATATGTTTCATTTTGGAGGACAGACTTGTCCTCTGACACTAAAGCTTTTCCAGCCTTCAGGAAATGTTTTTAATGAGCTGGTTGCAATTGTAGTGTAGTTTACAGGCAAGGAAATCCTACTTGAGACCTTTGGAAGTGAATGAAGTGGATGGACTCCAAATGCAGATTGAAGCATATTTTTTTTCTCTTTATTTTTCTTTCTTCTTTTATTGTCTTCCCTTGGAACATGGGTGATGCGGAAATATGTTTTGCATGGCTTCATATATATAATGGATGTTTTAATTCTTGACTTCTCCATGGGTAGGGGAAGGGATGGAGGGAAGGAGAGAATCTGGAGATGAAAACAAAAATAAAAATCTTTTTTAAAAAAATCGAGTAAACCATCCGCTGAGGATTGTAATTAAGGGATTGTAATGTAACAAGCATTGGTTGGTTTGCCTAAGCTATGTGCAGAACTGGGACTCAGGGCAGGAAAAAGAGATAGGCATCCAGGGTACAACATGAGGGATGGGAGAAACAAAGGACTCATTTTAATATTTGTTATGAGTGCATGCAGTTTTAATCCATTCTCTTCAAGCATTCTAAGTACAGCTATGGAAAAGCTTCTTAGCAAAGTGAATTAGAGTAAGTTAGAATGTTATATTTCTATGAAGAAATTCCATACTGTCAGGATAGTGCTTTAACCCAAGTAAACTACTTCTTTAAGAGGCAAAACTGTGTTTTTTGCTTCACTTGTGGTGGAGGAGGGCACTGTTTTTCAAATCTTTGGGCCTACCAGATGCCTCATGCCAGGTCTGGCTCTGTGGGCTACAGAATGAAGATCTTTGATTCTTGAGGGGAAACAAACACACAAACAAAACTGGCTTGATGCCACTGCAGGGGAATAGTGCTGCCCGCCCCGAGTTGACTCAGTAAGAGGCTGGCAAGCCTGTCCAGGCACCGAGCAAACACCAGATGCATCGCTCAGAGTTAAATTGTTATTACTGTTCATTTGGCCTGTCAAGCTGAGCTCTTTTCTGAGTCTCAGAGTGTGAGAGCAAAATGGCCCTCCCTGGTATGAAGCTAATAATACCACCAACCTTGATGCTAGTTAACAGTGAGCTAAAGTTTTTGCCTCTGGGGTCGGGCTGATGATTAACTAATTTATTTTAAAATAATTACAGAAACTCTAAAAGGAACTTCCCACCTGGGCCACAGTAGGTTTGACTCTCATGTCTCACAGTAACTGGTTGTGTGTTGGGTGCTCAAAGATGGATAACCATGTGAAAATCCCTGGATGAAGAGCAAAACTGTAGTCATTCAGACTGCAAGCTGATATGCTACCCCACCCCTCTCCCACTACATTTTATGGGATGACCTAAATGGGAAAGACAGTCCTTTGCTCTCTGATTACTCCCCCACTCAAGCAAACAGTCTGGGTGTTGTGTCTCTGGCTGCCTGGGGGCATTTGTTTTCTAATCTACTAAAGGATTATCAGTAGCTATACTACAGAAAACAAATAAACAGGGAAACTAGATCTCTGACCTCCATCTAGGATGAAATGGATGGATAGATTGCTCCCCTGCCCCCTCCATGGAACAGGGAGAAGTCATTTCTGATTAGAGGGGAAATATACATACATACACATCTGTATATATGTATGTGTATGTATGTGTGTGAGTGTATACATACATACGTGTGTGTGTGTGTGTGTGTATATATATATATATATATATATTTGGAGAGAGAGAGAGAGAGAGAAATGGGGCAGGGGGAGCCTAATGTTTCTAGCCCGAGTCAGTCAGTCAATAAATATTTAAGTGCCAATTATTTGCCAGGCACTTTGCTAAGCACTGAGGATACAAAGAAAGGTAAGACAGTTCCTACCCTCAAGGAGATTACTGTCTACTGGGGGAGACAACATGCAAGCAACCATGTACAAAGCATCATAGAGGATAAATTAGAGACCGTCCACAGAGGGAAAGGCACTAGAATTAAGGGGGATCAAGAAAGGCTTCCTGTAACAAGTGGGGTTTTAGCTGAAACATTGGTGACTCAGGCTAGGTGGTGCAGTATATCTGCACCAATCTCTGATTGGTGGACTTGGAATCAGGAACACCTGAATTTAAATTCTGTTTCAGATACTTTTACTCAGCCTCAGTTTCCTCATCTGCAAATTCTGGATAAAAATAGTACAGTAATCTGATTGTTGTGAGGATCAAATAAAATAACATGTAATATGCTTTGCATTAAAACTTAAAAGTGCATATAAATGCTAGGTTATCATTATCATTATTACTTAGTACTTTTTCTAGCAAAGAATTCAAACTGTTCAGTTCCCCTTCCCAGTCTTACCCAAGTAGGTATAAATCTCTCAGCATCTTCTCCTACTTCATCCTAAATATATTAGAGAGAAAATCCTTTTTAAAACAAAACAAAACAAAACAAAAAAACCCTACATTGGTATAAGATGACTTATCATTACATCATTTTCCAAGTTGGAAGCCAGTCTCATGAAGCTGAAAGATCCATTGATATGAAGTCAGAAGCCTTAGGTTCAAATTCCAGTTTTCCTACTTGCTACCTGTGTACCATGGGTTTCCACATCTTTGGTCCTCTTTTTCCTCATCTGTAAAATTAGAATGTTGGACTAATTGACCTGTAAGGTCCCTTTCAACTTTAAGGTTATGATCCAGTGTGGCAGGGTTCAGTTCTCTCATCTCTTAGTAGAAAACAACAACAACAACAACAACAACAACAACTGTGCACTTCAGGAGCTTACAATAATAATAGATACTGGCTGTCCCAGAAGTCTTAGTGCAGTTTAAAGCTTTTAATAATAGAAAACTACACTGACTTTGTGGATCTCCTATAATTGCTTTAAGGTTTTCAAGGTACTTGACATACATTAGTTAACTCATTTGATCCTCACAACAATCCTGTGAAATAGGTGCTATTATTGTCTGCATCTTGCAGATGAAGAAACTGAGGCACATAGAGATTTAAGCGACTTGCTCAGAGTCACCCAGCTAGTGTCTCAGTGTCAGAGGCAGATTTTAAACTTGGCTCTTGGAAGCTACAAGTCCTGTGTTCTATCCACTGAACCACCTAGCTGCCAACCTGCAAAGGTGAACATAATTCCCTGGCTTATTGCTACTCCATTATTCTATTCACTTTGAGCCAGATAAAGACGCTGTTCACATCTCAGCTTTCTGCCTCCCTGAATTAAATCTAGCCAATGTATGTGCTCTGTCCTATTTTAGAAAGCAGCCCCCAAGTGTCTCCATCCCACACAATCTATTTGTGCCTTTAGTATTAGCTTGTGGTATAGAACATGTTGTAACACACTACAGCTATGGGCCAAGCAGGCTTTAAAAAAATGTTCTGACTTTGCCTAGGGGCAACTTAATAGGTCAGAAAAGTTCCCCTTTAGAATGTTATCTAATATCCCAGTAAGGACAAGGCTGTCTAGGGAGTTGATGTCTACATCAGCATTCCTACCAAACTCCCAATAACATTTCTTATGCACTACTAGAAAAAAAATAACATTCTGTTATAGAAACTAGAACATGGCCTACTGTTCCAAGAGCCCTGAAAGAGTCTCTGAAATTTATAATCAGATAGAATAAGATGTTTAAAGGAGAATGGGAATTTCTGGGCCAAACACAGAGCGGTTTGTTCCGAGTATTTGTATCCGAAAAGTTCCCTGAACTCTCCACTAGCTTCGGCTCTCCATTGACTACAACTTCAGTAAGAATTACTTGATCCAGTCTAAGAAGTACTTTCTCTCTTCAAATGGATTAGGCTGGAGGCAGGGGGCTGGGTAGAGACACTTCACATCCTAGGAAAATAACACTGGGCTGAGCACAATGGTGGTCCGATATTGCCTGGGAATCACCCCTACAGTTCAGGGCAAGAAAGGGAACAATGCTATATTCCATTAGAGAGGTGGTGAAGTTTAAATTAAATTGGTTAATTTGAAATTTCCCTTCATTGTTGCCTAGGAGTTGTTGTCACCCTCCCTTGGCGTTTGGGAAAATTCTTGGAGACCCCTTGTACTTGACCCCTAAGGAGATTCAGTAAAGCAGATTGCGGTTGGGGGGAAGGGTAGGCTCAACACAAAAGCTAAAACTTGAAGAAAAGACAAGGGCCTCTTTTTAAAAAAGAAAGAGTTCTGTTTAAGGGAGTTTTTCAACTAACTGAATAGCTCATTTTTTTTTCCCTTCAGAGTAAGGGGATGGGGGGAAGCAAGGATAGACCCAATGTATAAGGACCTCCACTACATTTCAACTCATTCACATTCATATTTGTTTTCTCTTTAAAATAGAAAAGGAATTCTAATTGACCCCCAAATGTATAGCCAACAGTATCAGGTCAGGCCCATGTTACTTGAATTGAGTGATGAGAACCTACTTTAATGTATTCTATCTTTGTTCAAATGAAATATGAATCAGGGGCACAGTTTTCATTACAATGAATAGAAGGTGGGAGAGGGAAGGTGGTTGTCGTTTACATCTGTTGAGTAAGGGGAGACATTCAGTTAAACAACCACAAGAATTTGAGTGCAACCTATGTGCTAGACACTGTGCTTAATGCTGGAGATACAAAAGATCAAAATGAAACAGTCCCTGCCTTCAACGGGCTTATATTCTACTCAGAGGGAACAACCAGTACACAGGTAGGCAAATACCAAATATACGCAAAGAAAACACAAAATGTAACTTCAGGGTAGGGAGAGCTCTGACAACTCAGGAAAAGATCAGGAAAAACCTTACTGTCCTTGGGATTCCAAGAAGCAGATGCATAATGATAATAATTCCTATTTATATAGCATTTTCTTCACAGCAACTCTATGAGGTAGGTAGGGTAAGCATTATTAAGTTCTTTTACAGAGGAAGGAACTGAATCTTAACAAAGTTGAGTAGCCTGTCCAGAGACACACAATTAGCAAGTGATAGCATTTGAAGCCAAGTCTTCTAACAGTGTCCCTTCCATTCAGCCCTTTTGCATCTTGGGATGCTTCATGGCATTGTCGTTATGACCTTGGTTGATGGGCATCTTCTGATATTGGTTCCCTAGAAATGCCATTTGGTCTTAACCAGAAGGATGGTCACAACCTTGCCCAATCTTTCTAGGCTCACTCTTACTCCACAAAGCCTGTTATATGCCTTATGTGGAAGTTCACAAAGCATATGCAAACTGATCTATTGAGCTGAAAGAGGGGAAAAAAGTGTTTGCTTGCTATTGTTGCTCTTGGGTTTTTTCCAAGATAAGGGCTAAAAATGGAAGGATATTATGTGATCAAAGAGGTCCTTTTTTTTTTTAAATTAATATTAGGTCAAATGCACCCCCCCCAAGCAAAATGTCATCAACAAATACAAAAGTGACATTTATTCACTATATCAGAATAGATATAATAATTGAATTTTAGACTGATATACCTGTTGATCACATAGTAATTAATCCTAAAATAATTTTATTTTCCAAAATGAGAAGTAATAATTTTGTTTAAGTATGTATTTGTGACCAAGAATTTATCACATAACCTTTTTTTTTTTCAAAAGAGGTACAAAAGCAGAAGGTTATGAAGTGTAGTAGTGAAGTGGTAAACTTAGAGCCAGAAGAGACATGGGTTCAAATCCCATCTGATGTTTACTAGCTATGTGATAATAGGTAATCATCTTTGAGCCTTAGTTTTCTCATCTGCAACAGCAGGACTAATAAAACCTATAGAACTTAATTGGCAGCTGAGAAAATTTTTTTAAATTTAAAATTTTAAAGTTCTTCGTAAACCTTTAAGAGCTATATAAATGTCAACTATTATTATTTTGAAAATTACTGAATATAATCTATCTTTACTTCCGTTTTACTTAACTGTTTTAGGGGACTAGATTTAATGTGTTGTTTGTTAGTGAGTGTGTGTGTGTGTGTATGTGTGTGTGTGTTTAAGTTTATCTACTCTGTCAAAACAATCTATTAAGTTAAAAAAAGAGAGATTATCATGTATTGTTGCTAATTACTTCATGGAAACTGTAGGCACCTAGAGCCATTTCCTGATAAAAATGAGGTGTTTAGGTGATGCTTTTGTTTCTTTCTGTTTTTTATGATTTTCTTTTGGACATCCTCAAAACGTTACTGTGAGCCAAAATTTCCTTTTCCTCATTCCCTCTGGTCCTGACCAAAGGGCCAGAGGAAGGAATAGCAATGGCCTAAACAACTTTCCCTTCATAAAGTAACCTTTGTCCCCTGGGTCACTTGTGAGGTTTGAATGATGGTTTTTAAAAACTAAAAATTTAAAAATTTTAAATTTTAAAAATTAAAAATTAAATACACCCTAATTCAGGGAATGAAAATAGCAGGAGTTCAGCAGACTAGCTTGACCCCATATAGCTGGAACAGATGTGAAAAGCAATGCATTCAAACTTGAGAAAGGATAAATAAACGTGTCACAAGCACTGTTAAGAAAACACATGTGCACACAATCAGTGGTGAGGATAAACACAATTGTGTTTTTTTTCTTTCAGAGAGAGCCGTGATGGGTAGAGATGACTTGACAGAACCAACCCAGGTCTTTTCAGTTTATATCATTATAAGATTTGGGGGTGGGCAGCTTGCCAGCCTCATTGCATTCCCAGAATCTCTCATCAGGCTGAAATCTTCAAAGAAAATAGATACTATATTAATTCTTCTCCCCAGCACAGAGACAGGCACACAAACAGGGAGAGGAAAAAGTGGAGTGAGGGTTATCTAGGAGACCTCTGCATCTTGAGGCAGGATTTTTTTTTCCTTGACCCAGCACCATTCTCCACTACCTCTCTTCTCCTCTCCTCCCTCACCTAATTCCCTACACTGTTCTTCATGACTCAGTAGTGGCTGGATTTAACACAACCCTTCATAGTTACTGAGCAAGGCTACCACTGATCTTTGAGAACCACTCCCCTTTCTGTCCTTTTTAGTTATTTGCTGAACATAGGGTTCTCCAACCTCCTTCCTGATTCAAGTCAACAAATTATTTTGTGCACGCCATGTGCAGAATACTACTACATGCTGGGAAGATACTAAGGATAGATAAGAGGTCTCTCATGGAATTTAAGGTTTGCGAGAAATTAACTCAAATTTACAAAGTGCTTTAATATTTATGAGTACCAGAGTTGTAATTAGCATGGTATGACCAGAACTTTGCTCCAGTTTGCCAACATCTGGGGGAGGAGCAAGATTCATCTCTTGGGGAAGGGGCATCAGGGAAGGGTCACCATGGTGGCCTTCTCCACCTTTCTCCCAAAATCCCAGAGGGGCAAAGACCTGACTTTCGGGTGAGGAATTTCCATCTCCCTCCCCCCAACTCTCAGTACAACTGTATCTGTGATCAGAATGCTCTCTATGCAATTAGTGCCCTCATCTTTCCCACTCCTGGGCATCTGAATTTGGCCCAATTTCAAGTACACCTAATGATGATTTCCCCAAAGCATTTTCCTCACAATAATGCTGTGGAATATTAGCAGTGTTATTATCCCATTTTCCAGTGGAAGAAACTGAAGCTTAGATGGGTTAAGGTGATTTTTTATGGTCACATAGCCTGTAAGTGTGAGAGCCAGGGTTCAGCTACACCTATATTGAACAGGCAGGGCTATACATAATTCTATATTAGCCACTATCTGAATTCCTGAAATGATAACTTGGAATAGTTGATTCAATTTAAATCATCACTACCCCTAGTTAACAGATAAAGAGATAGAGAAACAGGGAAATTAAGTGATTTGTTCCATTTTCTTTTAAGCAGGACAGTTAGGTATCCCAGTGGATAGAATATTGGACTTGGAATCAGGAAGATTCATCTTCACGAGTTCAAATCCAGTCTCAGACACTTACTAGCTGTGTGATCCTGGGCAAGTCACATAACCTTGTTTGTCCTAGTTTCCTCATCTGTAAAATGAGCTGAAGAAGGAAATGGCAAACCACTCCAATAGCTCTGTCAAGAAAACCCCAAATGGGGCTATGAAGAGTCAGACATGATTGAAATGACCAAACAATAACAACTGGGATTTCATTGATATGGGGAACTGTTATTGAGGAAACTTTTTCTGCTGATGTAGATCAGCAGCAACTCTGCAGCTTAGTCTTAGAGGATTACCTGGGCCTAAGGTCACATAACCAGTATGCATCAGAGGGAGATCTTGATTTCATGTCTTCAGATCTCACAGGCTAACTCTCTGGCCATTATGTCATGCTGCATTTCTTTATTTTCAAACTCATATTCAACATTAGATAGAGCTTAAATCATATAACACTTCTTTCTTTTTCCAATTATAGAACCATAGTTTGCACCAACAGAGGAGAGCAGAAACATAGATAAAATAAAATAGTCAATACTCTAGAAATTATTTCCATTTAGCTTTGGAATGTGCAATTTTACTGACATTTGATAGGAGGTGTATCTTATTCTTGAAGTATTCACTTTAATAAAATAATAAAGCCACACTATGAAGACTTCTCTCCCAGATTTTCCCTACTTTGTTCTTCTACTAAGCTACTTCCTATTACCCACTGATATCCCACTCACTTTCAAACCAACTCATGATTTATCCTTTCTCAAACTTTCCCTGGAAAAGGGAAGGAGATAGGTTGGATTTCAGAGGAATTGTTTGCAAGTGAAATCAATGAATAACAGAGAATCATAATGACTCATAGAACCCTGGTGTTGGTGAAGATCTCTGCATCTAGAGAGGAATCCCTTCTAAACATGAGGGAAATGAAATAGAAGACCTGAGCTTCCATCTAGCTGTATATTTATGATCCTATCAAACCCAACTAGTAGTCATTCAACCTTCACTTGAAGTCCAGTGATGGGCTACTTACTACCACCTAAGCCTATTCTACTTTCAGGAATTTCTACAATAAGGGATTTGTACTAGATAACTTTCCAATCTGAATCTATGATCCTAATTATTAGATTTTTTTCTGAAAGGAAAGCAGTTCAGTTCTCCATAGAGCTTCATCTGAGAATATTATTATGATAATTATCAATCATGAGCTCACTGTACTGTTATTAATAATGACAACAACAATAACTAGCCTTTATATAGCATTTTAGGGTTTGCAAAACATACTACATATGTTATCTCATTAGATCTTCACACCAACCCTGAGATGTAGGTGCTATCATGACTTCCATTTTACAGATGAGAAAACTGAGGCAAGCAGGTTAAGTGACCTGGCCAATGTATGCCAATGTCATACAGCTAGTGAGTATCTGAAGGTAGATTCAAACTGAGTTCTTCCTAGCTCCAGGTCCAATATGCTATCCACTATACCTATAGATGCCTAGGTGTTAGCAAAATATTGTAGAAAATCAGGTACTGACTCTCAGAGTTGTCCTTGGAAGTGTAAATCATTGGTTTGTGGATAATCTAGCCTTGGTGTATCTATCTCATCCTTTTTCTTAATTTCTGCTAATGATTATTATTATTATCATTATCATCATTGTCTTATTTAGAGAACAGTGGTTTATGTAAACTGGGCATGCATCTGCCTACAAATATTTGTTTTCTCTTATCTAGTTAGTATGGGAAGCAATAGAAAGAAATACATATGGTCAGAAAAGGGAAGAATAAACATAGGTGAGATCAATGCAAATTTGTGGGCTAAGTAAAATTTTTATGAGATTAATGGTTTTGGGAAACTATTTGTAAAGCTATTTTGTGGGGAGGGGGGAAGATTTCCCTTTCCTCCTAATATATCTGTTTATCATAGAATGTGATTGTGCTGGCTCTTTGTTTTTTTTTCCTTACAGTCAAAAATATTTTAAAGAATAAGAATTCTTTGCCTTAGTTTGATAGGACTGGACATATGTTTTTCCCACAGCATTGATGTACTACAGTAGTTCATAGCAGAGTGCCTGATTCCATGCCAATTATCTTTCTTATCTGGGATAAGCAGCCTCTGGGAATGCAGAGGCTGATTGCAGATTTTGTGTGTGTGAATAGAAGCAAGGGTTCAGAAATGAGAGAAAAAGTAACTGCATACTAACCAACCCAGCACCTTATATATACTTTCTGAAATTAAATTTGAGCTGCACATGCCCCAAGGAAAAAAAAAAGATAGCAAAATTCAAGAACACCATTCTTCAAATAGTTTCAGCATTCAGCTAGTACACAAAAAGGGCAGCTTAGGTGGCACAGTGGATAGAGCGCTGGACCTGGAGTCAGGAAGACTCATCTTCCTGAGTTCAAATCCAGCCTCAGACACTTACTAGCTGTATGACCTTGGGCAAATCACTTAATGCTGTTTGCCTCAGTTCCTCATCTACAAAATGAGCTGAAGAAGGAAATAACAAACCACTACAGTATCTTTGCCAAGAAAACCCCAAATGGGGTCATGAAGAGTTGGACATGACTGAAAAACAACTAAACAACAACAAAGTACACAAAAAGGTTCAATCATCAAAATAAATATACCAGAAGAGCATAAAGTAAAAACAGGACTAAAGTGAGCATGACTTTCTTAACAGATTATAATCTACAAGGCTGCATTTGTGGCTTCTTAAAACATTATGAGTTGTTGTTTTTTGATTTTCGTTAAGGAATTCTATTAAATGGTTATTTTGAAAAATTCATTAAGTTGTTTGTTGGTTGGTTAGTGTTTTTGGTGGAATTTTACTTCCATTGGTGTGGATTATTCACTGCGTGGAAAATCCCTCTACCTATGTGGATTGGCAAATCCTTTGAAATGTATAGCCTTACAGAGTTGCCTGAGCCCCTGAGAAGTTAAGTGACTTGACAGAGGTCATGTAGTCAGAATGTGTGTGAAACAGTATTTGAAGGCAAGTCTTTCTGAGTCCAAAGCTGGCTCCCTATCCACTGTCCCACACGCCTCCATCCTTCATCCTCCATCCTCCATCCTCCAGATATCAAAGATATACACAAGATAAATGAGAGGGGCAGCTCTGTTGTTTGATCTTCATTTTTGAAGAGGACCAAAAATATCACAAGATGATGTCTTGACTCATACGTGAATCGGATTTAAGTGAGGCAGAGTTGCATAAAGGTGTCAGTCTCACTCTTTCTTCCAGAGTCATTGAAGTCCAGTGGCAGGACAAAAGTCAAGACAACTGGTGATGGTCTGGGATGCAGTGGGTGACCTTGGTGGCTTTGAGCTCTAAGAGGTTTAAATATTCTGATTCTAAGTATATTCTAACTTGTTAGAATATATTTAGAATATATATGCACATATACACACACAGTCTGCAATCAGCTTCTGAATTCCCACAGGATGTTTCTATATCATACTAATGAGGCATACGCTACTATCTCATACATTTATATTTCATGCACACGTGATACATTTAAAAAAATTTTAGATGCTAAAAATGTATTGTGACAAAGATGAATTTTCATCTATGCCAAAAGTGCATTGGAAAGAAATCAAATTAAGACATGTTAAAAACATAGTCAAATCCAAACTCCTCCTAAAACATTTGAGTTCCTAAGATGGGACATGATGCTTTTGACTAGGCAGTCTTGCCCTTTGAAAGCGAGTAAAAATTAACCAAAACAGGTCTTGAGTGGTGTGATAGTTTCCAGTCAACTTCTCAGAAACGTATTAAACTGAGTCGTATGCTGTTCTGAAACAGCCCCACTGTGCATATTTTTAGAATGCTTCTATTCTGAGAACTCTGAATGAATGAGGAAACTGAACTTTCTACATCTGATCTGTGAGATTTTAAATAATTTTAAAACAACAAAATCTTACTTGAGATTATGTTTAGTGTGTCTAATTTTATTTTTCCATGTATTTTTTTAAAGGGGAGGGATAGGGACTGAACCCAAGATTTTTATCAATTTAGGGAACTCCCTCTTTCAGTGCAGGTCAGCATCTTTTCTGCAACTTAGAGTAGCAGAGAGCTGCAGAAATGTTCTGAGAGATTTGAGGTCTTGCCCAGGGTCACACTGTGAAGATGTGTTAGAGGTGGGACTAGAATTTGGGTCTTTCTGAATTGAAGGCTAGTCCTATATTCCGTATGTTATTGTTGTTGTTAAGTCATTTTTCAGTATGTCTGATTCTTCATGACCCCATTTGGGGTTTTCTTGGCAAAGATACTGGAGTAGTTTGCTGTTTCCTTCTCCAGCTCATTTTACAGATAAAGCAAACAGGGTCAACTGACTTGCCCAGTGTCACACAGCTAGTAAGTGTCTGAGGTCACATTTGAACTCAGGAAGATGAGTCTTCCTGTCTCTGGGCATGGCAACTCTATCTACTGCATCACCTATCAGCCCTGACTTCACCCTAATCTTCTCCTAAAGCTGCAGCTACAGTGTTAGCCCAAACAGTATGTCAACAACATATCAAGAAGGTGAAATTCTGTCCACCTCTTGATAGCAAACCCTAAAGTCTGAAATTAAACAGGTTGTTGCATTTTAATTAATTGTGCTAGTAGAGTCTGATGTATTTATCATATTTGTATCCCCAGGACCTAGCATAGTGCCTGGAACTTAGTAGGAGATTCACAAATTTTTGTTTGAGTGATTGATATAAAGAATCTAAGTTGGAGGGTGGTTGGTTAAATATGACTATCTCAGTCATCAACAAGACTTAACATTGTTGCAGAGGAGAGAAGAAAGAAGTTCACTCCATGTGAACTCTTAAAGTTCTGAGATCATAGATGGCAGGAAACCTCAGCGACCAGCTAGTCCAATGCTGCCTCTCTTTAACAGATGAAGAACCTGAGGCTCAAGGAAATTAAATAACATGGGCAAAGTCACACAGGTACTAAGCGTTAGAAGCAAGATTTGAACCCAGATCTTCTGAGTCCAGAATCAATGTTCTTTCCATTGTACCAGACTCTGCATCCCACTAGAAGATGATTCTTCATGCTCTTTTTAGTTCTCCTCCCTGGGCTGACTGATTTGGAGAATGAAGATATGATAGCAGAGACATCTAAAAACTGCCAAGGCAAAGTTAGCAGCAAAAGACACTGTATTTTCGAGAATCTAAACAGAATTGTGTGTTCCAAATGGCAGTACTACTCAAGAAACACCCACATAAATGAGATCCTTTTGGATTTTAAAATTATCTTTTCCCTTCCCTCGTCTGTGCTTCCTTCCTTCCTTCCTTCTTTCCTTCCTTCCTTCCTTCTTTCCTTCCTTCCTTCTTTCCTTCCTCCCTTTTTGGGGGATTCTAGTGGGAACTGAATTGAAGAACAGATGGATGAATATGAGTTAGTAAATACTTTGATTCTATGAAACCTGTTTTCTTCTAAAATGTGTTCCTCAACTACTCACAATTCAGCAGATGATTCTCTTCTTCGTAGTAAGCCAAACTAATTAGTACAATTTCCTGAAGTTAATTTCTCTTCCTCTCCCTTCTCCAGGCTGCAAAAAAATATTATACTGTTTGGTACATAATTATCATGGTGAAGAAGAGAATAAGAGAGTATTTTTTTTAAATGAGAGAGCTGGGTGGCATGGCAGATACATAACTGCCTTTTAGCCCTGAAGTAGCTGATTTTGAAAATGAGAGTGGATAGAGCACTGGGCTTGGAGTCAGGAAGTCTCATCTTTCTGAGTTCAAATCTGGTCTCAGACACTTACTAGCTCTGTGACCCTGGGCAGGTCGCTTAACCTCGTTTGCCTCAGTTTCCTCATCTGTAAAATGAGCTGGAGAATGAAATGGCAAACCACTCCAGTATCTTTGCTAGGAAAACCCCCAAATGGCGTCATGAAGAGTTGGACGTGACTGAAACAACCAAACAATAACAACAAGGTGAAGTCTTCCTTGTTCTGTCCTTTGTACTGTCAAGATGTACACAAAGGATGTCCAGGTTATTGTCTTTGAAAGTATCCATCCATCATTGCTGTTAAAGCATGAAAATAGGAAGGGAGCAAGGAGAATAATAAATCTGTGACTGGAAGAGACATCAGATGCCATTCTCAAATCCAGGTATTCTGACTCCAATGCCAAGGCTCTTTGTATCACACCATGCTGCCTCCTGTTACTTCTTCTAAGGGAATAAAATTGTTATTATGGGGAACTTTCAAAGGAAAGAGAAATCAGTCCCTTGGCTTTTTTTCTGGATGTGATTCCTTTGTTAGTGGAGAAGAATATGAAATCCATCCAAACAATGGGGAGCTTTTTGATGTTGTCACTTGAGTAGGGCTCATAACTCCTCCATCCAGTTCTTATTCCTTCTATCTTAATTTTTCACATAATGACCATAATGACCAGCTATCTGTATGTAATGGTTTATTTGTTGTTTCCTAGGTGGAGAAAAGCTTTTCCACTAGAAATATAATTCAATCAAAATCATGTTCTTAGCCTATAGTCATTAGTTAGCTGAATTAACTAGTGGTCCTCTATAGAGTTACAATCCTTGTATCAGAAGCTCCATTCCAGTATAAAGGGCCCAAGCTCCCCACAGTGATCTCTATGTTCTCTGACTCATTCCTGTGACCCAGAAACAAGTCCAAGGACTTCAATATCTAGTGATCCCCTAAGCTTCCTCTTTTAGGCACTAAGGCTCACAACACATCAAATATAGAACAGGTTTGGTATGTATTTAGTAAAAGACACATAACAGATGCATCTGAGTCCATAGGGAACTAAGATATTCCATACCTGATGGACATACCTTTTCCTCTACCTGAGAAGAGACCTGTACAGTCCCCATGACTCACAGTACTACCTTTGTTAATGTTACAGCCAAGGACTAGTTCAGAGTTTGTTTCTTTTATTGCACATTTCTATAGCTCCACCTCCTGTTGTTTACCGTCACAACTCTACTCCTGGCGATATTTATTCACTCTTCCATTGCTTCTGTCCTCCCTTTCCAAACAGCGCCTTGAGTCTCTCACCACAGGCTCCAATTTTCTATCACTGCTCCCCACTGTTTGGTTCTGCTCCTTTGGAAATAGTGCCAGCTTTGAAATAGCTGGACCATGATAAGATTACACTGGAATCACAGTTGACAGTATTATAGCTTTCCTGAGCCTCCAGGGACAGAATAGCTCCAGGATATTTATACCTTCTGTTCCTTTACATCAGGGTCCAATAGTTTCACCTCACAAAGGGTCTCATCAGGTACTGTGAGAATACTTCCTACTGATATCACTCCAATGAACTGCTTATTTTTCTTTCTGAAATCACTCCCAGTCTGTCCCTAGCTATTTAACTCCTTTCTTCCCCATTGCCCACAATAGTATATCCTACCAGGTCTCACAGGGTTTGGAAGGGCTTTCTAGCTCCCTTTCCATATGTCTTTTCACTCCTATCTTCTTTTGTGATATCTAAGTTTGTCCATGATAATTAACTGAAGACTGTTTCAAGAAGACACTGGAAAAGGGGTGGCAGGGGAGGAGCACACCAATCCCTGAGGAGCCAACAAAGACTCATGTCCCTGTTAGACTGAAAATTAGATCGATCAAGTTTTGACTGCCCAGGAAGGAATCTGAGCATTTCACAACTGCTGGAGAATAGACTGTTCTCTGCTAGGTTTTGCTTCTACTCCATCCCTAGCTCAAATCTTTAGTGATTCTTCAACTATTGTAGTTCCATCCTTACAAGTCTTATCCTCAGAATTAGTCATTCATTTAAAACATTTTTATAAAGTACCTAATATGTACCAAGCACTGGGTCAGGCTTTGTAGAGGATACAGAAACCAACATAAGACATGGCCAAGCCCTCAAAGAGCTCTTATCATTCTAACTTTCTCCTCCTCCATCCCTGAACAAACCATCACAATGATTTGTATATGTTTGAAACTGAGGAGTTCATTTTCAGCAAAATCTTTTTTTGTGCTCTAACACAGTCTGTTCACAGACTTCTAGACTGTGAAATGTTTTCTCTCCAGGGAAAGTATAGACCAGGTAAAATCTTGTGAACTACTTGAGCATTGAGATCAGGGGCAAGGAGAATTCCCAAAAGGTGCAGAGCTCCTGCGGGAATGAAGGTAAGCTTATTTCCATGCAGGAAAGCCCTCTCAGAGCATGAGCCTTTGAGCCAAGGCTCCGGTGATGTCAGAGTTAATGTAGGGTTTTATAGTCTAACTTCCTTTGTTTGGTTTAACTGGGCAGTCGTGCATGGTCTCCCTTCTCAAGTGAGGATTATCTTATATTTGGTGAGTTGTAAAAGAAGTCTTACTGAACTTTTGAAGCTGTTTCACTCACTCATATAAAAATGTATTGGAGGCAGTTAGAAAATTCAGATTACAGACCTGATTCTGCAGATGTGTGGGGAGATAGTCCTGTCCCACCTTGGAGCAGTCCCTACTTCTCATTCCTCTCTCTTTTCATTTTTGAGGAAATTTGATACTGACAAAAATGTGGCCCTGATAGATCCTGGTTATACAGAGGCATAGAGATAGGCTATGTATGGGTCTGGTATGGTGAGACTAAAAGTTGCTTTCCTTCTTAATGGAGAGAAGTCAAGCTACTCACCTTATCTTACAGAGACTCACTTTCCAGTGAGTAAATTATCTGGGGGCCTTGTTTCTCTTTTCCTTCCCTCTTTCTGCCTTCCTGTGGGACATTATGCCATCCATTGTTGCCTCCATCAGAGCTCTCTCTAAGCAACAGAAAAGGTGAAATTTAAATCAACTGCTGAAAGCCCCAGTCAGTCAAAGGAGGAGACTGTAACTAAAGACTATGATGGGGATTAGAGATTTTTTATGGATTTTATTTATCTCTTTGATCCTCAAATCCATTAACATGAATGCAACTTATTAGTATGGACACCATTGATATGAAATAATTAAATAAGAGCTAGTCTGAAGTTTACCAAAGTTAAAGGGGGGCTGGCAAAGCAAAACTCGTAATATAAATAAAATTCTCAGGGGAGTATTTAAACTGCTGAAGGAAACAACGTGCTTTTAAGGCTTCCTTTTTACATCTCACCACCCCCACTATCTTAGTTGTTCTAGTTTCAAATTATTATTTATTTATTAAAGTCATTTCATGAATATTTTCAACTGGACAACCCAAGCTTAACCTAGTTCCAGTTAGTGCTTATGCTTGAAAGTCACAACTTTACCTGTGTTTAAACTATATTTTATAATTCACACTTTTCACCTGTTTAGACTGGCCTTCTCCCCAGTTATTCTGAATTAGGCATGATTTACAATATTGGCTTTTTATCTTTCCCATTCTCTAAACCTTTGTAGGTAAGGCCAGATCTGGAAGAGCTTCACATTTAGGCATTTGTATTTGATCTACCCTAACTTGGACAACAGGTTGGGACAAATTTCCCTCTTGATCCTGGGGAAGCATTGAGCCTTTGGGTAAGAGAGAGAGAGAATGGGATCTTTTCTTCTCTTTCACAGAGAAAGTATGCCTTTCCTTGCTGAGCACTTAGTGACATGATAGAGTGGTCACTACCAAGATATATCACAAGGTGCTTTATGAGATTATGATTGGGAAAGATTAGCTTGGGCTTCTTTTTTTTTGACTAGGCAAAGGGGTTAAGTGACTTGCCCAGCGTCACACAGCTAGAGAGTGTCAAGTATCTGAGGTTGGATTTGAACTCAGGTCCTCCTGACTCCAGGGCTAATGCTCTATCCACTGTGCCACCTAGCTGTTGGGCTTCTGTTATGATTGTGTGTGTATGTATTTATCTATTGTGTCCAGTAGAACAAGAAAGACAAAATTATTTCATTTGTATTGCTACTTTATCACTAGCCAAAGATCTACTGAAGTAGTACTACTGTAATAAAAATAATAATAGTTAGCATTTACATAGTGGTTTAAGGTTTGCAGAGCACTTTACATGTGTTATCTCGTTTGATCACCACAATAACTCTGGGAGGTAGGTGCTATTACCATGTTTATTTTACAAATAAGGAAACTGAGCCTGAGAGAAGTTTAGTAATTTGCCCAAGAACACTCAGCTAATAAGTAACTAAGGAAGAATTCGAATTTGTGTCTTTATGACTCCAAGTCTAACATTCCATTCCACATGCCACCTGGAAACACTGCATTTAAGATAAAATAAAAATAAAATTTGAGTTTGGGAGATTGCTTTTGTTCATATGTACCCATGAGGCCTGACTCATGTCATTGGAAGAGATACAAAGATGAAAGATAGCCCAGGCCTGGCCTTCTCAGAGTTTGCAGTCTAGTTAGGGAGAAAGTAAGGCTATGAGTTCAGAAGTTATTGCTGCAGTTAAAAGGAAGGATTAATGAGGGCTGTGACAGTTGGAATGATAAGGAAGAGACAGAACAGAGAGCTATTTCAATAGCTCAAGCAACAGGACTTAGCAATTTCTTGACTGTGAGGGATGAGAAAAAGGCGAGCGTGGAATACCATTGAGCAAATCTTCAGCCAGTTTTATGGGAAAGTACTTATGCTACGGCTTTTTGTTTAGTCATTCTTCAAAAAATGAGTAGCCACTAGACTAGAATAATGTAAAGAAGCATTCAGAATAAATTATAAGATCTGGCTTTGTCCTGGCTTTGCCACATCCTAGCTGAGATTCAGCAAAAAGAGATGTCTATAAACAAGTAAGAGCTTAATAAATGTTTGCTGACTGACCAGGCATTGATATCAGTCAGCCAGCTGAGCCTCCACTATGTCTATAGCTTTTTGTCATGGCTGTGTAGTGATAGGACTTAACTAAGTTCCTTAACTAAGCAAACATTTATTAGGCACCAATTGTGTAAGAGAGGAGTGCAAGACATTTGGGATGATAAAAGGTTGAGACAAAATGGATTCCTTGACCTGATGAAAATTAGAGCCTTTCAAGGGGATAAGACACAAATGTAGGTAACTATAATACACATTATGACATGATGAATATATTAGAGAAGTGCAAAACAAGAAGCTATATGAAGTCCTTGGTGAATGTCATTACCCGGTAGATGAGGGAGAATTCAGAAAAGTCTTCATAGCAGAGTGTCATTTGAGTTACACTTTAAATGGTGGGTGAGAATTAGACATCAGAAAACCTAATCACTGTCCTTAATGTGCTTGCAATCAAATAAGGAAGGTGGAAAAAATATTTTAAAAAGACATTAATCTTGGAGTCAGGAAGACCTGAGTTCAATTGCGGCCTCAGACACTTGAAACTTACTGTGAGACCCTGCGCAAATCACTTAACCCTGATTGCCTCACTAGAAACAAAAACAAGCAAACAAACAACAACAACAAATAGAAAAAAAAAAGAAAGAAAAAAGAGGACATTGAAGGTCAGCTAGGTGGTGCAGTGGATAGAGCATTGGCCCTGGAGTCAGGAGGACCTGAGTTCAAATCCAGCCTCAGGGTCACTAGCTGTTTGACCCTGGGCAAGTCACTTAACCCCAATCGCCTCACTGAAAAAAAAAAAAGACATTAATGTGGCCTGGCCACATCTTCTCAACATTCTTTTGCTCTGGGCCATAAGCCTTATCCCATCTCCCTACCAGAATCTTGGACTTTGCCTGTGGGTCTTGTTATTCCTCGCACATACTCCCACTTTCTAACACATTTCTATGCGTTATCTTCCTCATAAGAATGAAAGGAAAGGACAAGGACAGTCTTGCTTGCTTGTATTTGTATTTGTATGCCCAACACTTAGTATTATTTCTGGTATCTTACACATGTAAATATCTGTCTGTCTCTCTATCTCTACCTCTCTATGGCTATTCTATCTGTCTTTATATCTCCATCTACCTCTGTCTATGTAAACATTTGTTCAAGAAAGTTAAAATACAAAGATATTCAGAAAACACAGAGTCATAACAATCTGCTCTCCTTCATTTACCAAGATAAGGCTATTGAAGCACACAGGCACTGAAAAAGTCATAATCATATTAAAAATAGCTGACATTTGTATAGTGTTTTAAAGTGTTCTTGCTTTATGAGTGGCAAGTGTTTCTGCCTCTTTCCCCCCATTTGATCCTCACAAAAACCTTGTTAAGTTGGTAGGATAGTGGTATTATTATGCTCATTTTACAGGTGAGGACCCAGAGATACAAGGGAGGTGAAGGGATGTGTCCACATGACAAATTACAGGTGGGCTGACTACTATTGAAATATTGATCTATTAAATTATTCATGAAAGACTTTATGCTTTTGATTGGTGGTACCAATTTACATCACAGAAGACAATGTTTCTCACTAACAACAAAAAAAAACAAAACAAAACTGTGACAGTGTAGTCTTCAAATGTTTTTTTTTAAACAACCACTGCCATCACAGACTTCGAACTGTCCAGCACGTTTGAGCTTAGCAGTTGCCCTCCGTTAGCTTCTGATTTTGTTGTGTAATAACAGGGAGATAATAGCACACACAATTTGCTTTCTTCATGTATTTGGCTTTTATGATTTGCTACAAGGGGATGATGCCTCCCTGTCCCCCATGGTGAATTCCAGCTAAGAAGACTAAATTCTTTGGCAGAGTCCTTGAAATAATCTTCAAGTAGTGCTTTTCACACCTAAGTTGAAGGTCTCCAATATCTGCTTTGGAAAATTTGTTAATTATTCCTTTCCCTTTGTGACATTTTTCCAAGATAAACTTATTTGTGCTGGCCTCCTAGAAACCCTTTTAAAATGCTAATTTTACAATTGTCCAAATAATGCCAAAAAAAAGTCACATGTTATGCTCATACAGAAAATTAATCTATTTGGAGCAAATTCTGTGCTTGGCTACCTGAATGGTGAACATCTTTACAGAATCCTCCCTCTGCCTTGTCAGACCTTGGGTTTTAGGAAAGAAGGTTCTTAGAAGAGGAGGTAGGTTGAAATGATGATTGGTTGGTCATAGACCCATCTTTTTCTGAAATTAAGCATAATTGCTGAGTAGCTCTAAGAGTAATCACATAGATTGGAACTCATTAACCTCTAAGCCCCAGTTAAAGCAGTAATTAGTTTAGCCTAGGCAATAGGCAGGAGGGAAGTCTATTTACAGATAGGATTCTACTCTGAAATAGGTGAAAGGTGAGTTTGAAGGCCATGTTAGAAGAAATTCCTGTAGTTAATTGTTGCCTTGACCTCTTCAAGGATGGAACTTTTTCTGGCTTGCTTTTCTTCCTCATTCTCCTTCCATTTAAAAGAAAAAATGGACTCTATGTGGCCTTGAAGAAGTGACTTCATTTCTTTGGCCATACTTACTTCATCTGTAAAATGGTGATAAGATGAAGATTAGACTAAAAGTCTTTCAAGTCCCTTATATTCTATGATTCTGTGATTCTGTTGTCCCCCACCTTAACATTCAATCATTTCAATTCAACTCAACAAACATGTGGCAAGGCACCATGTTAGGTGTTAAGAATACAAAAATAGAAATCAAGCAATCCCTGTACCTCCAACTAGCTTATATTCATTTATGGGATACAACATGTATCAAGGAAAGTCAGCACATTCTCTGCAACTTAAAGGCAGTCAGATTTCACAATGTGACTGTAGGAATGTAACTTAACCTCTCTAAGCTTCAGTTTCCTCATCTGTAAAATAAGGATAAAAATAGCACCTACCTCTAAGGGTTGTGAGATCAAGTGAGGTAATAATTGAAAGTGCTTTGCAAACCTTCAAATGCTTCATGTTGTTGTTTTTTATATTGAGTTTCTTAGAGCATTGAAAGATTAAATGATTTGCCTAGGGTCAAATAGCAAGCTAGAGTCAAAGGTAAGATATTTGAACCCATGTTTTTCTGATTGTAAACTGGACACACTAATCACTATGCCACCCTGCATCTCTAGTTGAAGGAATAGTTTGAAGGACTGGATTCCCAGTATTGTGATTAATGGGGTATTATGGAAGTGGCCCTGGGACCTCCTGTTGGCCCATTGGCATAATGGAAATCAGGTAATGGGATGACTATTTATTTCCTCTACCCAAGGGAAAAGCTTAAAACACAAAAGACTTAAAAGCACACAGAGACAAAAACTTAAAACATGAAAGGAAAACCCATAGCACCTGTAATATTCTTCCAGGAGCTTAATATTTAAAAACCTGAAACATTTTGTGGAACTGCTGAACAACTATTTCATTTTCACCTTGGCTTTGCACTGTCCAAAACTCCCTCAGGTCCATATCTTCTAGCAAGCCAGGCTACCACTTGGGCTCATCCTTCTGTGAGTGGTCACCTTCTCCTTTGAGAACCATTGTACTAGCCATAGCAAACATCTCCCACAGTGTAGCTGGAACCTCCAAGGCTGAAAACATCCACTTTGGGATTTCTGTTTGTTTACTTATGCTCAGGGAAAGAAACGCAAAACAGAAGAGGCAATTAGGGGCACAACATCCAGGTTCAGGCTTGTTTAGGCAGCACATGTGGTTACTGCCATGAACAAGCAGCAACTGGCGGTAGTAGGATAAGAGCTTGTAAAACCCCTGAAGAGAAATGCAAAAGATAAGCCTGCAAAATCTCCATATGCTCAACAGACAATCATTGCTTTTAAGGTCTTTTGAGTGGACCACTCTTCCTAGCCAAGTAGCCAATTCTCTGCGATTCATTGTTAGATAGGATGGAGGCAAGGTGTGGGGAGAGAAACACACAGGTTTGTTCACATAAACATCCCCCAATAGTATCACCACCTTTACACAAGAACATAATTAGATTTTAAATTCCTTGACGGTTTATCTTCTCTGTCCTTTATATACCACAATAGTACTAGTTCTAGGTAGTAGGAATGTTGTAATAATGTGGAATTCTTCCTTTTCAAACCAAGAATGAAAATGATGCCTGCATTATTCTATTGTTTATGCTCAGGGTCTTGTTTCTAATGTATTGTTCTGTATTTACCTTTTATGTCTGTACTAGCTCTTAGAAAGTATGAAGTTTAGTAGAAAGTTGCCTGTGGATATTATATTCCATTAAGAAGTAATACAGTTTATAAAAGGAACAACCAGCATCCCAGAATGGCTAGACAAGGCAATTTTTGCAAGATTTTTTTCAACTCTATTTTAGTCTGAATATCAATCATCTTATATCATTGAAATAGCACTATGAAATTTACCCTAGTAAGTGGTGACCTGAGTTTGTGCCCTAGAAGTCCATCTGTGAATATATTGAATGTTCCATATACAGGATCCATTTTTTTGTCACAAGAAAATCCATGAAGGGGGCAGCTAGGTGGCACATGGATAGAGCACCGGCCCTGAAGTCAGGAGGACCTGAGTTCAAATCCAGCCTCAGACCAAACACTTGACACTTACAATGTGTGACCCTGGGCAAGTCACTTAACCCCAATTGCCTAAAAGTAAAAAAAAAAAATCCATGAGGGACACATTATTCTCTTATGAGACTCTTTTCCATGGGTGCAGCTTCCCCCAAGCTAATCAGAAGAATAAAAGTATAAATACTTTTTTCTGTTCATTTTCTCCCTGGATTTCTAAAACTAAAACAATGTCCTTATAAGCATTCACCAGATGCTAGTTTCAGATGGCTATGGTGGTCATTCCATGGGCCAACCTAGCTTCACTTAAAGTTCCATCACATAAAAAAGAACTCTACTACTACTACTACTACTACTACTACTACCACTACTACTACTACTACTACTACTACTACTACTACTACTACTACTACTACTATTACTACTACTCCTCTTGTCTCTGTTTTCCCAAATCTGGAGGGCCAGACTGAGTCAAGCACCAGATATGTTGATGATCAGTGGCATTCAATGATAATACACCAACTTGTATTGCTTATTCTTCTGTAGGCTCATTTTCTATCTCCACATTTTAAACTCTCGTTCCTATATAAGAGAATGTTTGGAATGAAATGGAGGAGTCACGTATCAGAAGAATGAGCATGCACATGTTGTGATACGGGGCTGCTGCAATCTCCATACCTTATAAGATCATAGGATCATAGATCTAGGGGATGCAAGAGAACTGAGAGTTCATTAAGTCTGATGATTTGATTTCATAGAAAAGAAAACTGAGGCTTCCATACGCTATGTAACTTGCCTAAGCTAATAAGTGGAAAAGGTTCTCCAATGTTAGACCCAGCTGGCTTGCAAAAGTCACATGAACAGTGTGACTAGAGCAAGGTTCCGTAACCTCAGGTCTATGAACTTTTTTAAAAATAATTTTTGAGCTCCTAAGAATTATTTTATAATAGTTTTTCAATATAATTGGTTTCTTTTGCAATTTTATTTTATTTTATTTTATTTCATACATTTAAAAACCTTCTGAGACAAAGTTTGTAGGCTTCACCAGACTAACCAAGAGGTCCTGAGGTTAAGAACCCCTGGGCTAGGGAAAGAGAAGACCTGAGAACCTAATCTATAAAATAAGAGATTTAAGTGAAAGATTCCAAAACTGTCAATTGAGACAAAATGCCAGAATTATTGTTATGAGGGGGATAGAAGTACTGAGTAAACTTTAAACAGTCTGAGGCTCCATTTTCCCCTCTATGTAATGATAATCCCAAGAGCAGCTAGTTCCCATTTATCTGGTGAGGATAATTTCCTCCCACCTGAAATGTGTTTTTAAAAATAGAATGTGTACTACTTTGTGGTCATTGTGGTTTGGGCTACATGTATAGTGACTGGTATCATGAAAATACAGGGTAGCTAGATGGTGCAGTGGATAGAGTACTGGGCCTGGAAGCGTGAAGACTCATCTTCATGAATTCAAATCTAGCCTTATACACTTACTAGTTGTGGGACCCTGGTCAAGTCACTTAACTCTACTTGCCTCAGTTCTTCATCTCTAGAATAAAGTCAAACATGACTGAACAACAAAAAGTTTTAAAATATTTATTAAGTGCCGACTGTATGCAAGGCATTTTATTAGGTTCTAGGAAAACAGAGATAAAAAACACAGTCCTTTCCTCCGAGACAATTATATTCTATTTAACGTACTAAGACATACATAAATAGTATGATATAGGACAGAATGTGACCATTAAAAAGGGAAATTCTGATAAAGTTTTGTGAGAAATTTAAAGAGAATTAATTTCAGCTGGTTAGAGAGGAAGACAAGGTTAAGGAACGCTTTATGGAGAAGGTGCCATCTAAGGGAGCTGGGTCTTGAAGGAAAAGCAAGATTTCTGTGACCATATGGAGATATAGAAGGAGGCTGATCTAGGCTTGCAAAATTCTTGGAGGGCAATAGGAGATGCAGTATCATAGTAGGCCCTAAGGCCATGAAAAAGAAAAAGTAAGATTCAACGAATGCAAAGACATATTTATCATGTTGACAGTGATATAAGTAAATATAGATTGAGACCAAAAGCCAGAATTAATTTATGAGGGGGAGAGAAATACTGAGGAAGCCTTAAATAATCTAAGAGAATTGCTTCTGTCATCCATGATACTATCTGTAACCTCAGTTTCCTAGTTGGATATTTCTAATATGCACAATTTATGTCCAGGAAATGCTTTGATTTGTGGAGAATAAATAATGTATATGTTGCAGGGGAAGGGAGTTCCATCTGGAACAGAGAAGAAAGGAGGCATATCCAGGTCATACTCTCTAGTGTATGTATGTTGTTGTTGTTCAATCACGTCCAACTCTTTGTGACGCCCTTTAGGGTTTTCCTTGCAAACATACAGAAGTGGTTTACCATTTTCTTCTCCAGCTCATTTTACAGATGAGGAACTGAGGCAAACAGAACCCTTTTTGTTAAGTGACTTGTCCAGGGTCACACAGCTATGAACTCAGGAAGATGGGTCTTCCTGCCTCCAGGCCCAGCACTCTACCCACTGTGCTTCCTAGCAGGAGGGTTTAGGGGGAGGGGAAAACAAATGGAGAGAGTGTGGTGGAAGGGGAAAGGCTTAGGTGGTATGTTGTGGAGATGAGTAAGACCAAAGCCAGCCAGGATGCTTCCAAGCCCAATATTCTGGTGAGGAGGAGGCTTGAAGGAGGTAGAAAGGCTGAAGTTCAGTAAAGACAACCAGGTTGTGATATTCTGAAATAGCTGATTAGCAAATGGTTCTTTTCAGAGGGAATGTCAGCACACAATTAGGAAGGTGTTTCAGCCTGAGAATTTTTAAGAGATTAGGAAAGCTGATATACAGATAGATGCTTTCAACTCCCACATTCCCCTACTCCACCTCACCCCGTCCTCCACCAATGTACACATGACCCCTTTGAATCTAATCCCACTATTGGTAATTCCACTATACTTTGTCCTAGTCAGACACACACATGGAGTGTTGTGTTCAGTACTGGGCACTATATTTTATAAAATAAATGGATAAAATGGAACATTTCCAAAATAGAGCAATTAAGATCAATAAATCAATAGGCAGTTATTTACCAAGTACTTTGCTGATGCTGATACAAAGGAAAAGTGAAAATGTCCCCACCCTCAAGGAGCTTATATTCTGATGGAGGGAGAAAACATGTGTATATATATATATATATATATATATATATATATATATATGTATATATATATATATATATAGATCCAAAATCATGCTATCCAAATTTTGGTTGAAGAAACTGGTAATGTTTAACTTGGAGAAGGGTTCATGATTTGAAGGGCTGTCATAGGTACAGCTAGGTGGCTCACAGTAGGGCCTACAGTCAGGAAGACTCCTCTTCCTGAGTTCAAATCCAGCCTCAGACACTTGCTAGCTGTGTGACCCTAGGTAAGTCATTTAAGCCTACTTGCCTCAGTTTCCTCATCTGTAAAATGAGCTAGAGAAGGAAATAGCAAACCTTTCCCAGTATCTTAGCAAAGAAACCCCCAAATGGGGTCACAGAGAGTTGGACATGACTGAAACAACTAAACAACAACATGGAGAAGAGGGATTAGACTTGTTCTCATGAGTTCTGGACAGCAGTACTAGAAAAAACAGAGAGGGTGCTTATAAAAGGAAAATAATTCCTAATAATTTGAGCTGTCCAGGAACTGGACTGGCTGCCTTAGGAGGTTTCCCTTCAATGAAAGTCCTCTAATGGAAGCTAGATGACTTAGAGAAGATGTTCTAGAAGGTATTATGATTCAGATATGGTTTGGTCCAGGTGGCTTCTGACACCTATTCCAACTCTGACCCTGTGGAATCAGATTCTGTGATACTATCTTTAACCTCGTTTTCCTAATTGGATATTTAAAATTTGCACAATTTATAACCAGGAAATTATTTGATTTGTGCACAATAAAGAAGGTATTGATAAAAAAAAAATCCTATGGCACTTGAAAGTCAGTCTCTTTCAGCATCTAATAGCGTGGTACAGCAAGTATAGTGGTACAGAAGCAAGAACCCTGGCTCTGGAGTCCCAGGATCTGAATTCAAATCTTGACTCTGATGCTTACTGCCTGTGTGATATTGGGCAAGTCATTTAACTTCCCTGAGTTTCTGTTGCCTCAACTATTAAGGGAGGGTTTTGAAACATACGGCATCTGATGGTCTTTCCAATTCTAGATCTGTGATCTTATGTGTATTTACAGACATCCTATTATGTTCAACAGCATAATAATTCCTAAATTGGCATAATGTCCATATTTATTAATATAATTTAACATGTATTATCTTGCTTGACTCCCCTCTATTTTACAGATGAGGGCCCTGAGGAACAGAGACCAAGTGATCTCCCGAAGGTCACACATAGAGTCAGTGGCAGGACCTGGTCTCCTGACTTGTAGATGTGATCCATATCACCATTATGCTATGCTGCTTCTTCATTAAATTCTTTTCTACAGTTTCTTCATAGAATTGGCCATGCTAAGTACCATCCCCCATCTTTATAGAAAGCTTTTACTACTGGGAACACCTTGTACATGCTGTCATCTGGAGTAATTGTGCTCACTGTACATGTAACCAGATCTGGGCAGAGAGTAGGCCTCTTTGTATCCCCCATTGAACACAGTGAGTCGGAACTCAATAAATATATCATGGGATCATAGAATTTATTTGTTGAATGAATGAGTTTGTGAATGAATTTACAGCCTTCTATCTTTTCTTGAGTGCATATGTACCTTGCTTTTCTTCTCTAAACAGACACAAATCCATAGTCATGGACAACCTACATGTGGACTATTTCTGGTGAATATAATCCCAAATTGACGTTCCCTTCCCACCCAGCACCTTTCTGGGGCAGTTCCTCTTTCTATTAGTTGGTATATAACCAAAAGACTGAAAAATAATTGAAAGATCTGCTTAAGCAAAAACTAATTAGGAAAGTAAACCTGCTGTGATTTACCCTACAAGCACACTTCAGATATCTTTTCAATTATCCACTGTTTGGAATTATCCATACCACTTTTTCATTTGTAGGGATAATCAAGAATTAATAGCCATAATAGGAATAGAGACAAAAGGAAAGAAAGAAGAAAAATTCTAAAAGGAAAAAAAATCAGAATTTAGCAACTAACTAGACATACAAAATGAAGGAAAGGAGAGTCAAAAATAACAGGAGGAAAAAATTTTGTTCCCAAGGGCAAATCCTTGGCGTTTATTCATAAACCTTCATTTTTCTTTATCTTGCAGCTAATAATAATAACAACTAGCATTTATAGAGGGCTTTATGGCTTGCAAAGTACTTTACAAATATCTCATTTGATCTTTACAATGATGCTGGGGGATAGGTGCTATTATTATCCTCATTTTTTTACAGAGGTGGAAAGTGAGGGAGTCAGAGATTAAGTGATTTTCCCAGAGTCACACAGCTAATAAGTGTTTGAGGCAGGGTTTGAAATAAGGTCTTTCTGACTCAAGGTCTAACTCTCTTTCCACTAACTGCCTCATAGAACGAGGACCAGCCAGTTGGGCCCTCTGGAGCCAAAAGTCAAAGCCTTTCAGTAGAGTTAAAGGACAACCAGCCCTGGGAAAATCAAAATTTGTCAAAAGATTCTGCTTCTTATATTTGCTTTCTCTAGGACACAGTATGGCTCCATGGAAAGAGTGCTGTCGTGGAGTCAGAGAAACTGGTCTCAAATCTCACCTCTGACGAGTCTCACCCATGTCTCTGGACAAGTTGTATAACCTTCCTGTGCCTCAGTTTCCTCATCTATAAAATGAGGGGGTTGGATTACATAGCCTCTGAGATGTTGTCACTGTCCTACAGTGTTTTGCATGGTTTAAAACATGAAGGTTAAAACACAACAGAAGGAAACAAGATACTTGACAGAGTTAAATGTGGGATGCTAGCTCCTCTTTGTTGTATTTATTTTATTATATTTAAAACTAATTTCTTCAGAAATCTATTAGTCAGAATTCCACCAACCAATACTCCTGCCTTTCTACAGCCAATGATAATTGAGATCCAAGATGATGACCATGAGATATTGCAAAATCCTCAAGAGTCTTCTGAATCATCAAAGAAAAAAATAAATTATACTTAACATGTCCTTCATAGTACATGAATTTTTTTGTAATCCAATTCTTTGAAAACTAGTAATCCATGTTTAAGATTAGCTAGAACACTTGAAGGACCAGAACACCCATCCCCTGATTATCCCAAATGACAGAATTTACCATCGTTCATTGCTAAATAACCATAAAAGATCATTCCTATTTAATCTAGGGCCTAGATTCTAGGTAATGGATTCGAGACTTTGGTGATGAAATAACTCTCCACTGTGAAGACCTATCTAGATTCCAACTCTATAAATAATTTGACACAGCTGATAATGCAAATGAACATCATTTTGGATTGAATGGATGCTGGGGAGGCTTCCTCTTTGTAGATGGTGATTTTATTTCCTCTGCTAGCACTAAAAGATTTTTTTAGAGGGAGCAAAACTTTTCAAGGGTCTTTTCTCCCTCCCAATATATAGAGCACATGTGTGTGCAATATAATGAAGGCCTGAGGGACAGTATTAGCACTTCTGAAAAGAGTACCGGGAATTCTAGTTTTTACTCTGGCAACTGAAGGCTGAGGAGAGTTTTCCTTTCATGTTTGTTTTCAGTACATAAAGTGATTGAAATCATTTTCCAGAGAGAAAGGGAGAGAAGGGAGAGAAAGAAAGAGAGGTGAAAAATATTGCCAAATTTTTGTCTGCTTCATTATCTGACACATGAGTCAAAAGAGCTAGTAGTATCACATCCACAGTGGAGACAAGGAGTTGAAGAGGACCCGTATGAATTAGGAGCTACTGGCAGATATTTCTGTTCTCCCTCCCTGTAGATCAGAAGGGAGCCAGACAGTAAGCCAGGGCAACTTTCCAAAGGTGGAGCCGTGGTCTCCGGTGACCTGCTGAGTCACATCTGTGGACTGTGTGTGGAGAAGTATCAGAACCAAAGGTCACAGAGTGATGCATCCTCTAGATTCAACAGTGGGGCAAAATCTTGGACAGAGTATTGGGAAGAAGCCTCTTCACTGCTGCTTTGGGAGGACACCGGGACCTCAGTCTACAGGGATCTAGCTGACTGTTTCTAAGACATCCTAATCTTAAGACCTGAGCATTTCTTTCAGGTTGTGTTACCAATCTGTTGAGAAGGCTTCCGTGGTTTTTTTTTTGTTTGTTTGTTTGTTTGCTTGTTTGTTTGGTTTTTTGCTTTAGTGAGGCAATTGGGGTTAAGTGACTTGCCCAGAGTCACACAGCTAGGAAGTATTATGTGTCTGAGGTCGGATTTGAACTCAGGTCCTCCTGACTCCAGGGTAGGTGCTCTATCCACTGTGCCACCCAGCTGCTCCTAGGCTTCCACGTTTGAGTGAAGGAAATAGAATGCTATAGGTGAGTAAGCAGGAGAAATTCCTCTCTCAAGAAATACCTAACTCTCTGCTAATGAATCTGAGATTCCAAGGGCCTCCCCACTTCATTGTCTCTGCCAAACCATGTGTTACTATGGCTTCTTTATATGAGTGATGCTACCACGAAAAAGAATAAAGGCCCCTTCACCACCTACTTTTAAGAAGAAGCTTTTAAAGGAGAGGTTGCACTAGAGAACCCTTTTGCTGGGGGACTGTGAATAGGGTTTGGCAAACAGAAGAAGAACCTAATGGAAAGCAAAGATATTTTTTTTTTCCATTTGGCTATTGTGAGAGGCATTTGGGATTTTAGTGACAAAAGTGTCAAGGTAATGGTAAAGATGGATATGAAAGTGCATGAAAGATGAGATCCATTAAATATGATAACCAATTTCGGGTTTGGAAAACAGATTATAGGACATCTTCCCTCCTCTGGATTCTTTATTGCTTCATATTCTTTCCCATCACTAGCCACCCTTGCCAAGTCAGTCTCCTCACTATCTCACAAATACCACATATTCATTCCTGTCTCTCTGACTTTGCTCATATGGTTGTCTTCATCTGTAATATACCCTTACAATTCATCCTTCAAGCCTCAGAGCCCATCTCGCCTCTTTCATGAAGGTTTCCCTGAGGACTCCAACATTCACTGTACAATGGACCAACAAATATTAACTAATTGTTATTTGCTAGGAGACATGCTAAGCACTGGGGATACTGAGTCAAATTGAAATAGTCCCTTCCCTCAAGGAGCTTACATTCAAATGGTGTAACATATATACAAAATAAGTACAAGTTAGTTTGGAGAAAAATGGCACTAATTCTAGAGCATTCTAACCTTGAGACTTAAGTATTTCTTTCAGGCTGTGTTACCAGCCTATTGAGAAGGCTTCCATGTTCAAGTGAAGAAATAGAAGCTTCGTTTATGAATTTCATTAACACTCACAGATGACCTCAGACAATTAAGAACTTAGCTAATTCTGTCTTCTATCATTTGTTGGATTTCACATAAATTTGTCTCAGCTCTTCAGCTAAACTGTAAACTCCTTATCTTATATTTCCTATCCCACCTTCCAGTTTTTCTGCACTTCCCATAGTGTCTAACTCAGTGCTGGCCACAAAACACTCAAAAAAACGCAAGTGAGTTAAGTGATGGACCAGAATAGTCCTGTGAAGTTGGAGCTCTCCAAGAATGATCGAAGGAGCCAGATGATTACAAAACACTGTGTAATGTATCCACAAACTCCACACCCTCTTCACCTTATCCCTTAAGTGCTACTTGGCTGGGAATAATAAGCATATCCTGTTTTATGAGAAGAGAAG
Organism: Vombatus ursinus; assembly: GCF_900497805.2. Classification (NCBI taxonomy): domain Eukaryota; kingdom Metazoa; phylum Chordata; class Mammalia; order Diprotodontia; family Vombatidae; genus Vombatus; species Vombatus ursinus. The sequence continues at coordinate 13,024,750 of NW_020954592.1, forward strand.
TTTCGAACTGAGGCCAAAGGAGTAAACTTGAGATTGTAGGATCATAGGATGTTGAGATCATAGGAATTAAAGCTGGAAGGGACCTTAGGGATTATCTAGTCCAACCCTCTCATTTTGCTGATGAGGAAACTGGGATCCAGAGAATTCATGGGCCTTGTCCAAAATGAAATGACTTAGAGTCAGTAAGTAACAGATAGGAAGAGCTTCCTTACTTTTCCAGAGACCTGGGAAGCTCAGCCTCATGTGGGGGACAGTGGCAAGGTAGACCAGTGAACAAACCAGCAATCCTAAGGGTTAGCACTCAAGGTGGAGGAGCTACTGACAGGAACGTAAGCAAAACAGGGAAAGCCTAGAAGGAATTGTTTCATGCCAAACTGATTGAGTCATGTGAGATTATGTCCCTGTAAATTACCTCATCTGGACCCCAGATTCTCACATTGTGATAAAGATGTGGTATATATTTGAATAGGCTATAAGCAAGCTGTTCCAAAGAGGGCACAGTAGAAATAAGGTTGGGGAAGGAAAGAGTCCCATCTTTTATTATTGATCCTTTTGGTTGGGCACAGTAGAAAATTAACCAAGGCAGGTACCATTGGCAACATGGATGACAGATTCTTCTTTTGCAGGACTACCTCATTTCATCACTATCTGCCATTTGTCTTTTATCAAGAATTAAGTTTATCAAATTGCTTCCTAACATAAGAACTAACTTAGCGGGAATGGCATATATGGCAGGTAAGTGTTGATAGTGGGAGAGAGAAGAAGGAAAGGTCTGAAGCATTAAGAGCTGCATGGGGTAGGTAGATCCAGGTAAGGAATCCACATGGAGGCCCCAGGTACATTGGCCAGAGAGGTGACAGAATAGGTGCTGGGAGAATAGACTTTGCTTGATTCACAACTGGGCTTCATAATTGAGGACCTCAGTGTTGCTTTCTTTAAAACAGATACTAAACTACCAGATTCATTGCTGAGTTCATTCTCTCATTTTGAATATGCTTCACTGAGGTGGAAGAACTGAATAGTGTTGTGCTCTTTATGGTTAATAGAAGGTCTAAGACCTACTATCCCTCATTCCTGCTTCTCAAATTGGGTAGATCTCTCCATTATCTCAGTGTGTGTATTTATGGATCTTCTCAATCAGTACTTACAAGAGATGACCTGGAATAGGTAGTTGAGAGGCAACCACAAAGCCAGGAAGATTTGGGTTCAATTCCTGCTTCTGAAACGTGCTGACTGTATGACCCCAGACAAGTCATTTAACCTCTCTTTCAATGTTCTAAGTTGTAAGTTGCAGAGAAAGTGCTCATCTGTGTTGATAGAAGTACTTTGCCTGGGAGTTCTCTGTACCAGTGAAATCACAGGTCTAGTGCAGGTCTCTATCCAAGCCCTGAACCTACTAGCAAACCTGACTCTTTTTGAATTTGCTTTACCATTTTTCACTGCATAATCGTTGCAGATTTTATGCCAAATTTTTTGCAAAAAAGGTGGGGTGCTACCATTATGTGAAGCTTTAAAAATTTGTGCCACTATTACTTAAAAATCATTTATTATTAAACTGTCTGTGGTACAAGATTAGGATGCATGAAATACTTGTGAATATACATTAAAATTGAATACTGACAACGTGAGTGTGTTGAGAATTCTAGGCTCCTAGCTAGCAATGAACGAGAGATAAATGTGTATCCATACGCCATTACTGCTCTGTTTACCTTTTAAGCAGTGTGATGAACAGAATTACACCATGCGCTGATTGGTGATTATGCAGTGAAAGGTTATAAACCAATTCTTGAACTGAAATTTAAAAAAGAACACACCAGTGCGACGATTATGTAGTGAAACACGGTAGTGAAAGGAGTGCTAGCCAACCTTGGAATAAGAGAGCAGGTTCCACAAGAAAACAGACATATTTTCTGGAATTCTGTATTTGTTGTGACAATGGAGACAATTAGTAAATAAACAGTATTTAATAACCAGAAAACACAATGCATAATAAACCATAAGAGTATCTACTAAGTAGCCTATCACTCTCCTGGACCTGGAAGTGTCCCCCAGACATAGGATGGATCTGCTTCCTGAAATTCTAAGAGATTTACAGTTTGGGTGCTCCCTTGAGCAAACAAAGGCATAAAATAACAGTTACCTCAGGTTATTTGACTCACATTTCCTGTAGGACTGGTCTTTAGGTCAATCAGTCAAGAAGCATTTATTAAGCTACTGCTATGTGCCAGGCATTGTACTGAGCTCTGGATGTAGCAAGTGCTTTGTGTAGCTGCAGGAACTCTGAAGTCAAAGTTTCAGCTCCTCTGAACATGGCAGCTGCAACACGAGATCTGGTGAATCATGGAACTGAAGTGGCTTAACTAGCTGAGGTTGCAACCTCCACACTAGTCTTGCCACAGCTAAACCATCATGGAGCAGAGTCAGTGGAAGTAGCAGCTTTGCAGACCGAGCAAAAGCAGTGCTGACTTTGTCCTTGCTTCCCTTTCATATGTCCCCGTATCCATTTCATTGTGACCTTAATCACCATTCTCTAACGTCACTTTATGATATGATTTTCTCTCTTGCTACCCTAGCCTAAAACCCTCTCTGCTTCTCAAAGTGGGGTGAGGATAAGGGGGAGGAAGATGTAGCTGCAGATTGAGGTTTACAGACAATGAACAAAATGAACATAGGATTGCAGATTTAGAGGGCAGCTAGGGCTGCAGTGGATAGAGGGCACCATGGATAGAGCACCAGGCCTGAAGTCAGGATGACTTATCAAATCTGGCCTCTGACACTTACTAGCCATGTGACCCTGAGCAAGTCACTTCACCCTGTTTGCCTCAGTTTCCTCATCTGTAAAATGAGCTGGAGAAGGAAGTGGCAAACCACTCCAGTATCTTTGCCAAGAAAACCCCCAATGGGGCCACAAAGAGTAGGGCACTACTGAAATGACTGAACAACAGCAATCACAGATTTAGAGCTAGGAAGGACCTTAGAGATCATCTTATTCAGAGGTCCTTAACTTGGGGTTCACGAACTTGGTTTTTAAAAAATGTGTTTTGATAATTACATTTTGACATAATTGGTTTCTATCCTATGTGTTTTGTTTCATACATTTAAAAAAATTATTATGAGAGGTGGGTTCTTAGGCTTTGCCAAACAGCTAATGGGGTTCATGACACAAAAAATGGTTAAGGAACCCGATTCTAGTCCAACCCCCTCTTCCTGCAAATGAGAACATTAATGCTCAGAGACATTGAATGAATTACAAGGTTGCACAGGTATTAAGTGGCAAGAGGCAAGATTTGAACCCAGGTCATCTGACTCCAAGTTCAGCACTCTACTATGCTGCTTCTATTTTTTATCATATTATCATACAGGAGTTATTTAGAGGCCATATCCTTAATCCTTGACCCTTCCCATCGCAACCATAGAAATACATTGCTTCCAAAGTTTTCATTGGTTTTTGGAGGAAAACTTAGTCCAGCTTTCGACAGAGACAGTGTCTAGGCTAGAGGCAGATTCTTTGGAAGCTTTAAAACCACTGAGGCAATGACAAAGGTTCTGCCTTCTCCTCTAGAGTGCCATATGTTTTCTTCTGCGCCAGGGACATTTGCAGCATTTTCCCAGATGTTTCAGTCTATATGAATATCCTCTCATGCAATCAAAATAGTCCACTCGGATGGCAATCCTTTGACTGGACTAAAGTTAATATGGAAAATGGGTCCTTCACAAGTGAATTCTAGTCCTAAGACTTGTCCCTGCTCTCATCCCCGTGAGCATATAGACATAATTCAAGTATTCATCTTTCTATGTCTAAATTTAAATTCTTGTGAGAGCACAGCTTAGTACTTTGACACTAATTGTGCTTGTCATGTGCAATTTCTTTTGATATAGGAGAAGTGACATTGTGGAGTCTGGATCATACATTCTGTCTTCCACCCTAAACCCAGATTTTTTGCCTTCTAACTCTAGTTCCCCCCAAAAAAATTTTATTTCAATGACTCCCTAACTCATCACTACCAAATCCTGTTTATATTTAACCTGAAGTCAAGGTTCTTTGGGGTATTGTGTTAAGTTATTTTTCAGGCATGTCCAATTCTTCATGATCCCATTTGGGTTTTGTTTTGTTTCGTTTTTTGGCAGATACTGGAGTGGTTTGCCATTTCCTTCTCCAGCTCATTTTACAGATGAGGAACTGAGGCAAACAGGATGAAATGACTTGCATAAGTGTCTGAGGCCAGATTTGAACTCAGGAAAATGAGTCTTCCTGACTCCAGGCCCAACACTCTACCTACTGCACCATCTAGCTGAGGAATAATGAAAAAGAAAACTATTAAGATAGTTGTCAGTTAAAAAGTAGTAAAAACGGGTTATGTCTTTAATTTCTGAAAATCTGTGCAGTTTTTTCTTTCTTTCTAGGAAGCTCCAAAAAACCCCACCTCAAATCAAACATTCCTTTTCTAGTTAGTCCCTAAGAGTTAGTCAGAGGATAGCTTCAAAATAATTTAATCCAGGAATAAGTGATTAGCATTTAACTTCCTCAATGGGCAATTATTCACCAGCTATGCCAGCAAGTAAATAATTAGTCATCATCTCTTCTGAAGAGTAAATGTTTACTTAAGTTTTTTACTTGTGAAAAATGAATTTAAGGAGCACTTTCCTGTCCAAATGTGAATTGACTGAAGAATGTTCAAAATATGCTTTGCTGAACTCAAATGATCTACAATCTACCCAAAAAAGACTGGAAATCTGTCTTGCCCAACTCTTTTCTAGATCCTTGTTCACATAAGTTCTAGCAGCCCTAAATTTTGCTGCCTAAAACTGAATAAATCAAATCAACTTCTTAAGTAGTAGGTCTGTGTCAACCTTCTGTTTACTAGGAAGCTACTCGTTTTCTTGGCATCCTGAATGCACTTCAGTGCACGAACAAAACCGAAATACTTAACTGCCTTTTCTTTGCAAAATTTTTGTAATTGTTCTTAATTGAGATGAAAGAATCTTGGAGTCACTTAGACTGGTAGAGGCCTGAAACGTGAAGAGACTTGGCAATGGTCAATTTCTAGGCCTACTTTGCCAACAATTTATTTAACTTGTCATCTTGCAGGCAAAGACGATGTTCAAATATGTTTAAAGACATCTAGGTGATCTAGTGGATTCAGCACTGGGACTGGAGTCAGGAAGATCTGAGTTCAAATATGACCTCATATGCTTACTGTGTGATCCGGGGCAAGTCACTTAACCTCTGTCTCCCTTAGTTTCCTCCTCTGTAAAGTAGGGCTTACAGTATCACCTATTTTCCAGGATTGTTGTGAGGATAAAGTGAGATAATATTTATAAAGTGCTTTTGTAAACCTCAAAGTGCTACAAATGCCAGATAGCATCATTAAATACACAGAGTCCACACATGTACACATATATGTATACAGACATACAGCACATTGCATCTGGCATGCAGACTCAGTTAAAGGAGTCAATAATAGCTATGATTTCTGATCCTTTCAGTTCAAACAAGCAAATTTTAATCAAGAGCCCGGAAGCCAATTTAGCACTTGAAACATGAACCAAGGGCACCAGTCAAAGGTCAGTCCACTTAACTATGGCACTAATGGTCCAGGTGTAGAGGAACCACCAACCACTAACAGAGAGACTTGTGGAGTTGAATTATCAGATCAAAGATGTTGTGAGAGGGTGCAGACTTCAGGGTTGTAGAGAGAAGAACTTTCACTGGAAAATTTGAAGCTTTGCTTCAAAATGCTCCTATTCTTATTTTCCAAGAAGGTTTCTGTTCAGCAAATGAGGGAAATGAGGGTAAACAAAAAAGTCAAGGTAGTTGATACGTTTTGAGTTACCCTGGGATAATTACCAGGTTAGGGTAAATTTACTCACACCAGTAACAGGAGATTAAAATTGTGATTTTATTTTATCTATCTGTCTGTCTGTCTGTCTATCTATCTATCTGTCTGTCTGTCTATCTATCCAACCATAGACTTTGGTGAGGAGTGGCATCTATGAAGGCAAAAGATCAGATGAGAGAAAAACACATTTTGATTCAGGGTCCCAGCTGAGTCAGAAAGTAAGAAGGATGTCTAGAAATGGGTTAAGTCACATCACCTGGCCTTGCAGAAGTAAAGAATCATGATGTTGGACCATCTTTGCAATTTGTGAATGGTGCAGAGGAAAGAAGGAACAGTCTAAAGCAAGAGAAGAAGGTGGAATAGGCACAAAGAAATGCACGAGAGAGTGCTACGCTTCCATTCTGTCCTTTTTCTTTTGTTTCCTGTCTCAGGAAGCAGTTCTATTTAAAAAGCACTTCCTGACCTAGAAGAACACTGAATGTTATCTGTGCTCTGTGGAAGAAGAGATGAAGAGGGAAAGAAGCTGGCAGGAGACTCAGTACCTGTGGTCCTCCCTAGAGCTCCAAAGTTCTCTGGACTGAGGAGATTTCTGATTTCAATCCCATACTCCCTCAGAAGCAGGACTTGGATGAATCCACAAGGTTCAAGGTTCAAATCCTTTCATGGCAGAGTGCTGGGTTTTCTTGTCTAAATGTTGCTCTTTGGATCATTGTATATGAGTCTATCAGAAAACAGACATTAATTAATAATTATTAATAATTAATAATAACTGCTAACATTTATATAGTGCTCACTGTGTGCCATGGTAAATATTATCTTATTTGATCCTCATAACAACACTAGGAGTTAGGTACTCTGATTATCACCATTTTACAGTTGAGGCAACTGAGCCAGAGGTTAAGTGACTTGCCCAAGATCACATAACTAGTGTCTGCAGGCAGTTTTGAACTCAGGACTTCCTAACTCCAGACCCAGTACTATAATAATAATAATAATAATAATAACAATAATGATTTACATTTATAAAGCACTTACTGTGTGCCAAGCACTGTGCTTGGGAGTTAAGTGCCATGATTATCCCCACTTTACAGAAAAGAAAACTTAGGCAAACAGAAGTTAAGTGACTTGCCCAAGGTCACACAGCTAGTAAGTGTCTGAGGCTGAATTTGAACTCAGGTCTTCCTGACTCCAGGCCTGGCACTATATATAAACACTGCACCACCTAGCTGCCTCAAGTAGTACCAAGTCTTCCCTCTCCTCATTCTTATTTTCTGAGATCTTTTTAAATCTCCTTCACTTAATTTAATGTCCTGTGACTTAAAATAAAGTTTTCTAAGAGAATAGATTATCTATTGAAATTATAGCATCCCTAAAGTATGAATAATTATATTGACTCAATTCAGGTTGTTGACAAGCTGAGACCTAAGAGACATGTCTATTGCCACACAGAGAGGTAGCTCCCCAGAAAATGGTGCCAATCTTTTTATATCCTTGTAGAAAACCTCTTCATGGGATTAAACAACAGTTAACCATATTCACTCATTTCACAACTTTTCTATTTTAACAACCTAAAATACATGGAACGGAAAGGCAACAACGGATTGCTATCTTAGAGAGCTGGGGAGATCTCAGATTGGACTAAACTTAATTAAAGTTTCTCGGGATAAAGAAGGCTGAGATGGAAAACATAAATGACACCGCTTGTGTGCTGGGGAAAAGGAAGGAGGGAGGGGGATAGAGAGAGATAGAGAAAGACAGAGACAGAGAGAGAGACAGAGACAGACAGAGACAGAGAGTGAGAGAGACAGAGAGACAGAGACAGAGAGAGAATTAGAACTGTTGGCCCTGCTATGAATTTGAAAAGGAAATTTAATGTAGAGGAGGGGGTGGAGGGGGCAGGAAGAGATCAGTGTATAAAATGTTCTAATAGTAAATTCCAGAAGGCAGCAGCCAGAGTAAGATGAGACTAGGGACAACAATAGACATTAATTTTACAGTGACTTACTCAACTTAGTGTTATGTTTATTAAAATCACCCTTTATGCTCTAAAAAAAAAAGTACACCGTGGAGTCCTCTGAGTCCTTGCAGGAAACGGTACAAATTCTTAGAAGAGAAAAATCAACCCTAATCCTGATTTTAACAACAAAAGGCAATTATTTTTAGTATTTTCCAATGAATTTCAACTGTCTAATGTTGTTGAGCCTTGTTAATAGAAGGAACAAGATGAAGAGAGAGAGATACAGACAGGAGAGCATGAGAGAGGGACAGAGAGAGAGAGAGAATGAGTGGGCAGACACACAAAACTTTTTACTGCCTATACTATCATCTGATATGAAATCCTAATGTAGCAAAGGTGTCAGTGCTGTAATTAAGACAACTTAAACTAAACTAACAGGAAGAACAGAAAGGAAATCTAATTCCAAGAAGTTAGTCAGACTGATTGAGGGATAAAAGAAGGGAAGAGTCTTTCTTTAACCTATCAAAAAATTGATTAATTAAGTAGAAAAAATAGGCCATTTAAAATGAGGGTAGAAATGTCTAAGAATCACTTGCTGGCGCCATTGCTGGGAAGAAGAATGCCAGAGGTATAGCTAATTAAAAAGTGATGAGACTCCAAAAAAGAAAAGAAAAGACAGTGGGAAGTAAACACATACACACACACACACACACACACACACACACACACACACACACACACAGCTTCTAGGTAGGACAGAATGTGTGTGGACCAGCAGAACTAGGGAGTGAATATACTAGTGGACAGAATAAATTGGCAGCCTAGCTACTTACATTTAGCTTTAAAAAGTCATGAAGAACTTGGGAGGTCCTAGAGGACTGTCCTCAACAATTTGAAAAACATTGTCTTGCCAGTTACTGGCCAGTAAATGAACACTAGTTTCCTGTAAAAGTGAGCAAACATTGAGACAAAACAGTAAAAATATCCAGGAGATAGTGGAAGTATGTCCAATAATAGGCAGCTTAAATTTAACAAATCAGGCCCAACAAATTTGGTGGGTTGGGGATGGGAGGTTTTCCTCCCTGAAGAATTTCATAGTTACTAAATAAGGAGCATGTTATGTGGCTGAATCTTTAGAACAGCTCTGGTATGGTGTTTTACAAAATCTAAGTTTAAAAAATTCAGTCATTTGGCTTGAACACAAACAGTATAATGTGAATTTAAAACTTTAAACCAAAGTAAGGGTTGAACTAATGGAAATGTTTTGACTAGGAAGAATGTGTCCACTGGGCTTTGAGGGTTTGTTGTTGACTTTGGTCTTGTTAAACATCTTCAGTGATCTGGCAAAAGGAATAAGTAACATTTAAAGGAAAAAAAAACTCTGGGAGATTTTAGCTTCATTATTCATTTATTTATTTATTTATTAGCTTTATTTATTATTTAGCTTTATTTTAATCATGGGAAAACTGAGGCAAAGACAGAGTGCTTGTCACTTGTCTATAGCTATTCAGTTTGTGACAGACTCTGTGGTAGACCTAATAGTTTTTGAATCCATTGTTGAACTCAGTGAGAGACACCTTCTGCCAAGTCTCTTTACGAACTAGCAGATAACATTCAAATAAAAGGAATTACTAACACCAGTAAAGAGATGGTGCTTTAACAGAATTGGTCTAGAGAACTTACAGCTATGGACAGAAAATAAAATGCAATTCAGATTGAAAAACAAAAACAAAAGAATACTAACACAAAACATAGACCCTCAGTGGGAGGCTGATCTTCAGGGAGAAGCAGCACCAAAAAAGGTAGAATTGGGAGGAAGGAGAAGCAGGGAAGATCATGACAATGGTGATAGGGAGGACTTCATCATTATTATCATCATCAACAATTAGCATTTATTAAACACCTACCATGCGCCAGGTGCTGGGTTGGGAATAAAAAGAAAGGCAAAAAAAAAAAAATTCCCTGCCCTCATAGACTTCGTATTCTAAAAGTCAGTCAGTCATCCAATAAATATGTATTAAGCACCTACTATGTGCTAGGCACTGTGCCATGGGAAAGACAACATGCAAACAACTATGTACACATATACATACATACACAGATACATACATACATACATACATACATATAGTAAAAAGGGTCCTAAAGTCTGATAGAGCAACAAAAATCAGACAATCCAAATGTTGGATTCTTTTGGTGGACTCTGAAGGTATTCCATAGGGCAATAGCTAGAAGATGTTTTCTGTGCTCAACCTCAGAAACCCTATTTTATTTTCCTCTCAAGAAAGTGACCAAAGTGCTTTGGATTATAAAGAGAAGGGTATAGAGCTCCCTTCCATTCAAATCAGGTCGACAGACATTTATTAAGCACATCTTATGTGCTAGGAACTGTGCTAGGGCATGAAACAGTCCCTGCCCTCCAGGAGCTTATAATCTAAAGATGGGAGATAATCCACAAAAGGAGGCAGGAAAGGGGTGAGGACTAGGTGATACTCTGTGAGGTATCTTGTTCTGTAGAACAGAAACCCATGGAGAGGCAGAGGTAGAATGGAGTAGTCCAAAAAGCTCAGTTTCTGTCTTCAATAATGGAAGGCATTGGGAAGAGTTTGGTGCTCTTCTACCCAGTCCTCCAATCAGAGGGGAGAGGAGGTCAAAGGAGGTGGTGTCAGTCAAGGCTTGAGTTAGCAGCAAGGCGATGAGACTAGAGGTGATGAACTTACCCTGGAAAGGGCATCTTTTTTCCTAAGTGGAGCCCTACTCACAGTCGAAGAAAACCGGGTGGGAGCTTTTCTAAAAGACAATGGGATGAGCCAGAGAGAATTAAGTAGATGGATACAGAAAGAACCCACTGTATTTGGCCAATTCAATCCCACAAACATGTTTTAATTACTTTTTCCAATTGCATGTAAAAACAATTTTTAACATTCGGTTTTTTTTTAAATGTTGAGTTCCAAATTATCTCCCTCCCTCTCTCCTTCCCCCCTTTTCTGAGAGGGTAAGCAATTTGATATAGGATATATATGTGCAATCATGCAAAACATATTTCCATATTAGTTGTCAACAAACATTTTAAAGCATCTACTGTGTGCAAGACTGCAGGATTTTAGGCATGTAGTGATGGAAAACCGTACAGACTTAACTCTCAAGGAGCCTAGAATCTGTGACTTTGTTCAGAAAGTAAGATCTAGGCAGTAAAGGCTGAATTTTGAATGAACCTTGACTCTTTTTTTCAGAGAAGAGGCTTTTGGAAAGAGGGAAAGGCAAAAGCAAGGATGGAACAGAAGAGAACATTTTTACTTTTTCCGTAGAAGTCAAGGGAATTCCTTCAAGCAAAAGGTTATTGGCAGCAGAGTGTAGGTCAAAACCCAAGCCCAGTTAGCATATGATAAACTTGTTAAGCTCTTTATGGCTCTTTTCAATCCCTTCTTTTCATTTATAGGCATATTTACATTTCATTTCAGATGAACTTAGTGACAGTGATCCTAGAAGTTACTCCTGTGTGCACTTAAATCAAGATAAACTACTTCCCTTCTTGCTAAAGAGAAAAGACTCAAGAAGATATGTTGGCTAGGCACCAGAAGCAGCCTTAGACAAAACATACTACATTTTGGGACCTTGAATTTATATATTTAACCATTCCATAACTTTGCCAAGTCACTTTAGAGTGTGGGAAATAGAGCAAAAAAAAATGTCCATATTCTTTCCTTTTTTTCCCCCTTTGCCCCAGAATGCACTACTTCCCATTGATATGCCATAAAATCTATCACTTCCCATGCAAAATTTCACCAGTTGTTTGCCTTCTAGCCTCGAGTAGTAGAAAGAACCATGAGCTTGGAGTCCGAAGACCTGGGTTTGAGTCCCAGTTCCATTACTTACCAGTTAGAACTCTCTTCAAATTTTCAAATCTGTGGCTTTGTTCAGAAAGTAACATCTAGGCAGTGAAGTCATATCCAATAGCATCCTTCTGTCTGCCCATTCGTTGTTTGTCCACACTTCATTCTCAAAGAGGACCAACACCAATTCCCATCCTCTGCTCCCCTCAGTTCCATTGTTTTGGTGCTTATTTCTCTACCAAAGGTTAGTGTCCAGAAGAATTACCTGAGGTAGCCTTTCCCACCCAGGACTAGAAGCTAACTCCAGTGAGGCACTGCATAAGAGGTTGTATCCTTGTCAGTGGTCCTGGCACTGCGTAGCAAAGAGAGTCCCAGAAGATCTGAGGTTGAATTACAATACTGTCATATATTATCTTCATTTCTCTGGGCAAGTTAGTTTGCCTACCTCTCTCACTTTAGTTTTGTCATCTGTAAAAGGAGGGAATTAGATTCAGTTATTTACAAGGCCCCTCACCTCAGATTCCTACGATTTCTACTCAAGGACTTCAAGCCTAGTTTGGGATTCAAAGGAGAACGAGTTTACCTAGGAAAATAAATTTAAAAAGGACATAGAGGCTGGGAGTAGGGTGGGGAATGAGAGTACCACATACACTTGTGATAAGCTTTCCAGCTACCCACCATAGAGCTCTGATAGAAGGATTGAGATGAACCAAATTCCCTATTCCTATTGACTTTGAAGTGACTAGTCTCCCTTTCCTATGAGGGTTCATCCTAAATGAAAGATAGGAAGGAAATGAGCATTTATTAAGCACCTACTATTTGCCAGGAGCTGTGCTAAATGCTTTACAAATATTATCTCATTTGATCTTCATAACAACCCTGGAAGGTAGATGCTATTATTATCCATGTGTTATAGATGAGGAACCTGAGGCAGAGAGAGATTAAGAGACGTGCCCAGGGTAACACAGATAGCAAGTGTCTAAGGTCAAATGGAACTCAGGTCTTCCTGACTCCAGGCCCAGTGTTCTATCCACTGGCCCACCTAGCTGCCAAAGAAGGTAGATACCTAAGTCTCAACTCCAGCTTTGGTTGATGTGTCATGTTGACATTCCATTGAGGAGAACTTCCTTGAGCCTCAATTTGCCAATGAATCATTTTCCTGCCGTTAGAAATTATTCATAGCACATCTCCATTGAAAATAATCCACTTTATAGCTTAGAGCTATAGAAAAGTATTTCCTCTCTTACTGCTTTTAGAAATTACTTGTTTCTAAACAAATATAGGTTTATTATATTTAAACCTCCTAAATAAGTTGTTCATATTTAAACATTGCAATGCATACCACCTTGGAACAAAAAAAGAACAGGGAATAAATGCTTAATTTCATGTGATATGCCTTACTCCCCACCACACATACACACATGCATTATCACCATCTTCTTCATCCTCACCAAATTTACCGTTGCTGGGCTGCTCCCACAGAAATACTCCCCATACTGAATCCAGCTAATACAGGAGTTAACAAGTTGGACTTAAGGTGATCTAATATCAAGCTTTACTAGGGAGGTTTTTGCCCTGAAGGCCATGCAAATCTTCTGCCAAAAGCAGACTTTCATGGAATTAAATTATCTATTTAGATTGTCATAGTTCTGTCTGCTGCTTCATATGCACTTCAGTCCCCGTCTTATCACCATGAGGCAGTTGCTCCATGTAATAATTGTCACAATAAATCTGCAATTAAGGAAAACTGAAGCACAAAAGTCCGAGTATAATCTATTTATTTGCAAGGTTAGCAATTGCCAGTAACAAGTTACAAAGGTCAGTGGCCTCTCAGTGACCAAAGATACACTTTAGAATCAGAGCAGATCTTTATACAGTTTGGTTACATAAGTTTATTATATAAGGTCCACTTTACAAATATTATCTCATTTGTGACACTTTAGTGTCAACTAATCTAAGACTGTGATTGGTCCATAATTATGCTATCTTGCAAAAGGGGGTCTTCAGAATCCATAGCAATAAGGAAAACACAAAGTTGGACAATATCCTCTGGAAAGTTCTCAAACAAATGCACCCCACCCCCCTTTACCAGAGACACCCAGTGCCAGGAAAAACATCTCTTGACCAGGTTTAATTATTCTCCAGCCATTCTCTTTATCTCCCTCAAGATGCGGGACCAGTTTCAACTGAGTGCATAGTCTCTTACAAACTTTTCTACCAAGGCTTATCTGAAGTAAATCCAAATCTAAGCCCTAGAAATTTGTTACAGTGATTACTAAAACTCTTAACTGTTAATCAATAATCAGTAATCTAAATTTCACATGATGATGATGATGATGATGGTGGTGATGGTGGTGATGGTGATAAATAACATTTCTATAGTATTTTAGGATTTGCAAAACTTTATGCATGTTATTTCACTTGATTCTCACATCAACCCTGTGAACTAGGTGCTTTATTATCCCTTATTTTACAGATGAGAAGAATCAAGACCACAGTAGTTAAAGAACTTATCCAGCATCACACAACTAGCAAGAGTTTAAGAGCAGATTCAAACTCAGGTCTTCATGACTTTCAGTCTAGCACTCCACACACAGCGCCACCTGGTGGTCTGAGGTAACTCTTACCTCAACGATTTAGGCGGAAGTGAAAGACAATGGATGATGAGAGGGGGATGACTTAGCTCAGCATCTCTGAAGTCATGGATTGCGAACTCCTTCTACTATTGTCACAGAATCATAGCATTAAAAAAGTTGAGAGCTGGAAGGAATATCTGCAGCCATCTAGTTCAAAACATACCTGAAAGGAATCCCCACTCTAACAACGACTGATAATTGACCATTGCAGGCCTCCAAGGAGGAGAAATCCCCTACCTCCAGGGAATACCCATTACAATGTTGGACAGTTCTAATTGTAAGGAATTTTTTTCTAAATTTGCCTCCTGGTTCTGTCTTCTGGGGCCAGATAAAACAAGACTAATCTTTCCACATGACAGCCCTCCAGATACTTGAAAATAGTTATCATGTGCTCCCTGTGTTTTCTCTTCTCTGGGCTAAATATCCCTGGTCCCTTTCAAAGATCCTCATTTGCCATGGATTCAAGGCTATTTAAGAAACCGAGCTGCCCTCCAATGGACACTGGTCAAGATTATCAATGTCCTTCTTGTACTGTGCTCTTCAGAGCCGAACAAAATCCTCAAGATGAGGCCTGGTCAGTCAGGTCAGATTTTCCTGTCCACCAGGATAATGAAGAAAGCTAGGTAAGCCAGGTCCCAATTAGTGCAAACGATGCATCCCCTGGAGTGGTTGCATGTATTCAAATTTGCAATATTTTAAATTATGATTATGCCAAATATGGTCATTGGTTCTAGTCCAATGTAAATATTTAGCACGAATTCTAATAATGTGATCACTGCAGGGTATTCATTATTTGCACTAATCCAGTCAGCTATATAAGAAAATAGAGGAGAGAGAGAGGGAGAGAGAAATATAATATAAATATAAAATAAAAATAAATGAATGATTAATGAATGGATAAATGAATGAATGAATAAACAAACAAATAAATGAAGGAAAAGGAAGAAATGCTCTGGACATAACCACTTGCAAAAAACTTTCCAGTTACCCAACATTGAACCATTTTCTGGGAGGACCTGAGTGGGAGGGTGGAATTAGTTTTACTATCCAGACCAGCCAATCCTTCTTTCCCTGGAGGCAGACTCTGGTGAATGGAGAAAAGAAAGATCATGGCTTTCTTTTGCTCTCTCAGTAGCATCATTCCCCCGGTACCTTTTGTTCTCTCAGTACCACCATGATCTCCACAGCCTGGCAAAGCAATGCTATTATATCTTGGCTTCTCTCGAAGTTTGCCCTTTTCCCCTCCCCCTGCCCCTTCTCCACTCCTGATATGTGCCTTTAAAAACTGAATCTGGAAAGATGCTGATGCTAAAACCTGAACCTGCCCTCTGTTCAAAACTTAATTTCTTCCTTCCTCTAGTTATTTTAAACAATCTTTCAGGTAGCTAAATAAAAGAGGCGTTGCCTACAAATCCTTTAAACAGACACAGGCAAAAGGTGAGTGAGAGTACGGAGGTGGGTGAAGAAAGAGAAGCAGATACTGTAGCTTCCTACTAATCTTCGTTTCACAATCTCACCAGCCTTGAAAGAGAACATTAAGATATCTTTTACTCTTCGACCTGACTTCCCAGAGCGAGGGAGCAACTAATGAAAGGCCTCTTTGTGTCTCTGTAGTGTAACTACAGAGGACATGAAAAGATTTTATGGACATAACTATGTTAAAAAAAAAAAGTGGAGGGCAGGGCTATGTAGCTCTAAAGCACTCTCACAATTAGCTACTGTTCACCTGTTCGTCTGCAGCATCTTTTCAAAATGATTATAATTGTGGTTTTAACCCATTGTATGCAATCAAGTCTCCTCGTTTGGTCATGAATGATTAAACAAACGGCATAGCCTCCGAGCCCGGCCTCGGCTGCCCTAGTTCACCATTAAGGCCTGAGGAAGATCTTAAAGATGGGCCAAGAGTAGGACAGTTCTCCTGGAGCTCCTCTGCCCGGGTCTTGTAAAGGGTCAGTCAGCCTGCTCTATGAGCTCAGACATGAATCATTTTAAAGAAGGGAACAGTGAGTCTTTGGCCCTCAAGCTGGACCAAGGCATCTCCTGTTGGTGCTGGTGAAGGCCCACTCACTTATCATCTGATTTCTCTGTGCATTTAGTATTACTTTGGTTGACTGTCCTTGCTCTGGTGAGTGAAGCAGGTTGACCTACTTCACCGACTTGTGGGGAAGAAAATGCTTTGAGGAAAATAAAGTGCCAAGAAGTTAAGTGATTTGTCATGGTCACAGAGATCGTAAGTATTGGAACCAAAATTTGAAACTATTGGAGGAACCTTGGTTATTAAAAATACTAGGGGTATCTCATTCAATGTGAGCTGCTTCTTTCTCAACTAGTCCCTTCAACCTGGATAGACAATATCCTTGAAGGTCCTTTTTCTTCCCTTTCCTTCACTGTATAGGTTCATCTGTTTGGCTTTCATTCATTTTCAATAGATTAAACTTAATAGATGCAAAAATATTATGCTCACAAGTTATAATCAAAGTGTATCCAACTCTTACCACTCCCCAAAAAATCCTTTTTAAAAAGGTTTGTTTTTTTTAATATTTTATTTTCCCTTTACTCTCTCCAAATATGGCTTGCCCCTGAGAAGGCTGGCAGAATAAGGGCCATATAGTGCATTTTGGTAAATTAGTGGTTTTCTGAACTGTAGGTCTCATTTAGCAAAATCACATGTAACTATAGTATTTTCCCATGTAAAAATTTTATTGAACTCTGTTAAAAATTACAAAAGATTTTCCCAATCAAAAATTTTATCTGCCAATGTTTGGTTTCAAGATGACTGACTGTAGAATTGACCCTTTGGTCTAAAACCTGAACCTGCCCTCTGTTCAAAACTTCATTTCTTCCTTCCTCTAAAGTCTGATAGAGGGGAGCAAGATAGACCTTGTGTATTTAGCAGACTCCAAGTCCAACTTGCTAACTACTCAAATCCTTGTTAATGTCCTCTCCAATAGCATTCTTTTGTTTGTTTGTCCATTTGTTGTTTGACCTACTTCATTCTCAGAGAGGACCAACACTGATTCCCATCCCAGAATTTGTTTAATAGTAACAGCTAACATTTAGCCTTTATATAGTGCTTTAAGGTTTGCACAGAGCTTTACAAATGTTATCACATTGTTCAAAGTTAGTCAATGCCTTGGAAAGTTGGTGAAGCAAATTCATATGGACACATAACGTAGTTGAGTTAAAACAGTCTTTGCTTTTATCAGTTTAGTTATGTTTAACCATATCCCATCCTTCAGTTCTATTGTCTAAGTTAAGGACTAATTTCAGACTTCCATTTATGGAGAGAAAATAAGTGAACTTAGTAAAGGAAAATAAGAATATCTCAGACTCATTCTGACCCTGAGTTTTTGTCATTGTTCTGGTGGATGACTCCTCTCCTTATACAGCCTGTAAAGTACCTCTAGACAGCACATTCTGACCTGGCTAAATGGGCAAAGTGTTCTCTGTTTAGAGGAACTAATTCTTCTTGTTCTTTCTCTGCCAAGAGACACAAACTTTTGGCTTCCAACCTCATCCCCACCCCAATGGGGGGGGGGGATGAAAAAAAAAGTTAGAGACAAATTATATTGTGAGAGAGCCTGGGTTGCTCTAACCTATTGAAAACTTGACTCTTTGTCATAATAAATAAGTGATATTGTGGGAAGGATATAGGCCTTGAGTTAGAATCCCAGCTCCGTCACATAGGAGATGAATCTAGTGAATCAATATCTTTCTGAGGCTGAGTTTTCTCATCCCTAGAATGGGGATGATGATACTTGCTTTCCATGCCTTGCAAGATGGCTCCTATGAAGACTAAATTAGACAATGGAGAGGAAAGCAATTTATAAGCGGAAAAGCACTATAGAAATATATTATCAATAACAATAATAACTATCAGACCTAATATTTAAAATTCTTATTCCCTCAGACTCAAATGTATATTTTTATGGTAAATTTAAAAACAAAATTATCAGACTACAAAAGTTTGCAGCATAAAACATAGAGCCATGGTATCACCAGATCACCGGCAAATAGGCAGTATGGAATAATGGGCAGAAGGCTAGATTTGGAGGGCTGGCTCTGCTCCTCACTACCTGTATGACCTTGGGTGAGTAAAGTCACCACTTTAGGGACCTTAATTTCCTGGTCTGTAAAATGTGGGCATTGGATTAAATTATCTCAAAGATCCCCTAAAACGAGGATCATATTCTTGGCCAGGAGTTTAAGCCCATCATTTCACCAGCAGAGGGCACCTCTCTTTGTTTCTAGTTAAACTCTGAAAATATTAATGCCTTAAAGGAAATGGTCCTCAAAACCTCAACCCTTTTTGTTATTGTCTTTTAATAAGTAAGCTGGGAACCTTGAGTGACTTGTTTTCAGTGAGTCATATTAATTAATGATCGTCTTAGCAGATCATTAGTTTGTTTCAATAGAAGCACTATTTTCTTGTCCCTTTCAGGATGGTTTAGGTTAACTTTTATAGAAGGACATTTGCAGAATTAATGACATTTGGGAGTGAAATCCTAGCTCCTAAAAGAATCATGGGTTTTAGCAGCTTCTTGTAAAAAAAAAAACCCTACCAAAATTAAAAGAAAAATATATTTAGTATATTTTATATTTGTCCTTTTCATTATAAAATTTAGGCTTTATATTAATATATCAAAGTCCAATTGTCATGGATCTCATTAGATTCCACTGATTGTCTGCTGGCACCTCAAGTTCAGGATCTCTACAATCCTATCTACCTTTCTTCCCCTAAAATCAGTGCCTCTTTCTGACTACTCCATTTCTGTTAAGGATGGCACCATTGACTTGATCACTGCAGCCCAGCATCCTCTCTCCAAGCACAGCCCACACTGTCTTCTGAGTTCTGGAGCTGAAAGTCTGTCTGCCTTTTGCTGATTTACTCATCAGACCAGCCTCCTTTTTTTTCAAAGGCTCTCTTCCCACTGCTATAATGTTCACCCTATGATTTCACCTGTGGTAAAAGCCAGCATTTCCCATCTCCGGTTTTGGAGGCTCAGGATTCACTTTCTTGAGTTTCATCAAGTTAGTAGTAGAGCAGGAGATGATACTTCATCTCCTTCAATTAATTGAAGGTCTCACCTATTGCTCTGCCTCTCCTGGATTGCACAATTTCCAATGAAGACAGCACTGGTTCTTTCTCCCCCTTATGCTTGCTGACCAATGTTTTCTGCTCCAGTGCTCTTGTGATTAACTTTAAAATGTGTGTGTTTTGCCTTTTGGCAGTGGGTTAGATACCAAGGAGCTGAGCTTTGGTCCCATCTGTTTCCCTCCCTAATCAAGCCTAATTAATTAATCAATTTTGGGCTGTTCTGCCAGAAAATATTCTATTTGGTTCAATGTGCACTTTCACTAAGGAAGAACAACAGTTTTGTTCTTGCAGGACTCCAGGGGGAGCTTGGTATGGATTAGGGGAGAGAAATTATCTTTAAAATGGGCCCCAACAATATTTTCAAGGGGAGGTTGTATTGTTGCGACTCGATAGGGGGAATGAGTGATTGCAATACACCTGTGCCCCTCACCTTTCTGAGGCACCGGACCGTTGAGAGAACAAACAATCCCAATGAAAAGCCCTGCAAGGAAGGAGAAATGCTAACATTCATAGAAAAAACTGGGAAATGAAGCATAAGAAGTCAGACTATGGAGTGGGCTGGAAAAGGGCCAAAGAGAACCAGCATTTTTTTACTGGAGTTTTGAGTCAAAACCAAAATGAAATCACAAACTCCAGCACTAGAGTTATGCAGGAAAAAAGTTTGCTTTTTGAAACCTGAAACCTGCTTGGTTTGGTGGAGGAGGTCCTGGGTTTGCTGTGCGTTCCCCTTGTAAAAGCAAATCTCTGATAATTTTTCCTCTCTGAAAATGACGTAATCCTTTGATCATTGGAGATTAAATTTTCTAAGTAGGATAGCTAAGACTTTCATCTGATTATATGTATATCATTATGACTGAGATAGCACTGATGTTAAATATAGGTTCATTTTGTTTTTGATGTTTAATGTGTTATGTCAACATATTATGCTCATACAACATCACATTTGAACATTAACTCAGGAAATACAAAACTGAGGATTTTCTGGTGATAGAGTCACACCTGTATGGGGCACAAAATAAATATTGATTAATGTGGCTGTTAAGCTGTGAGAATCAGGCATTATTAGTATTTGAGTGTTTATAAAAGCCTTCTTTCAAAAAGTAGACAGTGATTGATAGACATCTCTCAGTTTCCCAGGCAACTTGAGTAAGGAGTAAATAGTAAGAACCCCATTTCATAGAGAAGATATTGAGAAAGTGAGTAGCAGAGATGAGCGTATAACACAAGACTTTCTGATTTTTAGCTTAGTTCTTAGCCTATAGAGTCATTGTTGTTATGTCGATTAGTCTTCTTGTGACCCCATTTGGGGTTTTCTTGGCAAGACACTGGAGAGGTTTGCCACCTCCTTCTCCAGCTCATTTTACAGATGAGGAAACTGAGGCTAAGTGACTGAGGTTAAGTGACTCATCAAGGTCACACAGCTAGTAAGTGTCTGATGCTGGATTTGAACTCAGGCCCTCCTGACTTCTGGGTAGGCACTCAATCCACTGAGCCATCTAGTTGCCCTCATAGGTTTATTATATGTCTTTAAAAACCTTAACACTTTTTGGTATACATTTGGTGGTTAGGGCATTGTTTGGGGAGAGGGACTATCTGTATAACAGGCTTTTAAATTTCTAGTGGAAAGGGGGATTTCAAAAGGTCGTTTACTCCATCCCTATGCATCTATAACCTGATTTAAGAATAGGAGAAATACAAACAAGATTTGTAAAAGATTAAAAGCCTTTCAAACTTAGAACTTTTACCTCCCTGAGTAACTAAATGATCTATTAATTAGTCTAGTTTTTGCTTTGTTTCTATCACCAACTGCTTTGTGAGCTTGAGGAATTCATCATTTACTTTTAAAGCATTTGGTTTCTTCATTACTATAGGAGGATGGCCATTTAAATCACCTACTATTAGGTTACCTACCACTAAGGCTATTGTGAGCAATGAACAGTTATATTGACAAAGTACTTAGAGATCCTGGGAGGCACAATCAGAAGGTGCATTAGATCAAGACATTAAAAAACCTTGAGGTTAGTGGATAGAGCACTGGCCCTGGAGTCAGGAGAACCTGAGTTCAAATCTGGCCTCAGACCAAACACTTGACACTTACTAGCTATGTGACCCTGGGCAAGTCACTTAACCCCAATTGCAAAAAAAAAACCAAAACCAAAAAACCCAGCAACTTGAGTTCAGTCTTGAATTTGATGTTTAGCAGCTTCATCTCCCCCACTGCAAAATGAGGAGTTAGATATCATGATACAGTGAAAAGAGTTTTGGCTTTGAAATCAGAGGACCTGGGTTTGAACTATCACTTCAACAGTTGCAATACTTTCAGTCTCTTCCCCTCTCTGGGATGCAATTCCTCCTCCTCTTCCTCCTCCTCCACCACTACCACCACCACCACCAGCTCCTCCTTCTCCTCTCTCTGTTGTTGTTTTTCATCCTTCATTCTTGAAGAGGACCAATAACATCATGAGGCTGATGTCTTATCTTACAAATGAATTAGATTTCAGTGCCTCATTCTCTCCTCCAGAGTCATTGAAGTCCAGTGGCAAGGCAAAAGTCAAGACAACTAGTGATGGTCTGGGATGCAAGTGAGTGACCCTGGCTTTTCTAAATTAAGGTCTTTCCCAGGTCTCAGTTTGTCTGAGGCAATGCCCATTCAATGACTAAGGGCTAGGTAAGAATTGAGACAAAAGATGACCTAATTTACCATCACAAAAATATCATTCTCTGAAAGAGAAGCTGACAGCTCCTAACCACTAGCAGTAAAGGTGGGGTTCAGGAAGCTACAAAGAAGGTTCAAAAGATAATCAAGCTGAAGACTGGTAAAATGAGAGGGCTGAACTAGATGACCCTTCCAGACCCCTTCTAGCTTTAAATCTATGAATATCTCTAAACTCCTTTTTAGCACTGATATTCTATGACTCTGTGAAAAGAATTGTCAATTGCTGGGCCAGTTAGTATAAATAGTGTCAGCAGTACCTACCAACAGTTGGTATTGGATATGGCATGATCTGTTACATGACAAAAATCAATGACATTGTTTTAAACAGGTGGCTTTATTTTTTTTTTTCATATAAACTCTTTTGACTACAGAATTCAGAGCACTGATTGCTGAGAAAACTCCCAGAGGCCCTGGAAACCAGATATGGAAATTAGCTACTGAAGCTTTCCACTTCTGGTTTTCTATTTTTCTCAAATGGATGAATAAAAGCAAGCTTTGGTATTTAAATAGCCACAGTAATTCCAGTGTTCCAAGCCTCCTTCTGCAACTCTGGGCTGAACAAAAGTTTTGTCGGCCATATGTTAACTGGTTGGTTTTTTTTTTTATAATCTTATGTGGCATCGGGATAACAACAACAATATAAAGTAAAAAGAATGAGAATAATATTAACAGATACATGATGTTTCAAAGTTTGCAAAGATCTTTTCATGGTTTTTATTTGGTCCTCTGAGAGATATGTGAATTAGAGATTATTATTCCCATTTTGCAGATGAAAAAACTGGATCTCGGAGCAGTTGAGTAGCTTACAAATTGTATCTGAGATGATTCGAATACAGGTCTTCTGGAGTCCAAGTGCTCCTAGCTCCTTCTCTTCTGCCAGATCAAAACCAGTTTGAAGTGTATTCTTCCTTAGGTGCCTTTGAATGATCAATAATATGTGAGTTTTTTTTCATAACATAAAAAAGAAGGTATTCCAACTCAGAAAAGGTTGAATTATTTTTTTTTCTTGTTTAGGTTTTCTGTTGAATATTACTACAAGGATAAATTAGAGGATTGAAAAGTTTTAGGCCAAAAAAACCTTTTCTGAATAAATGAAAATGAGGCTTGCATTCTAAATCAATACCCTGGGTATTTAATCTGTAGCATAAATAGAGCCAATAGGAAAATACAGCAGCTCTTAACCAAGAAAGGAGATTCAGATTTTGAACTGATATCTCAACAATGCTCTTTCAGTAATAATAGCCGGTATTTTTTGGCTCTTTAACTTTCATAAAGCCTCTTATATACAGTATCTCATTTAAGTCTTCCAACAACCCGGTAGGGATAGGTACTACAAGTATTATTGTTCCCATTTTACAGATGAAAAATATGAGACCTAGAGAAATTAGATGACTTTTCAAAGGCCAACCCAGCTAGTTAGTGTCATGGGCAAGGTTTGAACCCAGTGCCTCCAGACTTCACGTCCAGCACTCTATTACAGATGAGAGAGACAGATAGAGAGGCACAGATACAAAGACAGAGAGAGATTTTATTTTTTCAAGTATTAAGCACTCAATTGTTTTTCTTCTTCCCACCTGTCTCCACCCATTTGAAAGAAAGGGGGAAAAAAAGAACCCTTTTATCACCTAAGTATAGTCAAGCAAAACAAAACCACATTGGTTATGTATACAGTAGTCCATGACCTCTCTGTCATGAAGTGGACAGCATTCTTCTTTTTTTTTTTTAAGGCAATTGGGGGTAAGTGACTTGCCAAGGGTCACACAGCTAGTTAAGTGTTAAGTGTTTGTTCTGAGGCCAGTTTTGAACTTAAGTCCTCCTGACTCCAAGGCTGGAGCTCTATCCACTGTGCTACCTAGCTGCCCCCGACAGCCTTCTTCTTTAGCAGTCCTCTGGAATCATGGTTGATCATTTAGTTGATTAGAGTTAAGTCTTCCAAAATTGTTCATTTTTATGTTGATGTTTTAGTATAAATTGCTTTTCTGGCTCTACTCATTTCACTCGGCATCAGTTCATACAAGTCTTTCCACGTATCTTTGAAACCATCTTCTTCCTCATTGCTTATAGCACAACAGTATTCCATTATATTCACACACCACAATTTGTTCAGCCATCCCCAAAAGATGAGCATCACTTAGTTTTCCTTTTTTTGCCACCATAAAAAGAGTTGCTATAAATATTTTTATATATAGGATCCTTTTCTCTCTCTTTGATCTCTTTGGGGTTTAGACCTAGCAGTGCTTTAGCTGGGTCAAAGAGCATGCACTGTTTAGTAACTGTTTGTGCATAATTCCAAATTGCTTTCCAAAATAGTTAGACCTATTCACAGTTCCATCAATGAACCAGTTTTCCCATAGCCCTTCTAACATTTATCATCTTCTTTTTTGGTCATCTTTACCAATCTGACAGGTATAAAGTAGAACCTCAGAATTGTCTTAATTTACATTTCTCTAATTATTAGTTTATTGTCTAATTATTTGGACTGTTTTCCCCTTTGGCTATAGATAGCATGGGTTTATTCTCATGAGAATTACCTGTTCATATCCTTAGAACATTCCATCATGCTGGTAATATTAGCTTTGGCTGGTATTGTCAAAACATCAGACATGATGATGACCCTGAAATGTTTAGAGTTTTCTCTTTTAACACCAGGGACCAATGGAATAAAGACATTTTAGGTTTTGAAAATGGGCATGTTCTCTTTCTCCTCATTATGCAATGAGTCCAAGATTCCAGTGTCTAAACTCAGCAGTATCAAGCACTTGCATTGAGATGAGAAAGCTCTGAGAAGGAGCTTATCACTTGTGGCCATTGGGTGAAAGGCATCCCTCATCTATGATGGGAGTTATAGCTTCCATCTGCTCTCTAATGTAAAAAACATGTGTAGGCCACTGTGTTACCAAGCTACATAAACTCTGGACATTCAGACTTGCTGACATATCAGAACTGGGGCCATCGGGCCGTCTGTCATTCAACAATTACTTCATTATACAAATAACCCTTCTGAGGGTGGTCTCAGTGTCCCAATTTGTGGGGAGATGGTGTTGACACACTTCTTTCCCTTGGAACTATCTTTTAGGTTGTATTTAGGAGGAGATGATATAGAGGCTCTTGGAATATTTAATCATTATGGTTTTTTGAAGTTAGTACAATGCACCCATTATGAGAAATCTCTGGGCACAGTTACAACCAAATACACATCATTAATTCTTGGATTCTCCCCAAAGTCTCCTGTCTCCCTCCACCTTGTTCAGGCAAATCTAATAATACTTTGTGCTTGGATAGCAACTTTCACCAGAAGATCTTGATACTTTATAAACTTGTATTTATCTATGTGCATACATACATGTCTTTGTGGAACCATGAATATTTATGTGTTTTTGTTCATCCTGGGGTTTTATCCCTATATAAGGAAAATTTTGGCTCTTTGAATGTTGCTTTTGGAAGACAGATAAACATTTAATGTATAGACTTGAACTTAGGCTGACATAATTAATAAATATTCTTAGAGTGAGTGCTTCAGCACAGGATGTCCGAAGCTTTCTCAAATAAGAAGGAAGGTTCCCTTTGCTAACTTTACATTTTTAAACTTGTGACATTTGTGGCTCTCTGGGGGAGAAAGAGGGAGAGGTGGCAAATTTGGGCACTGTAAAAACAAAAGTTATCAATAGAACTTTACTTTTTAAAAACTACCTAGCACATTTAAATGGAAGAATTATTCTTTTTAATCATATCTGATGTTGGTGTCCACCAGAGAAACAGGAGAGAAAAAGGAGACGAGGGGCAGTAAGAGTGGGAATTGGCTTTGTCTGCAACAGCACCACAAGCAGTTGAAAAGGAAAAAATTAAATCACTTGTTTAAGCCTTTTTTGGTCTCTATGTAATTGAGCTGTTCTTCTCCACCACCAAACTTGTACAGTGGAAAAAAGAACTAGATTTGGAAAAAGAGCAACTGGATTCAAGCCTCAGACTTGATTTTTACTATGACCTTTGACTTAACCTGTCTGGGCCTCAGTTTCCTCATCTCTAAAATGTAGGCATTAGACTGAGGTCCCAGCACTAAACCTAAAATCTACTGAGTGTGTTGGCTCTTGCCTGTAATCCCTGCTACCTGAAGCTGGTAGTATCCTCACTAAATCCAGCCCAGTTATGGTAAGTCTCTAGGGACAGATTTAAGTCTCTGTGCCAATCAGGATTGGGATCGGGTGCTGAATGGCATCTGCACTTCCATCATTGATAAGATAGGAAGACCTAGTCTCAAAAAAATATATATATAAATATAAAGTTTATAATCCAATGATCATAACACCTTTTAGCATCAGGTTGCCACGTCCTCTGTCTCCCCTCCCCCCACCCCAACACACACCCTGAAACCTTTCAGACTTACATGCATCCTCCTAGTTCCATGCTTAGAAGTTGAAGGGCATTTATAATGTTGGATTTCAAATAGGTGCAGCCAATGTCTCATGGGAATCTTTGATTCCCGTGTCCACACCAGTCAGTATGAATGCTGTGTTATTGAGTTTGGAGCAGCCTTTTATTTAAGGTAATTGCAACCATGGACAGTTTAATGCAGTGAAAGCTGATGACCTCAGTAAAGTGACCTGCCCAGGGGAATGGAGAGTAAAGACCTGAAGCCACAGCCAAAGAAAGAGAGGGCTTGAGAAGCCCAGTGGGAATGGCATTCTGTGGGATGAAGGCTCTACTCAAATGAAGAATGGATGTTCTGAGCTTACAAGGATGAAATTTTGAAATGCCTGGACACTGGGATAAGAGGTAAAATGGGGGTTCGATGTGATTGGGATTGAAGAAGTGACTAAAGAACTTCGAATAGTATTTCTTGATACCTTAAGGACAAAAATCATTTGTACCCTTCTACTCCATATTACCAAATTGTAAACCTCCTTAGATCCTGGATAGAACCTGGACAATAAGATTGTTGTGAGATGTTTATAGAGAATAGAAAAGACATTTCTCAGTTTGGCACTGGATGAATCAGAAAACCATCAGAGTTTGTAAGCAAGATTTCCTTCTGGCAAATCATAGGCCCATAGAATTTATAGAGCTGGAAAGGATCTTAGTGGTGTTCATCTAATCCAAACCATTCTTTTCACAGACGTAAGAAGTGAGGACCTGAGAGGTTAAATGATTTGCCTGGGGTTACACATGCAGTAAATTGAAGAGCTACGATTTGAACCCAGGTCCTCTGACCTCAAACTGTCACTAAATCATGTTGTATGTGAACCATTTCGTTATGCTAGATTAAATCATCACTTAATCAACAGGATTTTTTTTAAGTTTTTAAATTATTAAATAATTATATGCCAAGCACTTTGTTAGGTACTAGCAGTATAAAGACAAAAATGGAATACATATAGAATAAAACATCTGTTAAGTGTCTCTCCAAAATGAAGAGGAATTACAAAATTGCTTACTTTATTTTAATAGCAACTTATTTCTACCGCTTAATTCTGAGCCCTCAACTGGCTAAGAAATCTCGAAGAAGCTCTGGAAACTAGATATGGAAAGTAGCTACCGAAGGTTTCAGTTCTGGTTATCTATTTGACTCCTATCAGACTCAAAACTCACTTAACCTTCTTAATCTAAACAGGGATAATAATCCTGGTAATTCACTGACTTGGTATGAGGCTCAACTCATTAATGATTCTAAGGTGTTTGGAAAAACGTATCACCAAATTGTGAGCTTCTTGAGAGCAAGGGCTGTTTTTGGCCTTTATTTGTATCCTCAGTGCTTAATAACATCACCTGACACTTAATAGGTGTTTAATAAATGTTAGTTGATTGACTAACTGACTGCTCATTCTAAGTAAACAGATTATATTTCAGCAGAATGAGTATACAAAAGAAAAAATCCAATTGCCTTGGCACATACATTCAGTCACAAGTAGTTAGAAAGTATCTCTTTTGTGCAAAGTATTATTATCAGTGTCACAGAGATACAATGACATATAACACAGAGTCCCATCCCTGGAGATCCATGAAAAGCTAATTGGCTTTCATTCTAGGCCTTAAATAACAATACCCCAATACAAGAGATTGCCCTGGCAATTAAATTAAATTAAATACCTTTATGAAGAGTATAGATAGGCAAGAAATGTTATCAGAGGGCTGGAGGAATCAGAAAAGGCTTCATTGAACCTGTAGAACTTGATCTGGGCCTTAAAGTATGAGTAAGATTTAGATAGGCTGAGAGAAAAAGTAAGGACTCCCTAGGTGGGAGATACTGGGAAAGACAAAGTTCAGGAAGAGGCAATGCACATGGAATGTTCATGGCCATGAACGGGCTGCTTTGACCGCTGAAGAAGAGGATCTAGTGGAGGCAAACTGAGAGCTCAAATTGAAAAAACAGTTTTATTGGAGTCCCCCTGCACTCTGGACCTGGAAATACTTGCTACTTTTCCTGGGTTGGATTAGGTAGGGTATTTTGGGTGATCAATTATACAAATCATGGCTCAAGCCTCTACCAGTATAACATTCTCTATAGACACTAATCAAGTACTACTAACTAAACAGCAAAGTATAGAATTAAGACAGAATAGTAAGCTTACTCACATAGGAAGATAGATGGGCAACTGAATCTAACCATCTCCGTGGGCAGTAGTCAGAATGGAAGGGATGTTTTGTTTGTTTCTTAGCATTGGCCTAGAGATCTCTGCCACTGCTTGGGGCAGGATTATCTCTACCCCATCAGCCATGACTTTCCCTCCACAGGAAGCCAATCTTGTGTGTTCTTGTCCTTCTTTCTAGTGTCTAGAATCTAAATTCCGTGAGTAATGCTTCCCTACTGACATCTCATGTTCCTCAGATTGACTTCCCACAATCCTCTCTCTGCCTCTGCCATCCAACAAACATTCAGGGTTTGTTGGGAGGCATGACAGTGGTGCACCCTGGCGAAGGATACTGTTTTCACTGTCAAGGTCCCCTTTCTCCTTCCAAAATATAAACCTCTTCAGGTAGTCTTTACATCCAGATACAAAAATGAATAAATGAATGAAATGAATAGATTGATATATAAAAAATAGGTGGATGGATGAATAGATAGATAAATAAAACAACTAATTGATAGATGAATAAATAGATGAATGAATGAATATTTTTTAAGTAACTAGTATTTATAGAGTGCTTTTAAAAAGTTTGCAAATCAATTTGTATGTGTAAGCTCATTTGATCTTCACTACAATCCTGGGAGGTAGGTGGTATTAATCCCAATTTTAAAGATGAGGAAATTGAAGCACAAAGAGGTTAAGACTTGCCCAGGGTAACACAGCTACTAAGTGTCTAAGGCAGGATTGGAGCTAGGTCTTCCTGACTCCAAATTCTACACTACCCATTGCATCGCATAACTACCTTGGTCTCACAGCATTTGAAAGTCCAGGTGATGGCCCCACTAAACATTAGCTTCCTTGCCTTATCTATTAGAGGCCAATGTGGTTAGATAAGAGCCTTATGTTACTGGCAACCTAACACCCCCATAATTCTGAGGCGGGGAGAGGTTTGGAATGCTTTACTCCTATACTTTGTGCGAACCTCTTGCCACTTCATCTGGTTTTGCAACATTCTCTAGTAGCTCTTGCTTACCTCTCATTAAGCCTTTTTTTATCAAGAGACCATCCAAGCCTATCCCTTCTATTCAAGGAATATAGTTACTGGGAAAGTCTCTTCAATTATTTCCCTAACCCTCAATCTCTGTACTTTTGTGACATTCTCAAACCTTTGCTTCATCACTGAAACGTGAGGGGGAAACAATTTGATCTCTTCCCATGAATAATGATGGTTAGGATTGTGGGCGAAAGTGGCTAAGAGTAATCTAGTTCAAGCAAATTGTCCAAGGCCCTCAGGGTGCCATGCAGGGGCCAATTCCAGAGAACTGCAGTACCTGATAAAATTATTACCCATGCCTCAAAAGAAAATAGTAATTGTGTGTGTGTGTGTGTGTGTGTGTGTGTGTGGCCCATATTGAAACTCTGTAGGTCACAGCTGTTCAGCTACAAATAAAAACAAACACATTGGCCACCCACTTTCAGAGGCCAGAATTTGTTTTCATTTCAAACCCAAGTACCATTGCTATCCTTGCCTTTTCCAGGGGACAGAGCACTGGCCTTGGGGTCAG
This sequence comes from Vombatus ursinus, assembly GCF_900497805.2. Classification (NCBI taxonomy): domain Eukaryota; kingdom Metazoa; phylum Chordata; class Mammalia; order Diprotodontia; family Vombatidae; genus Vombatus; species Vombatus ursinus. The sequence continues at coordinate 13,054,958 of NW_020954592.1, forward strand.
AAAGACATGAGTTCAAATCCTACCTTGGATACTGACTAGCTGAGTGGCCCCAGGGCAAATCATTTAACCTTTCACAGGTTCAGTTTCCTTATCTGTAAGGTGAAAGGATTAGACTTAATGGCCTCAAACATCTAAATCTCTGATCCTATGATCCAAAAGGTCACATTGAAAATCTGGAGGTATTGGTGAAAGATGAAAATTTCTTTCTTCCTGAAAGACTGACTCAGCCGTGGCTGTTTTCCTTCTTATATTTATTTCTGACAAAACATGAGCTAGGAGCAAAGGAGAAGAGAGCTTTGAAATATGGGAGAAAGGAGAACTGAATGTACCCTAGCTGAGTATATCAATAGCCACTGATGAGTGGCTTCGAAGTTAAAATTGCTTTTTTTGTTGTTATCACAGAGATTGTCTTTCCAGGAGTACTTTGGCTACCCTTAATGGCTTCTAAAGCATGCCTTCTTCAGCAAGGGGAAAGGGAAGGGAAGAGGAGACAGAGAGAGAAAGAAATGGATCTGAATAAAAGGAGAAACTCAACTTGAAACTCAGTGTCCCAGCCATGAAATAGGGGAGCCAAGTTCTGGTGCTATTTTTGCCTGTAGGCTTTGAGCATTTCACTCTCCCAGGTTTCACAATTTTCTACCCCAGGGATTGAGCCAATGGATAGTATTAAGGAGATGAAAGAAAAGAAGGCCATTCAGGCTTCCAGGATTGGCCTAGAATGTGATTTCTGCAGCAGCAACAGGACCATGACTAGGAGTCCTGCTCACCAGGTATTGTACTTAAGAAAAGCAGTGGGTGGAATCCAGGGAGCCAAGGCGGAGAGGGGAGCAGGCAACTTTCAAAGGTTTTAGCACATAGGGTCAGTCCCAAGAACAAAGAACCAGAAAATAATGGCACCACTCAGTCAATAAGCATTTAAAAGCCTACTATGTGTGAGGCCCAATGCTAAGTGCTGGCGTATAAGGAAAACCAAAAAACAATCCCAGCCCTCAAGATGTTCACAACCTTTTTGGGGAGACGACATACAAATAACTAGGTACAGGCACAATACAAGGTAGTGCCGGAAAGAAGGGGGGTGGTGGCACGGGAGGGCGGTGTCAGAGGTTTGAGAGACCCAGAAAGACCTCTTGCAGAAGGTGGGATTTTAGTTATTTTGAAGGAAACCAGAAGATGCTGGTCAATCAACCTGTCAATGTATCCAGCCTTTATTCAGCATTTACTACACACTAAGCATGTGCCAAGTGAAGCTGCGATCCTAAGGAGAACTGTTGGCCATCATTCCTCTTTATGTCCCTTGCTACATGTGGATGGGCGAGAGGGCTTGAGTGTGTGCTTGCATTTGGGGAAGGGGACAGACCTCCCCAGGTACAGCTTAATAAGGGCTAAGTCAGTGTTAGATCTTTCAGGAGATTCATACAGATGTGCTGATGTTCCTGATGTGATTGATAGATTATACTGCCCACTTCCACTGAGGGGAGACAAGGATGGTGAGGCACCAGGGATAGACGTCAAGGAACTAGAGAAGGACTCTGATGTTGAGGCTAGGGCCCTAAAACTCTCAACCCTTCCCTCCTTACCAAACCTCCGGCAGTCGCCAAATCTAGTCTATAAGTCCAAGAGGAAAAAGAAAGGGAGCTGGTAGAATCTGTTACATCCCATTCATTCTAAAGCATGCCTTCTTCAGCAAGGGGAGAGGGGAGGGAAGAGGAGGCAGAGGGCTGTTCCTCCTTTTCTTGCAAGACTGTATGCCAACTCCCTCCTCCAAACTCCCTGGCACATAGTAGGCACTTAATAAATGCTTGTTGGATTTAATGGAACAGTAATAATTGTTTTTATCATTCATTTTGCTGTTTGATTGCCCACAGAGGCAGTGTGGCCTGCTGAAAAGGGCGCTGACCTTGGAAACAGGAAGATCTGTATTCAAATTCTGCCTCTAACACTTACTAGGTGTATGAGCATAGGAAAGTAAATTAACAACTCCAAATCTCTGTTTTCTTAGCTGTAAAATGGAGATAATAATACCTGCAATGCTTACTTCAGAGGGTTATTATGAGAATCAATAAAGATAGGGTAGGTAGTATTTCATAAACCTTAAGAACCTACACATATGTTAGCATTTGAAAAAGTAATCTAGGAACTCTCTGCTGATATGAAAATATCAGAGTATACCTTGAATGTGAAACTTATATTAGGCCCCAGGTGTCAACAGGGGTTTCCCCACTTTTTGATAAGAGATTTTATTCCTACAAAAAAAAAACTAAACTAAAAAATCAACAACATTATTTGTTGAGTACATTCTTCTAGCTTTCTTGGCATCCTGTAATTGCTTGCTCAGTTAGATTCCTCCTTCCTCTGCCACCCACTACTCCAGGCACAACATCGGGGTTGCTCTGGGCTAAGTGACTGACTTCTTTAAATAAACGATGACTCCATTCAGAAAAGGGAGACAGATGAGGTGAGTTGTTGGTTTTTTTTTTTCCCTTCTCTTCATAACTCCATCTTTCTAGAATGGTGAGCTCTGATAATAATAGCTATAATAGCTAACATTTACATAGCGCTTCCTCTGTGCTAATTGCTTTACAATTATTATCTCATTTGATCTTCACAACCACTTTGTGAGATAGGTGCTATTATTATCTCCATTTTACAGATGAGGAAACTGAGGCAAACAAAGGTGAAGTGACTTTGTCCAGGATCAGATAGCTAGTAAGTATCTGAGGCTGGATTTGAACGCAGGTCTTCCTAACTCTAGAACCAGCACTGTCTTCACTGAACCACCTATGTAAACTTTTCGCATTCATACATCCTAGATTCACCTTTGAGAATTCAGTTGGGACTTCAGCTAAAAAGTTTTTGTTAGTGTGTTCTAGCCTAACCATAGGTTAATTCATTTTGCAGCTCATTTGGAGACTAGACTTTCTTTTACTACTTAGTGATCCTCAAGTTTGAAAAACATCCATTTGACACTTCTTTATGCCCTTCTCTTTAAAAAAAAAAATTGTTACTTTTATTCCAAACTTAAACATCAAATAGTCTGGACATTTGTAGGTCAGTAGGTCAAGGAAAGATTATGCATGAAACTGTAGGTCTCTATTATTTATAGCATGGTTTTCTTTTTAAGTATACAATGAGTTCGAGCTGTAGATTCCAATGCTATCATGTTTGTCTGTGTTTTGTTCTGGGAATAACAGCAACAGTAATAATAGCATTTATATAGCACTTTAGAAATGCAAAGTCCTTTACACATTATTTTATTTCATTCTGTTCTTTTTGGTTGTAGTTTTTTTTTTAAGATACTTCAATCTGGAACAATGACTTCTTTGAAACAGGATTGCAGATTTGGAGCTAAAAGGGAACTGACAGGCCATCTAGTTCAATCCTCTCATTTTACAAATTAGGAAATGAGGTCCCAGAGCAGTGAAATGAGGTGCCCAATGTTTTGAGAGTTATTAGCAGGGCTGGGATTTGAACCCATGTCCTCCGATCCCAAATCCCACATTCTTTCCACTATGTCATGCCTACCTTCTTATTTGCCTTTGAGTTCCATAGTCAAGGTATATACTCTGATATTTTCATCTCAGCAGAGAGCTCCTAGATTGCTCTTTCAAATGCCAGAAATGAGGTGGCAGCAAATTTGAATTTAGGAAGCAGATATTAACAAGCCTACTCTGTGCCAGACCCTGTTATTTACTGGGTATACAAAGACAAATAAAATAGTCTCTGCCTTCAAAGAGCTCATATTCAATTAAGAAGACACAATGTGTACAGAGAACAGTGTTTTGATTCAGGTCCATGTTCTTATAGATTGCTATAGTAGAAGGAAAACTGAGAGAAAGCATTAATAACTGGGGTTGAGGAAGGGAAAGCACCAACTTAGTTGAGCCTAAAAGGATGAAAAATATTGCTTCCACCAATGGAGCTTGAAATGAGTCTGTCCATGAAAGATCATGGTGGAAATGAGGTGAAGACATTCTCTGTTCAGTTATACTTGTTTTGGCCAGATACTTGGTAGTCTGGTATGTCTCCATGTTGAAGTTCATATCACTGGAAGGGGAAACAATGAAGCAGACAAGGGATGCTTTAAAAAAAAAACATTCTCCTTACCATTAATAGTTTCTTCAAATCATAAAATGTGTGACCTAGAAAAGACCCAAGAGATCTAGACAACCAGGTAGTCAACTAGCATTTTTTTTAAGCATCTGCTTTATGCCAGAGACTGTGCTAACCTCTACATCTTACAGGTGAGGCTGCCAAATAAATGGGTAGAAGTTACAGGGAAAAAAAAAAAGCTTGGGTAGCTAGGTGGTGCAGTGGATAGAGTGCTGGGCCTAGAGTCAGCAAGACTCATCTTCCTGAGTTCAAATCTGGCCTCAGACAGCTGTGTGACCCGGGCAAATCACTTAACCCTGTTTGCCTCATCTATAAAATGAGTTGGAGAAGGAAATGGTATCTTTTCCAAGAAAACCCCAAATGGGGTCACAAAGAGTTGGACACGACTGAAACTATTGAATAACAAAAGGAAAATCTTACAATTAGAGCTACCTCAAATCAGAATGGACTCAACCTCACTATCAATTTTGAAGCAATGGATGACCATTTGTTGGGAATATTGAAAAATGGGAACTGAGACTTAGGGAAATAACTTAACCAAGTTCTCTCAGGTAGGAAGCGTCAGAGATTGTATTTAAACCCAGTTTTTGTAACTCCAGAGCTACTGCTCTTTTTTTTTTCCCCCCCCACTGTTCCAAGTTCTGCTTCCCAAATGAATTGAAGCAACTGGAGATATTTAAACTGGACAAAACCTAGAGGAAGCAAAATAGTTGTCTTTGAGTATTTCAAGGATAAGCATCTGGAATGAGAATAAGATTTGCTCTGTCTGGCCCCTGAGGGCAGAACTAGGAATGATGGGTAAAAGGTGCTGAAGTAGATTTAGGTTTGATGTAAGAAATTTCATTAATTAAAGTGCTGTCTGAAAGCAGAATGGTCTGCCTTAGGAGAGAACAGATTCTGCCTCATTATTGGTTTTCAAGCAGAGGTTGGATGACCATTTCTTGGCAATATTGTAGATGGGATTCCCATATGGGTCTAAGTTGGCCAAGATGGCCTTGGAGGTCCCTTCCAACTCTGAGACTCTCTGATTAAACATCCTAAAAAGAAACAAATTATTTGACAAAATAGGATGATTATCTCCAGCATTATTTCATGCTCCCTCTCCTATCCCATCATGTCTCAAAGGAGGTCAGAGCAGCTTTATTCTAAATCTTTGTGATTTATGACATCTCAGAAATAATTCAAAATAAAGGAGGAGAAAGAAAATTCAACTTATTTGTATGTAGGAAATCTAGGTTTTTTTGGACTTGCATGTGCTAAATCGAGTTCAGGCCTTGGATTCAGGAAGACCTGAGTTCAAATCCTGCTTCAGACACTTATTAGCTATGGGACACCAGGGAAGTCACTTTCTCTGCTTCAGTTCCTCATCTATAAAATGGGGATAATAATTGCATCTACCTCAAAGGGTTTTTGTGAAAGTCAAACCATATAGCATGTAATTCTGCAAACCTTAAAGCACCAGATGATGATAGTGATGGTGATGATGATGATGATAATGGCAATACCTCAAAGCAAAGGAGACTAGAGTTTTTAAAAATCTAAACATTTTGTTCCATTACTGCAGGCTTCATAGCCAACAGATTTTTAGTGCAAAAACAAAAAAAAATGACCTTAATCTCTCTCAATATCCTCCCATCACAACCTTGTCAAGTAAAGCTTTTAGACAGACATTTCATTCAGTGCCATCCACTCTTCTAAAGCTAGACTCCTGCAAAAATCCAGCATCTTTGTGAGGGGATGATGTCATTGCATCTAAATCAGGTAAGAACAGGAACTCTTCTGGAGCATCTTTATCTGCAGGATCCAAACTAAATAAACCTAATACTCATTAATCGGCAACTGGGTGAAGACTAGCACTGTTTCATTTAAAATAACAGTCTACTAAATTATACATCAAGCATCAGGACCCAGCATTCCTGGGCTTCTTGGTGAACTATAGCTGTCATACCCTTTCAGCCTCCTACTACTGAGTGCTTGGTTTCAAAAAACTCATTACTGCTTGATGGTTACCAGACACAAAATATTTTTAAAATATGATTAAGACCTTCAACAGGAATGAAACAAAATCATAGGCAATTGTGGTAACTTGTGCCCTGATTAGGGTTTTATAAAGCTATGCTTCTTTTTCAGAATCATCTCTTGTGGATACCTGGATCAATGTAAAACACATAGACAAGACTGTATGAACATAGACAAAGTAAAAGCAGAAAGACATATACACAATGACTATAATACTGAAAATTAAAAGATTGCTAAGAGGAAGGTGAACTCTGAATAACTGGGGGGAAAATGGTCCCAGAGAATAGATAACAAAACATACCTCCAAACTCATTGCAATTAGGCAGGGGACTATGGGGCAGAATATTGTGCACCCTGTTAGATGCAGTCATTTTATTAATTGTTTTTGCTTGATTCTTTTACTTTGTTACAAGGGAGGGTTCAATTCTGAGCATAGGGGAGAGGATTGGGGATAATATCCAGAAATGACTGCACTGTAAAAATTCATGAATAAAATTTATTTTAAAATTTTAAAACAAATAAAAGAAACAGAATTTTAGAGCTGGAAGAGACCCCAGTGGTCTAGACAACCACCATCCCCCCCACTCCCCCCCCCGCCCCAAATTATTTTAATCTGGTCCTTGATACTTATTAGCTGTGTGATAATGGGTAAATCATTTCACCTTTCACCTTCAGCTTCCTCTTTTTCCAAATAGTGATAATAATACTCGAAATAGTTCTACCATGAGGTTACAGTGAGGATGAAATATATTATAAAGGTCTTTGTTAACTTGTCTCTCTCTTTAAAAAAAAAAATTGATCTGTGATTTCATCAGAGTAGAAAAACCTTGAAGAAACTTTCTTCACAGATAACAGATCAGCAGTTCATAGTCAGAGAGTTACCACATCAATGATGATTTAAGTGACTAGCCCACGATTCAAGTCCAGTTTGACTGCTTACTAGTTGTGTGAATCTGGCCAAGTTTCTTTACCTCTCTGGGCCTCACTTTCCTCATCTGCAAAACAGAGGAGTTACAAAATGCTTTCTACATGTAGTCTTTCCTGATCCTCCACAGCCAATGCCCTCCCTACCAAAAATATTTGGCATTCATTTTAAATATATTCTGATATAGCATGTGTACATGTTGTACACAGTGCAGTGGATAGAACTCTGGGCCTAGAGTCAGGAAGACCTGGGTTCAAATCCAGCCTCATACTCTTCATAGCTATGCAACCCTGGACATATCTTTTAATCTCTGTTTGCTTCAGTTTCCTTATCTGCAAATGAAGATAATGACCATACCTACCTCGAAGGGTTTAGGATCAAACAAGATAATATTTGTAAAGTGGTCACATAGTAGGCACCATATAAATGTTTATTGCCTTCTCTTTGTCCCTTTATTAGAATATAAGTTCCTTGAGGGTAGAGCCTTTTCCCTTTCTGTCTTTGTATCCCCAAATTTTAGCACAGTGTCTGGTACATATTTGTTTTCAGATGTGTCCAATTCTTTGTGACCCTATTTGGGGACTTATTGGCAAAGATTCTGGAGTAGCTTGCCATTTCCTTCTCCAGCTCATTTTACAGATTTACTGAGGCAAACAGGTTAAATGACTTGCCCAGGGTCACATAGCTAGTAAATGCCTGAGGCCAGATTTGAACTCTTCTGATTCCAGGTCTGGTGCTTTATCCACTATGCCACCTAGTTTCCCGGGCTTATTCTCTAACTCATGTCCTAAAGCACTTTGAGAGGAATAACTATGGTACAGCAACTGGAACTGAGTCTCAAGGAGTCAAAATTTAGAGTATGATAGTAGCCCTTTAACTCCTCCAGCACATAGAAACTAAGTATAACCAAGAATAATTAGTTAAAATGAGAATTTACTAGATGGTTTGATTTTGTGGCAACTGCACACCATTGGGCGACTAGGTGGTGCAGTGGACAGAGTGCCAGGCCTATCTGGCCACAGACACTTATTAGCTGTGTGACTCTGGGCAAGTCACTTAACCCTGTTGCCTCAATTTCCTCATCTGTTAAACAAGCTAGAGAAGGAAATGACAAACCATTCCAGTATCTTTGCCAAGAAAACCCCAAATGGGGTCACCAAAAGTCAAACACGTCTGAGAAACAACACAACAAACATGCCACACCCTAGGTGAGATCTCCCCTGGCCTTGCTCTGTCTTTTTATCTCCTCTGGTTTTTTCTCTCCTCCACAGGGTAGTGTCTTGGGTTCTCTCCTCCCAATAGACTTTGTGTCTCAGGATCTAAGGTCCTTTCCCTGAGCTTTTCTCACCAACCAAACTGAATTTGCTTTTAAAGTTGATATGAGTGCCTTTCATGTATCTTGCCCAAGACATGTTTTGTCAGACTTGCCCCTGCAGCCACAATTGCTAATGGTGGTTCTGGGCATCTTGCTAAGGTGACATCTAGTATTTGCTGAGTAGGGTCTTGATGACCATCCTGCAGGATGGCAGGTTTTCTGTAGGCTAGAGATTATGATATGAGTGAAGGTGAATGGAAGCCTTCCAAGCAGGAAAAAAATGCATTTTCCTGGCTCATCAGAAGGCTTCTTTCACAGAGTTACTGGAGATCTTTGAGAAGACAATGTTAGAAATCGTAATTTTTTTTTTCTGTAAAGCTAGATGAGCTGTTGATTATTTGGGAATTTAATTGAGATTCAGTGGGACTTCCAGGTATTTTTCTGTTAATGAAGTGGGGGAGGGAGTAGAGAAAAGGATTTAGGGGAGAAAAATCCATATGTCTCCTAATTAAATTGAATTCACTGCTACAGTGTTGCTACTAGAGGAACAGAGCCAAGTATGTGTTTTTCTAATGTGGAATTAAAATGCTTTCAAGCTTTTTGAGGGAAATGTGTTTTTTGAGATGAGTCTTGGATTCTAATATTCTCTAAAACAAAATTCTACTTTCCTTTCCTCCAACTTTCTTTCATTGCTCCTGTCCACACTCTGCTTCTATATGTTCCCAGGTCTCCATCCCCCTTGTATTTAAAAAGGCAACTTGGGACATAGGGGCTGGGGGCAGAGATTGGTGATAGTACTGGGGCTTTGGGTGCTTGTTCAGCTGCATAATCTCCAGCTGGCTGATCCCAGATCCCTGATAAGCAATCTATGGAAGGAATACTAGAGGTTTGCTTTGTCTTTGATCCTGTCACATTTTCGGATGGTTTGGTGAGTGATGCATTGAATAAGACCTGTGTTAAACCAATGCAAAGGTGGGGAGTATTGTGTATTAGTGTTTGTGGAAGGGGAGATGGTGGTGCTGCTCTAGGCTCAGCACAGCTGCTCCTTAAATTTTTCAGACATATTCACATATGCCCATGAACACATTGGAATAGCAGCCAGAAAGTTTCTGCAGCAATATGCTGATGAAACAAGAAAGTAGCAACAGCTCTGAATAAATCATTTAGGCCTGCCTGTTCAGCAGCCTCTGCTGCAGGGGACAGCAGTCACGGTGGTACTCAGACAAATCGAGGAAAAGGCTTTCACTCAAGGTTTTTTCTTTCTTCCCCAAAATACCAGTGGAATAAAACAGGTCAGTGGTGAATATTAAATTAACTTTTGGCCACTCTCCAAAGTGATCTGGCTTACTTAAGAACCATCAAGAAGAAGGAAAAGAGTTGTTGCTAGCATCCGCATTTCTCAAGGGATGAGAGAAGGTGAGTGCTTTGCATGGTTTACAAAGGCAACTGGATTCCTTGATCCCAAGGTTCCTTCCAAGGTGGACCTGGAAATGTGGGATCCGCATGACTGTCCTTGCGCCTTTGGCATGGCTGGGATATCTGCTTCTTGTGAGCTGTCTCATGCTCAGATTATCATATTAGCAAACTCAAGGGCTTATGTGAAGCTGCTGACTTGATTGACCAGCAAATAGAAATGCTGGCTTCTTTCCAGTCATTTACAGAGGATGCTAACATTGACCCTAAAAACTAAATTACTCTTGCAACATATGTAGGTTAAAATCCTTTCAATTTCCCTTTATCTGAGAGGGAATCCAAGATTGAGGGGTAAATTGATGTCGGTAGAAGTCAGATTTCCTAAGTGGAAGCTTAAGCCATAGTTTACACAGATGACTTAAGTCATCTTCTGTTGCTGGTCTTTTATGGAATCATAAAAGATTACAGATAGAGACCTTAGACATCCAATCTTCTCAATTTATTTTTTTCACTTAATCAGGTAAATTACTCATTTTCTCTCCCTGCTACTGCTTCCTCCCACCCAACTCGGGGAAGTAAATCAAAAGCCTTGTCACAATGATGTCAAAACAAAACAAATCCTAATAGTGACCATGTCCAAAGAAAGTGTCTCATTTTACAAATTAAACTAATCACCTCTCAGTCAGGGGATGAGTAGCATGCTTCATCATCAATTCTCCCAAATTATCACCCCCTCTCATTTGAGGCTTAGAAGGTGAAAATGACTTGTCCAAAGTTAGGATGCTGCAATCTGAAAGTTCAAAGGGAACTCGTAAATTTTCCTTCTACAATTTACCCTGCAGCCAATCATCCAGTGTTGACTTGCAGACTGCCAGTATTGGGGAACTCACTTCCTCCTAAGACTGCTTTCAGACAGATCTCATCTTTGAAAGTTTTTCCTCTTATCAAGATGAAATTTGCCTCTCTGTAATTTCTTCCTGTTATCTCTAGCTCTGTCCTCTAGGAGTCCAAACAGAATAAACTCAATCCCTCTTTTACAAAGCAGCTCTTCAGACACTTAAAAACAACTGTCCTATCTTCCTTATTCTTCTCTAGGCGGTTCAGTGCATAGAGTGCAGGACCCCCCCTTCCCTCATTGGGAAGGTAAACAAGTGAGGGAGGTTGGGGATAGAGCAGAATTTTTTTAAAAAAAGATAATCTCAATTTATGTGTATATGTTAATTTATATTTCTTAATTATATTTTAATCTGGTTCAGACCTCACTCCTCTTTCAGGCAGTATATTTGACACCTCTGTTCTACACCATTCTCTTATTTGCAAAGCAGCGGATGACCTTCATCGGTATAGGAAGTTTCTCACCAGGAGATCCCTTCATGAAATCATGGGGCCAATTCAAAAATGAATCTGTCTTTAGAAAGGGATGATATTTGTCCTTTCTAGTCACAAATCGTCATAGCATTTAAGTAAATATGGCTCTAAAGAACTAACAATCTTCCTTTTCCCTCCTGGGAAGGTGAATGAATTACTCCTTTTCTTATCAACAGACCTGGGACCACAATTTGGACAGATGGTTCAGTGATAAAATTCCAAAAAAGAAATTTTTTTAGCTCTGTTATCAGAAGGAACATTGCAACAGGAAGATTAATGAATAGGCAAGATGTTTTTCCCATTGAGGGAAGAAGGCCATGATCCTTCAGGGATTTACAAGCAAATTGATTAAAGAGACAAAAGAAATGACAGCATGAAATCCAATGAATCTCTTAATGGTCTCAGGAATACTGTGAGGTTTGTTCACTTTTCTGCCATTTCTGCATTTCTGTATTGTTGTTGTTTAATCACTTTCAGTCGCGTCTGACTTTTTATGACCCCATTTGGGGCTTCTTGGCAAGGATACTGGAGTGGTTTGCCATTTCCTTCTCTAGCTCATTTTACAGATGAGGAAACTGAGGCAGACAAGTTTAAGTGATTTGCCCACGCAGCTGGTAAGTGTCAGAGGCTAGATTTGAACTCAGGTATTCTTGACTCCAGGTCTAAAGCTCTATCCACTGTGCCACCTGCCATCCAAATACCATTTTAATGGGAATTCCAACTTTTTACCCACAGAAAGCAAAAGATGAAGGCATATGCTCTTGCTTCAGAGGACTTAGATTGGAATTAGATTCAACAGAAACCTGAAATTCTGCTGGAACTAAATTGTCCCAGCAACAGTTGGACGTTCATATTAATAGTGCTTAGTGCACAGCCCTCGGGGTCAGTAGTGAGGTCTTCCTTTAGCAAGTAACATAGCCATGCGATTAGAATTCATTCGCCTCAGACAGTAATAATGCTCATAACCAAACACTACGTGTCAAAAAGAATCAAAAGAGTTGTTTTGGATTTGAAGTCTCTCAGCCATGGCCAGAGACATTGAAGCTGGTGATAATCCAACTTCTTTCTTTCTCTGTATTACCTTCAGAAATCCCTGTGCAGCCCCTTAATTTTTTTTTTTTTGGAATATATACTATTGACATCCTTATCCCATTCAAATTAGGGAGCAGGTATTTCCTGGTAGGTCCTTCTTCTTCCTTCTTCTTCCCCTTCCCACAACCGAGCTAAATTATATACCTATGAGCCCCACCCTGGCATGTTTCTCTTCAGCTGGTTTATATGTAATGGATATTGTGAATGGGTTTATAAATTTGTACCACAGCAGAGCTGTAGGACAGCCTAAAACATCAGAGAACTCTTCCAAGGAAATTAACAGCTTGGCTATGTTCCTCACTTTATCACCAGGTAAATATTTGAAAGGATAGAACCATACTACAGGAGCCATAGACATCACCAACAGGTGCTCTCCTCTCTTCATTCCTTTTCTCTTTCAGGAGGGCCTCGTTGGCCCGTTCCCATTCTCAGTACAGCAATCACTGTCTGCTGGACTGATTGGGCTTTGGTCTGAACAAGATCCTGGGGAGGCAAGAATGACACTGTGATGATCTGACTTCTTTTTGTTGGTACCCTTTCCCCACTTCTGTGCTTGGTCCATCTGCAAAGGTGAAAAGCTAGTTCTTTATAACATGGAGTCTCCATTATTTTCCAACATCTGGTTTGATTCTAGGCAGATAAATAGCAGCCTTGCCATGAACAACAAAAACTAATTCACTGTGGTTTGTTGAACACTAAGTGAAAATATTTTTTCTTTTCAGTTTGGGGTCATTGGAAGGGAAAAAACAGGGTTGGGAGAGAGTTTAACCCTTTTAAAAATGATTATTGCTTCCTATAGAAAATAAAATAAAGGCACTATTTTCTTCCATTTGGGAAGTTATTTTTTATGAAAGGTTGCTTGTACCACTAATTCTGAAAGTTAATATTGTTCAGGGCTAGTCTGGGAATCAGAAGATAACTTTTATATTATTCTAGCTTGCTTTCCATTAAAAAGTTTTTAAAATCCCTGCCTAAATAAATTCTCATAAAAAGGCATCTTGTTTCTCTCTGGGGTTATCCTGCCCTCTCTTTCTGACTCCCCTGTTTCTCTTTCTCTCTCTTTACTTCCCTTTTCTCTGGTCCTTTTCTCCCTTTTCTCCCCTAAAGTTTTGCCCAGACTTCACAGAAGGGAAGGGGGAAGGGGAAGCTGGAAGTGTTGCAATTGTAAGTATTTTAGGAAATGAACATGGGTGTATAAGCTGCTGATTCCACTTCTTGATGTTTGCAAGGCTGATGTTTCTATCTGGGTTACACTCTCCAAGGCTATTTACTAGTTGTGTTACAGCCAGGCCTTCTGTTGTCTTGGGTTGTCTTAATGCATTAAAGAACCTCAGCTATGCTCCAGGTCCTGTTCTGAAATTAAGTTGTGCATTTTGGCATTTGCTTAAGAATGTTGTTATTAAAAAGTGCTAATGATCGGGGAAAAGGAAAAGAACCTGTATGTTCTGAAATATAGTAGCTCTCTTTGCGGTGGCAAAGAATCGGAAATTGAAAAATGGCTGAACAAGTTTTGGTGTATGATTGTGACGGAATACTACTGTTCTATAAGAAATGAGCTGGTTGATTTTAGAAAAACATGGAAAGGCTTGCATGAAATAATGAAGAGTGAAATGATCAAAACCAAGAGAACAGTAATATTGTTCGAAGAACTGTTGAACGACAAAGTTATTTTGAGTGTTAAAAATATTCAAATCAACTAGAAAGGACCCATGAAGGAAGATGCTATCCATCTCCAGAGAAAGAACTGATAAATAGAAGTATGCATAGTATGATTTTACATATACTTACATATCTGTGTCAAATGGCACAGGGTCTCTAATGAAGGGTGGGGAGGGAGGGAGAAAAAAAAATAAAAATAAAAAGCACACAGAAAAGAAAAAAAAGAAAACTCAGAAGGAAGCACAGAAAAGCAGGATAGTTTTAAAAGCAATGTGTAGTATTGATTACACAGTTTTGTAAAAATTGTAAACAGTATGAAACGGAGAGTCATGGTTTCATACTGAATCCTCTTTTTGTGTTTTGCTGTATACATGAAAAAGCTTTTTTTTTTCTTGTAAGTTCAAAATGAATAAAAAAAAAAGGAACATACTGACAACAACACAACAAAAAAAGCGCTAATAACAGGGCCTGGAGTAGCAATCAGCCGCTCTGTGATTAGCAGCTAGATGTCACAGTGGTAGAGTCCTGGCCCTCAAGTCAGGAAGAGCCAAGTTCAGATCCAGCCTCAGGCATTTACTAGCTCTGGGCCTGGATAAGTTACTTGCCAAATAACTGTACCTACCTGTCTGGGTTGTTGTGAGGATGAAATGAGGTGATATTTGTAAAGTATTTTGTAAATGACTGTTATTTTAGAAGAAAACATAAATGTCACATACTACCATACCATTACCAATAGATTAAATGCTTAGTATGTACCAGGCACTATGTTAAGCACTGGGGCTACAAAAAGAGGCAAAGGACAGCCCCTGCCCTCAAGAAGCTCACATTGTAATGGGGGAAAAAATTGTAAAAAACAAACAAAAAATAATTGTACATGAGGAACCTATTCATTGTAAATGAAAGATAATCCCTGATTCTTTCTTTTAAAGAGGATGTTCTTAACTTTTTTTGTGTGTCATGGACCCGGGGGTGTGCTGGAGCCAGCTCATACAGGCTTACTCAAACTGACTGCTAAATTTTCAATGGGATCATTTACTGTTTAGAAGTCAGCAAAAGAAGTCCTGGCTTGAATTTCTGCTTTGTTGATTGTGGGTGTGCCTACCTCAAGTCTTTCCCCACTCCAATCTGTCCTTTATTCAGCCACCAGAGTGATTTTTGCTAAAGTGACTTTACTGAAACACAGGTCCCTTACTCATTAAAGTCTAGTGGCTCCCTATGGCCCCCAGGATGAAAGAGAAAACCCTGTGCTTGGCATTCCAAGCTCTTTGTAACCTAGTCCCCTCCTACTTTTCCAGTCTTCTTCCATCTTACTACCCACTCCCCCCCAGCATTTTCCATCTAGTGACACTGTTCCATCAGCTAGACCTTCCATCTCTTTGCTTCCCGGCTTTTTCTCTCCCATGCCTGGAATGCTCTCTCTCCTCAACTCTACTTAGTGACTTCCCTGGTTTCCTTTAAGTCCCAATTAAAATCCCATCCTCTTCAGGAAGCTTCTTCCCCAAGCTTCTTAATTCTAGTGCCTTCTCTCTGTTAATCGTTTCCTACTTATCTGTATTTATCTTGTTTGTTTATTGCTTTCATTAGATTGTGAGCTCCTTGAGGGCAGGGCCTGTCCTTTCCCTCTTTTTGTATCCCCAGTGCTTAACACAGTGTCTGGCTAATGGTAGACACTTAATAAATGTTTACTGATTGATTGTCCAGACTTAAGAAAGTGACATAGAAAATGTAAATACTGTAAATTAAACCTAAAAGTGCATTTCCCTTCTTCCTTTCTTCCCCCAGCACACCCTTTCATGGACCTCTTTGATGGTCTTCTATGGACTTCTCAGAATAATATTTTTAAAAGTAGAAAGTGAAATGTATTTATTCAGGGCAGCTACATGACACAAGGGCAGCTAGTTGTTGCAGTGGACAGAGTACCAAGCCTGGAGTCAAGAAGACCTGAATTCAAATCCAATCTTAATAGCTGTGTGACCCTGAGTAAGTCACTTAACTCTATTTGCCTCAGCTTCTTCATCCGTAAAATGAGCTGGAGAATGAAATGGCAAACCACTCCACTATCTGTGCCAAGAAAAATCCCATGTGATCACAAAGAGTCAGACATGACTGAAACAACTGAACAACAAAATACATAGGATTACAATGTTTGTTGACTTGACATAGACTTGCAAAGGAAACTAATTACAGTTGTCCCTTCCACATCAGGACTTTCCCTATTACAGTTTTGATATATCCTGGGTTGGTGTAAGAAATTAAATGGGAATTTTGGGGGAGTTTTGTGGAAGCTGCAGATGACACTCGAAGGCCAGTAAACAACAGAAAAAGTTTAGAAAGTCAGAAAGGCATAAATTATATGTATAGTATTGTATATTATCAAGAAAAAAAAAGAAGGAAATTCACAAAGCTAGAAGACTTCTTTTCTCATATGAAGGGAAGGCCAAAAAATTTACAAGGATTTTCCAGATTGTGGGGGTGCCATGCCCCTAACCCCTGCCATGTGGAAGGGGTAACTGTATATTGAAAAACAGTTATTAAGATATTAAAAATGAGTTTACAGACCCCGAGTTAAGAACCCCTATTTTAGAATCCTTTTTCCTCTGTTCTTGCTATGTTCCCCACCTCCTCACCCTCCTTGCTTTGTTCTCTCTCATTTTATGCCCATCCAACTCTACTTGCTGAAACCAAAAAGGAAGTGTAAAGAGCAATTAAGATTAGTCCTTGACTTTATAAAGGGTGAGGAGATAAGACAGTGAAAACTTCAAAACTCTGTGGTATTTTGCTTTGCTTGCTACATTCCATGTCTAGAGAGTTTTTGAGGAAGCTCTAGAGGCTGCTTCATGAATGTTTGTAAAGTGTTTTGGTTTTTTTTAAGATAATTATACTATATTCACCCTACAAATCCTTATTTTCAGTTTCAGTTCAGTTTTC